>NW_019154098.1:40645484-40700932 GCF_002288905.1 Enhydra lutris kenyoni | reverse complement strand
ATTTATTTAACACAGAGAGAGATCACAAGTAGGCAGAGAGGCAGGCAGAGAGAGAGGAGGAAGCAGGCTTCCCGCCGAACAGAAAGCCCGATGCGGGGCTCGATCCCAGGACCCCGAGGTCATGACCTGAGCCGAAGGCAGAGGCTTAACCCACTGAGCCACCCAGGCGCCCCAAGGGTCCTTTTTTCTTTAAGTTCGTTCTTTCTCCTTTCTTTCTTTCTTTCTTTCTTTCTTTCTTTCTTTCTTTCTTTCTTTCTTTCTTTCTTTCTTTCTAAGATTCTGTTTGTTTATTTGAGAGAGAGAGGGCAAGCCAACAGTGGGGAGGGAGAAGCAGACTCCCCACTAAGGAGGACACCTCATGGGGGACTCCATCCCAGGACCCTGGGAGCATGACCTGAGTGGAAGGCAGATGTTTAACCAGCTGAGTTACCCAGGCATCCTGTCAAGGATGATCCTAAACCAGGTTTCCATGGAAGACTACTTGAGAGCAGTGGTTCTCAACATGTCCAGTGAGCTTCTTAAATGTTCACACTCCTGTGTTCCATCCCAGCCTGAAATTGTCAGTTTGGGCTGTTCTGAGGGGTAGGACATGGCCTGGGCATCTACATTTCAGGCAAGCATCCGACTGACCTTGAATACCCCAAGGGATGGAACCTCTGCTTTACCCAATAAGAGGATAAGCTGACAGGGTGGTGGGGACTACGTTTTAACAATCGTCCTATTTTCGGATGAAGTTTTTTGATTTATGGTGGAGAGACTAGTGCTCTAGCTAGAAGGTCAGTTCCTAGGCTGCTGGACGCCAGTGCTTCTGGTGAGGTGACACATGTGTGGGGAGTGGGAGAAGGGAGGATTAGGAATGAAAGGGTAGAACTTTTCCTCACAGGAAGGTATAGACGGCTGAAAAAGACTAAGACATTGCAGAGAAATTTTCCATTTACATAATCCTTTGAAATGATTTAGAGATAGCCTTTTCTTTCTTTTTATTTTTATTTTATTTTTTATTTTTTTTCTTTTTATTTATTTTTTTTCTTTTTTTTTTAGCTTCTTCACTCTACCCCTCAAAGTGGTTCCTTATAGTCCTCCAAACTAGCCCAAGGTCAAAGTTTGGTGTATAGTCTTGGGGTTTGACTTGGAATTCATGAGCCCCAGATGGCCCTGAGGATTTTGTCAATTCCCAGAAACTGTAGAGTTTTGTGTGGACGTATGTTTTCTGGGGAGAGTGTCCATAGTCTTGATCACATCTCAAAGGAGCCCTTACTGAGATTTTGGGTAAGATAATTTAATACTTGGCTGATTGGTTGGCTTGCTTTCTCTCTCCTCTTTTTTTATAAAATCTGAAATCAGTTCCTGGTAGTGGAAAAAAATTAGCCAGAAGAACAAAGAAGGCTCCAGTCCGTTGGATGGAGGGATAGTGGAGCCCTAGACTGACTTCCAGAAGCCCTTCCATTTGTTTCTGTGTGGGTGGGCATGCCATCATTAATAATAAATCAGAGGAAAAAGGGAACAGGGAGCTTTTTGTAGAATGTGTCATGAATTTTTCCTGTTCCTCATGGAGCAATTTCAGTGGTCTCTGCTGAAGTACAAAAGAAGGGCTATTTTAACAGCAAGGAGGTGAACTACTAGTTATTACTATCAAGTTTGGAGCTGAGGAAAAAAGCTGGTGTGTGAAACAGAGCTATGTGTGAATGGATTTCTCAAGTGTTTCATTAAAGATTCATCAGAATGGTTAGCCCTCTAACCATCCTAGAGTCTCTTCTTCCTTCTGATTCCTTTGTGGAATTAAGAAATGCTTTTGGGAAGAGGGGCTAAACAAGCCCTTTGTTTGAATTCTCATATATTGATTAATAGGCCCAGCAAAGCATCCTGCTGTGAATTCCCTCTGCTGACTGGAGCCATCACAATGAGCAACTGCCTTTTTCTGAATGGGCACTTTCCACACAGCCTGTAGGCTGCTATATTGGGTGTGACCATTTTTTTTTTTTTTTAAAGCCATAGTGCCTGAATGCAAACGGGCCTATCCTAAATGGTCTTTGGCTTTGCAAAACCTTTTTGTGTTAGATGGACTGGTCTGTCTGAGTGGAGGGGAAAAATGCAGGCCATTTTCAATTTGTTATCGTGTAGAGGTTTGAGTTGACGATGTTTCGGTGGTGGTGGAAAGGTCTCCCGTCATCTCGTGCTTTGGTTAGGCTGTGAAAATCTGGCTCACTAGCTTACTCTGTAAAAGACTTCTACAGCCCCACTTGAAGTGTGAGTCACCGTCAGTAAATATGGATCTAGAAGGCCTAATATGACTCAAGCTCGCCCATAAACTTGGGGACCACCTCCCCACCAACGCTCTCCACTGGGCTATTAATGGAAGAAGCCACTGGCAACTGTTAGGTGTCAGCTCAGACAACAGGGTCTGGGTTCATTTGCCTCATCACAGTATCCCGTCCTGAGGCGAGCCTGGGTTCTTCATTAAGAGTTGTAGATGGTGGGGCGCCTGGGTGGCTCAGTGGCTTAAGCCTCTGCCTTTGACTCAGGTCATGATCTCAGGGTCTTGGGATCGAGCCCCGCATCGGGCTCTCTGCTCAGTAGGGAGCCTGCTTCCCCCACTCTCTCTGCCTGCTGCTCTGCCTACTTGTGATCTCTCTCTCTCTCTCTCTCTCTGTCAAATAAATAAATAGAATCTTAAAAAAAAAAAAAGAAAAAAGTCGTAGATGGTAATAAAGCCACACTGGGGAGTACCTGGGTAGAGTCTGGCTTTTGCCTGATGATTCAGGGTATCCGCATGAATTGTGCCAAAGTGTGGGGTCTGGGTTTAAATGAGGCTTTCTTAATTATCTTAGTGAACCTGGTGTGGATCTTGGTTTGACTTTCTATGCAAACGTTTAATGCAGCTTTTATGGACGTTTATTACGAACAACGATAATAAAGGTAGTTGAGGTATATAGTATTTGGGTTTCCCCAAACATGAAGGGTCAAGGGGGAAGAAAGTTCCAAGAGTCCCAGGTGCTTTCTGTTGAAGATTTGTGATAGGATTCATCCCTGCAGAGGAATTCTTCTCGTCTTCAGGCAGTGTTCAGGATGGAGCCCAGCGAGGTGCCGCCTTCCACCTGTTGTTTTTTTTTTTTTTTTTTTTTTCCAGCGTAACAGTATTCATTGTTTTTGCACCACACTTCCACCTGTTTTTAACCTCTGTTTTAGCCTCTCCCTTTACAGCTTCATTTGTTTCTTCTTGAAGTGGCAGGAGTATTCCTGAATATTGAGGAGCTGCTGGCAGTATGTATGAGCAGAATTGGAAGAGTAAAATTCCCCGTTTGAGCCTTCTGTTTAAACGGCCAGGTTTAACATTGAGACTCTGCTTTGCAGGGAACACGCGACAAGGGGTTTGCAGCTTCGAGAGCCTCACCCTTCACTGGCTCCATGTCAGTTTCGGTTGGTAAGTGTAGGACGATAGTGATAAGGGAGCTCTGACCCCTACTCTGCGTGGGAGACAGAACTTCGTAGAAAACAGTGCGCACAAGAAGCCGGCGTCCTCTTTAAGGAGTTTTCGCAGCATGTTGTGTTTGTGTAAAATTTTCTCTTATCAGCATTCTGGTAAATAGAAATCAGATGTGCCTGTGTACCTGTTACCTCATGTATGGCGAATTCTATCTGTCAGAAACATTTCTTGGGCAGAGTATAGGAATTGAAAAACTGAGTGTTTAACAGAACACCCTTATATTGAAATGGAGATACTTATTTTCTTAAGAAAACTTTAGGAAACTGCATTATTTAAAAACAATTTTGGGAATTCCAAACTTTTCCTCTGTTTTCCTCCTTTGCATTACCCAGCCTCCTCCGCCACCCCAGTGAGCAGACTTGACTTGGGCAGAGGAGGGTGGGGGGCACATACAAAACCTTTTTTCCCTTAGGTTTTTACCTATGTTTCCTACTCCTGAATTACAAGCCCCCAAGATGCTCCTATGGCTTTGAAGATGTCTTGCAGGATGTGGGAGAGGGCAATGTGAATCACAAAAAATTGTACCTGTTGGTAACTGAGAATGAGACCGAAGTCTTTCTGAGAACTGTCCAGGAGTGGCCAGTCAGCTGTTGAGAAAGGGGAAAAGTTCCTTCCTAGTAACAGTAGCACGGAGGAGCATTAGTGCAGCTTAATACAACTGGTATATAGAACCAATTATAGGTATGTAATATAGCCAATTATGGATATAAAACTAGTCTCGTTGGTAGATAGAACCTGTTGTCCTTTACCTAGTAGGTCATTGAAGCCAGTAATTTGGGGGAATGTTTATTATTGGCCCTTTGTTTCTCCTTGTTTAGAGGGTCCTATTGGGTTGATCTTTGTGCCTCCCATCAAAGGAAATATGGCTTTGGAAATCTTAATATCAGCTTCTCTTCTGAGGGCTGGAACAATAACTCCTGCGTTTGCACACCCTGAAACGCCTTTGTGTAGGGATTCAAGAAGTATTATTGAACTTGGTTTTTTTTTTAATTTTTATTTATTTTTTTAAATATTTTTTTAAGAATTTTTATTTATTTATTTGACAGAGAGCTCACAAGTAGGCATAGAGGCAGGCAGAGTGGGAGAGGGGCTGAGCAGAGAGTCTGATGTGGGGCTCCATCCCAGGACCCTGAGATCATGACCTGAGCCGAAGGCAGAGGCTTAACCCACTGAGCCACCCAGACACCACTGAACTTGATTTCTTAAAATTTAATGAGTGTTGTTTAAAATCTATTTCTTTAAGTGGAACAAGAGCCTAGAAATTGTTATGTGGTGACATGTACACTCTTCCTTTAGCCAAGGATAGTCAGCTAAACTATAGTTAGAATAACCTTTCTAATTCAGCAGTTTTGAAATCCAGCTCCCCTTTTGAGACTGTTTTCTCTTTTAGGGTTGAAATTTTACACTTCGGGTTTTTGGGTCTCCCCAGCAGCACATAGTACTTCTAGATACAGGCAGCGTAGTCTAGGGACCTCTTGGGAACCCAAAAGATTTGTCAAAGACTGCATATTTCTGAGTACGTATGCTGTAAAATGTAAAAATTAAAATCAGAATGGAAGACTGGATGGTCATCTCAGTCTGACTCTGGGATTTTGGGTAGAATATAGTTCTAACTGAAGCAGTCCTTCCCAGAGAGAAATTCCACTGAAAATGGAATTTTCCTGGAAATGGCTGGCCGTTCATCGTTAGTGGTACAACAGTTGTGTCGAAGGTGCTTGTGAGAAAGGAGTTTTGATACTTTGCTCCGTTACGTATGTAACACACGTCTACCGACTTGGGCTGTAACTCCGAGACCCCAGGACCCTGGGGAAAGAAGTTAGTAAGACAACCCAAAACAAGCCCCCTGATGTCCATTTTCTAAGCATGTTTTATTAGAAAATAAAAACTGTTCTACTGACATAAGCTACAGCGATTCCTATTCAAACTGGCCAGTCGTGAGTCTGGTGGGTCCTATTCTGTGATGAGTTCTCGTCCGCCCCTGGAGCCTCCAGGAGCCTATGGTGTAGGGCTCCCTCCTGGCACGACAAGACTCCAGTTGCTTCCCATTGGTGGGTGCCCTCATTTTTTTTTTACTAGTCCTCTAATATTTTCAGCTCCTGGTTCTTACCCTCAGTCTCCATGATCCTCTGTCCAACAAGGCCCCCAGGTGTACGCAGCTCAGGGGTCACTGTCAAAGAAGCCTTGGGACTTCCCTCCTGCTCGGCTAGCAATGAGCTTGCCCGCCTGAGTTCTGCACCTTGAATAGTAGGTAACTCTCCCCTTGGGGACCTTCCACTTGGTTCGAGCCCCTTCTCCCGGGGAGGGTTTCTTTGGCCATACATAGCCTACGCAGATGATGTAGGTGCAAAGATGCCTGTCCTCCTCTTGCCCTGGGGGTGCAGTACCTCCCTCCCTCAAACCCCAAGAAATTCACACCTCCCCCACTAAATGGGATTAAGAGAAAATCTGCCTGTGGTTATAATTTTCCTAATCAAACCCATCTCTTCTTCCTAGGACAGCATAAAACACTTTAAAACAGACCTCTTCCTCAGTAAGTAATCACTAATAACTAACCTGACGTATTGCTTTCTTTGTGCCAGGCTGCTGTTCGAAGCGGTCTGTGTGTGTTAAGTCAGGGAGTCCTCACGGCCGTCTAATGAGGCCGGGGTACTATTATTAGCCCCGGTTTATGGATGAGTTAACGGGAGAGACGCAGAGTGGTTAAGTATCTTGCCCAGGGTCACTGGGGGCTGGTGGAAGCAGGGATTAACCCATCTAGCTTCAAAGTTCAGTCCTTAACCCAATGTACTGCTCCTCACCAGGTGCAGGCTGGTTTCAGGGTCAAGTGCGGCTAGTTTCAGGGTGCTTAATTTTGGATTCTGGTGGGCTCTTCTGACGATTGAGCTTGATCATTAATGAGAGCAGGCAGGTCATTTTCTGAATCTGCAGAGGAGAGCTTCCAGGAAAGAGAGGTGATTTGCACCGTGCGATTGGCAGGCTCCTGGGGGCTGGGACTTTCTTTCCTTGCCCTCTGACTCCAACCCCATGAACTTGGGTGCCAAGGCCCAAGTTTTTGTGCCCATTTCCTTTTTCTTGGAATAGATTTTCTCTGATATCTTCATCTTCCTTCAAATCTTTCTCCTCTCTTCCTCTTTCCTTTTTCTTGAACAAGATCAGCCTGTGTTCATTTTTGGGGCGGAGGGTCTGTGCCCCATGAGTCAGGACTTGATTGGCTGGGGGAGATGCCAGCTCTTGCTGCCTCTCAGGAGGGACTGAATGTCTCCTGATTTGGGGAAAGTAACAAATTACACACTGTATTTTTCAGTAGCTGGGACACATTGGTGTATATTTTTGGCTGGCTTCTGGATGGAAGCTACTCTTCTCCCACTAGGCTTGGCCAAAGACCCTGCTTTACCCAGACCTGTTCTAGTTAATGTTTCAGGCTCTAGGTGAAAGGAGGAATGAAATATAGATTCTACTATCTAATATATAACTCTAACTTGTTTTTACTCTGAGTTCCATCTTGGGACTATATTCTATCCAGAAGCCCCGAGGAACTTCTTTCCCTCTTTTGTTTTGATATATTAAAGTTCTTGAATTATATCCATGTTATTGATCTTAGCAAATGTGGGTTCAGAATTGAGAGAGAAATAAATGATGCGGTGTTATCGTGTATTTGTTTGAATTCTAAACAATGTCTCAAAGAAAATTCTGTCAAGCCAGTCTTCTGACCTAAAAATCAGTTTGCACTTTGCCTTTTTAAAATTGATTCATTCAGTCTGTTTGGTGTTTGCCATATCTAAATGTATTTTGATTCAGTATCCTCATAAAATCCTCAGTTTTACTCGGATAGAATTTTCTAGTAGTTCCACTGACACGGTCTTCCTCTGTATTCAAGACCAAAAAGGACAAAGGAGTTTTAAGGCTTTTTGTCACTAAATTCTAATGGGATTAAAAATAGTGTTACACTTTTTTGAACCCTCTCAATTTTGTGTGTTGTTTTCGTTGTTCCTTAGAAGGGACACTTCACAGTTGCCTAGTGTATTTAGTGACCTTTTCATGGAGCGTCGTCCCCCCTCCCTGCCACGTTCAAGGACCCACAGTGATGAAATTCCTGTGGAGTCTCGAAGCATCTTGCCTTTGTTAGGGAGTAATGCTTCTCCAGTCATTAAGCTTGTAAGAGTTTTCTGGTATTGAATGAAAAAGAATTGTAGGTATTTCAGGAATTCCTGATTAGCTATTTTTATAATCAGACTGATGAAAAGAAAGCAGTTTTCGTCTTGGGGTTGTGTGTAATACAAGTTTCAGATTTTAACATGATGCAAACATCTGACCGCCTTATTTTACAAAACTCTCTTTTAGGTTGAAGTGGAATTTGCCAAAAGACATAAAATTAGTTTCATTTGAATATTTGGAAGAAAAATGTGTTTTGTGAGGAAGTACTCAAGCCTTATAAACCAGTATTCAGAAAATACTACAGGCATTCAAATTTGGTATAACTAATGTATAAATATACTTAATCTACAGTTTGTATATAAGAATACATTTTTAAAAGATTATATACTGTTTTATTATTTTGATTTTAAAAAAAAAATCTTGTAGATACCTGTAACAGTTGTAGCTATAAATGATCTAGAAGGTATACATTTTAAGATACAAACAGCCTAAACAGTTTTTCTGGGGTGTTGTTTTTGTTTTGTTTGTTTTGTTTGCTGAGTCATTACTCTTGCTAAGTTTGATTGCTATAGTAACTTCCTTTTCGGAAGAGATAAGGGGAATAGGAAGCTGTAGAGATAAGCTACACTTAGACCAACATCAGTTGTAAAGCACCTTGCTCTTTCTATTTTCTCCTTGGTGTTTTTGGTTTGGGTTTTTTTTTTTTTTTTTTTTGGCAGTAAGAGCCGTACACACCAATAACAGAGTCGATAATATAGTTATTTATCCATCATAAAAAATCACAAATGCTATTCTTTATGCTTTACTGCTCTATTTCAGAATATTGCCTTCAGACTCTTCAGAGTCCCTTGTACCTTCAGCTTATTTGTGTTTAATTTTATACAAAGATTCATCATCTGTCTGGTTTGACTCCAGGCTCTCTATATAATAAGGTGTAATTGATGACATACAATTCTCGTTTTATACCGGGGATGTTATTTTCTGAGGAGCTTTACATGGTGCTTTTTGAAGATACAAGAGTCTGGTGTAGGGGCGCCTGGGTGGCTCAGTGGGTTAAGCCGCTGCCTTTGGCTCAGGTCATGATCTCAGGGTCCTGGGATCGAGTCCCGCATCGGGCTCTCTGCTCAGCAGGGAGCCTGCTTCCCTTCCTCTCTTTCTGCCTGCCTCTCTGCCTACTTGTGATCTCTTTCTGTCAAATAAATAAATAAAATCTTTAAAAAAAAAAAAAGTCTGGTGTATTGAAATACAATATGTAAGTATCCGAGCAGCCTGTCATCCACCTGTTAAAGGGTCAAAATGTGGGATATAATCCAAACTTTAATAAAGTCTTGAGTTTTGCGACTATTACTCCCTTCAGGGAAGCCCACGTATGGGAGTATTACTCTTAAAAGCGATAATCATCTTTGGGCAGATATTTCCCAGTTAAAAGGAAAAGGTAGATTTTGTGCAGATCATGGTTTATTTTCCAGCATTTAGTTAAAAATCTTTATGATCGGGGCGCCTGGATGGCTCAGTGGGTTAAAGCCTCTGCCTTCCGCTCAGGGTCAAGATTCCAGGGTCCTGGGATCCAGCCCCGCATCTGGCTCTCTCTGCCTGCCTCTCTGCCTACTTGTAACCTCTGTCAAATAAATAAATAAATAAATCTTTAAAAAAAATCTTTATTATGTTACGATGCTGTTAATTTTCCGAACACCTCACAAAGCAGTTTCACATACTTTTACCTGTTCATTCCTCACAAGGGTGCTTGGAGATGGCTGTTAGTATTTTTAGCTGGTGCTTTGAGTGGGACAGAGGCCAGGCCCAAGGTTGAATGCCACTCAGGTTGTTTTTGTTTTTTTTTTGTTTGTTTGTTTGTTTTTTATTAAAGATTTTATTTATTTATTTGACAGAGATCACAAGCAGGCAGAGAGGCAGGCAGAGAGAGAGGAGGAAGCAGGCTCCCTGCTGAGCAGAGAGCCCGATGTGGGGCTCGATCCCAGGACCCCGAGATCATGATCTGAGCCGAAGGCAGCGGCTTAACCCACTGAGCCACCTAGGCGCCCCACTCAGGTTGTTTTTGAACTGGAACTTAGGACTTGGGTTCACTTGTCTGACTTGAGATCCAGTCCACTTTGCATGGCACCATACAAAGCTCTGTGGTTTTGATTTTCCTCTTTTTTATGTTAAGATAAAGACACATTGTCAACAAGGCACTGCGGGTCTGGCCTCTGCCCTCCCCCAGAAGCACGGAAGTTTTTCAGCCTCTCCTCTGGGAGGCTATTGCCTAGGTGGGTCTGTCTGTGTGGAACTTTCTTCTCCCCCTTCACACATCCTTTTCCCCTCCCCCTCCCACTCGTTAAGGCTGGTTGTCCTTTAGGCCTCTGCACACAGGCTTCTTTGACCAACCCTTCCATCCTGCACCCCCACTCTACATCATCATAGCTCCGTTCATCTCTCTTGGAAGCACGCACTTCTGTGGGTTACTTTTGTGGCCCCTGGTGGTCTCCCTGACTAGAGCAAGCTTGAGAAGTTTGGCACTTGGTCCAGTTTTGCACCCTGTGTTGTAAATGGGAAAGTAAATCCCCTTTGTGAGATCTTTAAAGATTCCTGCCAACATGACTGCAGCAATTACACTCAGAGACGCGTACGAAATTAAAGAGCTGTTATGCTCCTGGATCCTGGCAGAGGGAGGCCAGGCATGCCACGTGGCGGGGGTGGGGGGCCATGTGGGAAGGAGTGCCCAGCATGCATGCTCACCCGAGGGGCTGGGGAGCTGGGAGAGGGAGAGGTCTCCTGGACAAGTGCCTTCACTGGGGTCAGGATGGAGTATACAAGCGAAAGGCTTGAGGGGATTTCATTGGTGCCTTTGAATGTCACTAGATCGCAGGGTAGTACAAGAAGAAGTTGTGGCAGGGAGCAGCCTTATCACACTCTCCACTGGCTGCCAGAGCCAGGATGTCTACAGCCCATTTGTGGGGTTGCCGAAGCAGGAGGAAAACAGACGTTCTCAAAATTTACAATATGCACCCATTATATTGTCAACCCTGCATAAGAATTCTTATGTGTCTGGGTGAATGGATGGATGGTTGGAAGGAGGGATGGATGAATGATACAGACTTTCTCTCCTTAAGCCATTGGAATAATGGGGAGCCTGTGAGATTCCCTTAACATCCATTAAGAGTAGCTGGTAGAACACTCAGTCACATTGGCCCAAATTAGGACTGCTGTGTTATGTTTAGTCCTAACTCCAATCAGTTACCCAATATTTATCGAGTGGAAGACAGGGCACAGAGTGCTGGGGCTCTTCCTTCTCCATCTTAGCATTGCTTCATGTTTACAGAGCAATGAGAACGGCTCGATTTGTTACTGGAAATTTCTAGGTAAAAGCACACAGATAACAAATATTAGTGTTTACCTAGGCGAGCTGCATAAACATTTAAACACAGATTTATGTCATTGATGGGATTTAATAAAGTAGGCTAGATTTAAAATTTTTCTCTTTGGCTTATATACTTTGCTGTCTTGGAAGTTTTCAAAAAAAGAAAAAAATGAGGCTACTTCTCAGTTATTCCTAATAAAACTTTTCAGATTTAATAGCATTTTCTGCACCAGTCACCTTCCTTTGTTCCTCTTTCAAGATCTCTTTATTGACCCTACAAGTTGAGGCATCCATACAAATCCACGTACTTCTTTGCTGCAAAGAAGGCTTGAGATTGTATAAATTTTCTCTTGGTCTAAGAATATAGATTTCCAGCTTGAGCTATAATAAATTGTCAAACTTAGCGAAAGCTAGACCTTTCAACTTCCTCTTGGGCTTGATTGTTAAAATAGTTTGTTTGGAGTGAATTCCTAGAATATCACACACACATATATTCAGATGTGATCAAGTGATATGTGTGGAAGTCAAACTTGAACTAAAAGCTTATGATGTGGGTTATTTTTGTGATGTTATTTCTGATTTCTCACCGTTATGCTCGCCACTTCGGGGCTGATAGTTTGAGAAGTTAACTATATATAAACCAGCTTTAGTAAGACATTTTATTATGTTTAGAAGAAAAACGATCCTTTCTATTTGGTTATGCAATGCCCCCCCCCATGCACACACACTTTTAACCAATTTTAGGATTATTTTGGTATCAGTTTTGCCATGTGTCCGATCAGTTGGTGTCTTCATGTAAGAATGGTGCCATTTCTTGCTGGATGGGATTTTTCTCTGTTTAATACTTGCCCCAAACCCAAGGACGTGATAGCTGTGCTGTGTACTAGGAAGGTCCTAGAATGCCAGGCTGGACTTTTCTTAAAAAAAAAAAAAAAAAAAAGATACATAAATATAGGAGGAACACAAGTGCATTAAACTGATCCTGAGGATAGATGTCGGGGCATGTCTAAACCTTGTCTACATTCAGTGTACTTTGTAAATAAAGGCCATAATTGGTATGCATGAGTAGTTAGAGCAGTTCTAATTGCATGAAACCCGTCTGAGAGAAGAATCCATTCTGTTCTTGGCGGTTAAAGAGATTCTAAGTGTAGGGTAGAGCTGTGTGTCATTTAGCAATGGTTTGCTAGGGTTTCGACAGGCTGCTTTTCTGGTGGGTGGAGATAGGGTTGAGAGGAAAATAACTAGATAGGCCCTGGTGCTTGGGAAGGGAGAAAGGGATCTGTGATTCCAGCTCAAGATTTGGGTGAGTAGGAATAGTGTTTGAACAAAAGAGATGGCTGGTGGTGGTCTGGTTTGGCGTGTTGCTGTGTGTTGCCTGTTTGGGCACTTGTGTTGGTTGTGGTCTTCACTTACATCCTTGACGTGGAAGAGTTCTTGTCCAAGTACACATGACAGAATATTTCTGAAATTCATCTCCTGAGATGGCTTAGGGTTTGTTGACAAAGTTCCTGACACACAGTGGGTGCTTTGAAACATTTAGCGAATGAATGACTGAATGTAATTTTTAAATGGGATAAGTCCATATAACTCAAATATCCGTTTTTGAAGCTTTTCCCTAAGTCAGATGAAACTTGTGTGATAAACTAAGGTGATAAGAGTTTTCCACTAATAATACATGGTCTTTAAAGTCCTGTATAAAGATAGTGTCCAGATTATTTAATGAATTGCTAGTGGAGGAACTGGTTTATTTTTTAGACTGTTTTTGCATGCCTTATCAGAACTGCAGAATAAATCTACTCACCATAATTTAATAGCAAAAGTTATCCACTCTATGCTCAGTAAAGGACTGGGTGCTGCTGTGTGGCATCTCGCCAGGGAATAATGGTGGAAACAAGGTTTTAGTATTCGGCGCAAGGGCCAGTAGGGATGAGGTGGGATGTGATGACAGGAGAGCAGAGTCAAGGCTGAGTGACCAAGGAGGAGGTGAAATTTGATGTGGGGCTTAAGAGATCTAGGACTCTTGACAGCTAGAGGGGAGAAAAGGAGGGACTCCTAGAGAATCTCCGTGAACTTGGAGATGGAGTGGAGTTTGGGCAGTGAGGAAGGGTGACCATCTCGTGGAGTTGTTGGTAAGAGATAGGAAGTGAGGTGGGGTATGGGGCCAGGCAGAAGGTTGCGGATTTAGTGAGAAGAGGCCGCTGAAGATCTCTGGAGAGAGGAATGGAAGAATGAACCCATCAAGATAAGCTTGATACGCCGTGTTCCTGAGAGCTTTTGTGATTTGCTCTCTGTAGCTGGACGCCACGTATTGTCTGCGGTTGGTTTTGCCCCTACCTTTAAAGCCTAAAGAGAAGCAACGGTAATGATTTGGTGCTCAGAGCTTCATGTGTATTACGTTTTTGTCTCCATTTTCATACTGCTCTGAGTTAGAGTGCAAATAAGTAGTGCAATCATCCCCGTTTTATAGGAAGGGAGATTGATGAAACTCGAGAGTTCTTCAGCTGAAGTCTAACGGAGTTGGCATTAATCCAGGAATACTGAGCCAACTTTTCTCTTCCAGTTACTACCAAACTTTCTCATGTGGAATGAATCAGATATTTGGGGGGAACAAAACACCTGGAACTCTGTGAAGCCCATATAGCTTCATATAGGACCAAATGTGAGTTTTTGAGTTGGTATTCATCCTGATCTTAAAGATGACAAAACATCATTCACTCCTCCCTTAATTTTCAGTTGGTTTAACAGCTTCCTTGAGATAGAATTCACATATCATACAACTTAGCCATTCAAACAGTATACAACTCCATGGTTTTCATATATTCAGAGCTGTGCAGCCATCCCCACAGCCTAATTTTAGAATTTTTCCATCAAAGTTCCCCCAAATCACCCCTCTGCCACCCATATCTATTGCAGTTTTCACATCTCCCCCACGTCCACCTCATCCCTCCAGCTCTGGGCAACCACTAATACGATTTTGGTTTCTACAGTCCAGTGGATTTTTTTTTTTTTAAGATTTTATTTATTTATTTGACAGAGAGAGAGAGAGAGCACCAGCAGGCAGAGAGGCAGGCAGAGGCAGAGAGAGAAGCAGGCTCCCCACTGAGCAAGGAGCCCGATGCGGGGCTCGATCCCAGGACTCTGAGACCACGACCCGAGCCGAAGGCAGCGGCTTAACCCACTGAGCCACCCAGGCGCCCCAATTTTTTTTTTTAAACTAGTATTATACCAAATGTTACTGTGGATTTTGGCATCGGATAACCTAGGTTCAAATCCTGGTTTACTAGTACTGTGACCTTGAGAAAATTTCTTAACTTCGTAAAGTCTGCTTCTATATTTTTAAAGATTTATGTATTTTAGAGAACGCACACGAAGGAGTCTGTCTGGGGGTGAGGGGCAGAGGCAGAAGGAGAGGAAGAGAGGGAATCCTCAAGCAGACCCCTGGCTGAATGTGGAGCCCGACCTGGGCCTCTATCCCATGACCCCGAGATCATGACCTGAGCCGAAGGCAGAGGTTTTAATCCACTGAGCCACCCAGGCGCCCCATATGTAGAAGTATTTTGTTAAGTGCTGTATGAGTTAGTTGCTCCAGTTAATGAATTGTTCCACTGAATTATTAAAGAGTCTCAAATACTGTGGCACCTGGGTGGTTCAGTCATTAAGCATCTGCCTTTAGCTCAGGTCATGGTTCCAGGGTCCTGGGATCGAGCCCTGCATCAGGCTTCCTCCTCAGCGGGAAGCCTGTTTCTCCTTCTCCCACTCCCCCTGCTTGTGTTCCTTCACTCGCTGTGTTTCTCTGTCAAATAAAATCTTTTTAAAAAGAGTCTCAAATACTAACCCTTTACAATAGTTGGCGGAACATGATAGAAGGCATAACAGATGTTTGGATATGACAGGACAGATTTTATGTTTTTAAACTATGGATTTTTTGTTCACGTGATTTTTGGGTTTGCGGATCGAAGTGTTTGTGTTTCCCTGTATAACCTAGTATGGTAGTACTTAGACTATTTTTGGATCATAAGCCCCTTTGAGAATGTGATAAAAGCTATGCACTTACACTTGATTTTATTTTAAAAAAATCAGGAGGTTCATGGATCCTTTAAAACCATCCATACAGTCCCTACATACCAGGGTAAGAGCCCTGGGTTTTTTAAAAGAGGTAAAATAGCTCTTCAAAGCTGGAGTGAACAGTCCGACGCATTGGCGGGAAAACACGGCCATCATCCAGAAGTGGATCTGTTTACCCTCCAGTTTGCACTAGCCATGTAAAAGTGTGTCCAGCATGCGTTTGGCCAAGTAAGGTAGATCTTCCTGTAGGTACAGAAATCTACACACATCTCACATAGAGAAGAAATGAAGAGTAGTATCCTTGAACGAGCTGGGGAGAGGAAGAACAAGCAACTGGGGCCTCTTTCATGTTGTAAGCAATGCCCCTCGGGCCTGCACATTTTAGAACCGTTGTACACACTAGCATCGGATTCCCAAAGGACCAGTGAGAAGTGGGGATTCACAGCAGCCTCGCTGTACGAGGGAGTGGGACGGCATCGAGTGCGGTTACTCTCCAGAGAGCTGTTGCTCCCAGGCCACTTGATACCCCTGTTGTTTATTTCATCGCAGTTAAATGGCCCAACCATGCAGCACCCCCCAACAGATTGAACAAAGACGTTCTTGTCCTGTCTGCAAAGCAGATTTCTTCGTTACCAAATCTGGTTTCCTCCTTACTTCCCTTAATTTGAAACGCATTATTGTGGGCATCCGTTATTGTTACTTGGGCACCCGTGGTAAAAGGATCCAGCTAAGAATAGCTCTCAGAGGCTTGGGACAGGGAGAAAAGATGGGGTAGAAGCCAAAGAGGAGTCAGCTCAGAGTGGGCAGCGGGTCTCTGTTAACAAGAAGGAAGACCACGTGCTACACAACCTTTAGGTAACAGTCCTGTATGAGGTATGAGTTTTGCAAGTATTTCCTTCCAGCATGTGGCTTGTTTGCTTGTTTTCCTGGCAGTGTCTTTGGTAGAGCAAAAGTTTTTAATTTTGCTGAAGTCCAGTTTATCAGTGATTTCTTCTGTGTATTTTGTTTTTGGTGTTTTATCTAAAAAGTCATTGTTCTAGACCATGTGCGTTCACTCATCTGGAATCTAAAAAAACAAACAAAAAGCAGAATCAGACCTATAAATACTGAGAACCATCAGTTGATGGTTGCCAGAAGGAAGAGGGGCGGTGGTTGGTGGAGGGATGAGCACAATAACTGAAGGGAAGGGGGCGATACAGGCTCCCCAGTATGGAAGAACTAAGTCACAGGAAGAAAGGGCACCGTGCAGGGAATATGGTCTATTGGTCCGTGGTGTTGTAATGGCCTCGTATGGTGACAGGTGGGAGCTACGTCTCTGCCGAGCACAGCATAATGTTACAGATTTGTCAGATCTCTGGGTTTTACCCCTGAAACTAATGTACTGTTGTTTGTCTACTGTGCTCAAATAAAAAAATGAAAACTAAAATGTCATTGTCATACCCAAGGTCACTTAGGGTCTCACCCGTGTTGTCTTGGAATTTTATAGTTTTGTGTTTTACAGTTAGGTCTGTGATTCATTTTGAGTTAGTTTTTGTAAAGAGTGTAAGGTCTATCTGGACTACTTCTTCCCTTTTCTCTTTTTTTTTTTTTTTTTTTTGGGCATGTGCCTGTCCAGCTGTTCTGGCACTATTTGTCAAAACGACTACTCTTTCTCCATTATATTGCCTTGACCCCTTTGTCAGAGATCAGTTGACTGTATTTCTGTAGGTCTGCTCCTGGGCCTTAGCCTTTCAGGGATGTAACTGGACAGAGCTGGTGTCTCCTCCGGAGCTGCTCCCTGCTCGTCCTTGGCGGGGTTTCTGAAGGCGATGGGCAGCCTGCAGAGTCAGGATGCTGGGGGGAAGCATGCAGCTCACTCCCTGTGGGTCTCGGTTGCTCTGGAAGTTTGAGGAAGGGCCTCCTTGTCATCAGTGTGCAGGTGAGAAGCTCTGCATTACTGGAATTAGAGTGAGTCCAGTCCTCCTTACCGCCTCTTCTGCGGGCTCCACATCCCGAACCCACTCAGTCTAACTGATCGGCACAATTTTGCTCTCATTATCTTAATTACTGGAACCAGGGATTCCACTGAAACGCATGTGATTGGTAAGCCTCACCTTCAATTCTTCTTCCTTAGAGAAACCTCAAATAAAATTAGGGATGTTTTCAAGCAGAGCTTTTGTGCTTAAATGACCCCATTCCTCTCACCATAGCTGCAGGCTAACCTAAATTCCCTCTTTCCCATTGAGGGACTTGGATGGTTTTCCTGTGGAGGCCAAGGTTAATTGAGTGATGCCTTAGTGACTGTGGCAGAGGGGACACACACGTTCACGGTAGAAGTTCATTCTTTTCTTTCTTTTTCTAGATTCCCCCGGCCCAGGCCTCCCCTCTGGTGATATCACTCAACTTTGGCTTCAGTTGATTGTTTTTACACACTGCCACCCCTCATTTGTTTTTCTGGCTTTGTGTTCTTTCCTCTTGCACCATTCCAAGCACCTGATTGACATCTTCTCTTGGACACTCTGAGTATCTCAAATACTAAAAGCAAAACCCATCTCTTCCCTGAAACTTCTCTTTTCCTTTGCTCTTTCCGTAGCAGATGCCTCTGTTGCAAAGTCTTGAAACTTTCTTGAAACCTTATAAATCTCTTCCTTGTTCATAGTCGATTGCCTTGCTCTGGGTCAGCCTTCTCGACAGTCTTCCATCTGGCCTTCAGAAGCCACCGACCTTGGGTCTCTCTTCTTGGCCCCCAAGTTCTCAAGAGCTCAAAATTTCCAGTTAGAGTTTGGGCTTCCTGGGCTGACACCCAGTCCTCCAGGCTTTCACCTGACCTTCGTCTTTTCTAGTACACCCCCTCGTGCTCTGGGCTTCCTAACTCCGCAGAGTGTTCTCTCAGGCCGTTCATTTCCTGTAAATATCTTCTACATTTCCACTTTTTATTTTTGCTCTCCGATTTCTAAGCTAGTGGTCCTTCAGACCCACGTGGAGGACTCGTGTCTGCACAGGTCAGAGTTTGATTCGGCAGGTGTGGGGTGGGATCTGAGAATTTACAGTCCTGGCAGGTGTCAGGGCGATGCTGATTCTGGTGCTCCAGGAACCCTACCTTGCTTCTTGAGAACCGCTTTCCTAAGCAATCTGCAAAGCTGAATGTAGAAGCTGGACAGTCCATATTTAATACATTTAGGCTCGGAGATTAATTCAGAAAGGGGCCATTAGTTATTCGGATCTGTGCATTGGAGTTTATGTATGAAAGTGCTAAAAACTTTGTGTTTTGAACTTTAAAAATATATATATAATATACTTTAAGCTCTTAATCTATGCCAAGTGACAGGCCCTTTCCTGTAAAAAGCACTGTTAAATTGAGGGTTATACTTCTGTTTTCCCTGTACATATTGGATGAGGACACTTGCCATATTTATCCGTGAGCCGCCGATGGCCACACTCTGTCATTACAGACCAATGGGCTGGACAACCAGTCAGCTGCCAGTTACCAAACCACAGGCCTTGCGTTCCAAGAGTGGTTTAGCCAACCTGTGCCAGCATCTCCGTTGTTCCTTTTGTGTCCAGCCTAGGCATAGTCTTGCAGCTTGTTGTAGCTTGATGACTTGGTAATTACAACCTTTTGAAACACTCCGGTGTCCCTGGTTGTCCTGGAGAGAAGGTTTTACATTTGAGTTTTATTGTTAAATGTAGGGATCCTCTCCCTGTCTCATTTAAAATGGAAATGTAGGTCCCCTGGACCTCTAGTGGGGGTTAGGGAGGAGGAGGGCTGGGGAGTTGCTTTGGCCACAGGTCTGTGGCTTCTGCTCAGGCCTGTAGGCCATTAGGGGCCTTTTAGTGCTTTTCAACTTTGCAAGGGCATGTTCAAGCACGAATGTGATTTGAGTAGGGCATTTGGGACTCCTCAGAAAGTAATCAGTACCTCGTAGAAGAGTTTTCACTTCTATTCTCATTATAGTTGCATTCTGCCGGCCTGGACTGCAGCCCCTTATGCACAGGGCCCTCCACGTTGGTTATATGGGGCCTAGCCTCACAGGGAGGCAAGGGACCTGTAACTCATCAGGGCTGCTTTTGTGAGGGACTCTGAAGGGAGAGCCTGAAGCATGCTCTCTCCACTGGTGATGTACCCTGAGCCGTTTCCCTCACACACCCAGACTTTTATATCTAACTGAAATAAAAACTTCCCATGGAAATACTTTGAGATTCTACTTTTCTTTTAATTTTTTTTTTCTTTTTTCTGTGGTTCATCTTTCAAGTTGTATTATCTCTGGTAGTTAAGTTCCAAAATTAGCCCTGCTGGGGCTTTGGGAAAAGTGCCTCGCCCCTTGCTTTCAGAGTTGAATTTTGTGGTCCTTTGGAACACTGACTTAATTGTATGGTGTTGTGTCTTAATTCATTCTCTGTACATTCTTCACTCTGCTTCATAAGCTTTGGTAAGGGAGCAGTAGGATATTTTTTTCCCCCAGGTGTATTTATTTGTTCTTTTCAAGTTGTACATTGAGGAAGGGAATTTTTAGGAAAATTTCATACATTAAGCATTAAAAGTATGAGATATATCAAGTATTTTAGTTATCAATAATGAATGCCATTTGAGTGAATTACAGGAGTGAATAACATGCACGAATACACTAAGTTCTGATTTCTGAAATTTGTTTTAGAAATGAGATGTCCATTTGGTGTTAGTCTGGTTCAGTGAGTCTGTATTTGCCATTTGTGAATTATCAGTTTTTAAAAAATGTCTCCATTTTTTTTCTAGAGTTGAAAGTTTTATTAGAGATGTTATAGTCCAATTTCTTATTTTATAGGTGAGCTTAAAGAGGTTCCGATAAATCATATCCATCACCAAAATCACCTTGGATCTGACTTAATCTTTGGTTTAGAGATGATCTCAGGTCTTAGGGGACCATCAAATCTTGATTGTTTTTCTGTATTGGAGAAATGAATTTATGTTGTCTTAAGTTTAATAAGTTTTGGATAGATAGACATATATGTATAAACATAACATGTAAGTCTTAAGTATCTGCGTAAGCCATCTTGTCTATGAGGGCAGAGACAAGGTGGGGAGTGCAGTGGGGAAGGTAGAAAGTTGAACATCTGTGAAACTGACATCAGTCTCTTCTGTGACTGGGGTGTTGAGTGGTGCATTGTGGCTGGCTGTGTCTCCGTTTTCCCTGACACCAGTCATACCTACATCACACAGAGATTGGGAAAGACTGCATTTCCCTCAACAAGCCCTAGAAATGTCTGATTGGAAAGTCCACGTAGCCAACTGCCATGAAGAAATGGTCGACCTTGGGAATATAATGGTGTCTCCCCTGTGGGTGGGGGTTGAAGGGCCCAGGGATAGATAATTGAGGAACTGATAATCTGGAAGTTCTGCAACCAGTTGACATGCTTGAGGTATTACCCTAAGATTCCTGTTGTTAGTGGAAAGTACAGTGGGCCTGCCACCCACAAGACCTGAACTCGAGTCTTCTTTCCTGCCCCTGATGCCACTCCTTAGCTGTATAGTCTTGGGTAGGATTCTCAACTCATACCCTTTTTCCTGTTGATGATTCCTGCTGCCTGTTCTACCTTACCTGGGTGCAGTGAGCATCAGCTTTCACTAGAGGATGTGAAAGTGTGTCATAGACCTAAAGCAGCAAAAGGAAATGTCTCATGATCATGATTATTATTGTGGATATATTATTTTGACCATGATATTGGCCAACTTTATTGTGGGTGTCTTAGATGCTTTTCTTAAATATGGAATTTTGATTTAAAAACGTATTTTGTAGAAGAACATTGGAGTTGACATTGGTAAATGAACTTAAACGCTTAAACTCTTCATAGTCTTTGAATATTACTTGATTAAGAGAATTTAATTTGTCCTAATGCTATGGATTTATGAAACCGTTAATGGTATTTAGCTCTGGAAGCAGAGGCTACAGCTAATTCACTAGAATGATAAGGACTACTGTGAAGGGTTTTCAGGCGTTCTACTCACAACATTTCTGGGAAAATAATGAAATGGAAATCCATAACTGCTCTAATTGGGCATATTTTAGATGTCTAAAGAGGCTCTTATAATCACTATTGTGCTCACTAGTTTTATGTGAAATACAACTAACAAGCATATATAGCATACCAAAAAGTATTTTTGCTGGCTGTTCTTAGTTTCCCTGAGATTGGTGGTCTTTTTTTTTTCTTTGTCATTCTGACCTTGCAGTATGAGAACGTATGCATTATTTTCATACTTTAATCCCATTGTAAGCATTTATATTTTGGGAGAGGGGTGTGTGTGTGTGTGTGTGTATGTACACACGTGTTTAAGTATGTCTTTATTTTCTGAAGTTTACACAAGTGAAAATGTTTTAGTAAGATCTCATGACTATAACACTTTGTATCGAATGTCCTCCAAGTCTGACTTCCAAGAATTCTGGTAGCAAAATGATAGGGAAGAATTCTTGTTTCTCAGTTGCAGTTTGAAGAGAAAATGCAATCTCATGAAAGTCTTATGTTTTGGCATGTTCTGTCATCTTGAATCTAAGAGTATTCATGAGGATAATTTAGTTGTCTTAGAAATTTTTTTCCTAACCCTATTTTTACCATAAAGCCTCATTACCCAAATGCATTCTGATGCGTGGAGTGGGAATAAGCTCTGTTGAGCACCTACTGTGTGCCAGCTGTTAGACATTTTATGTGTGGTAGTCATTGTAATCACCAGAATGGTGGTATACTGTTCCCTCTTTAGAAGGAGAAACTCGTACACAGTATTGTGGTTGTTCGAACCTAAATCTGCCGCCATATTGGAAAGTCTGTATTTTCCCCACCACTTCCTTGCAGAGGCATAATTACTGACTCTTATCTAACACATAGGAGGAGAGCTTATTCTACCCACAAAGGCGAATTGCCTCCATTTGCTTTGCTTTGTCTTAGGGTTACCGAGGTTGGAGCCAGGTAACCCTTCTGTGTGCAGGGAAACATGTGGGTTTTTCCTCCCTTCCTCAGAAGTTCTTAATTACTCTTGGCACATCTTGTGGTGAAAGAATACACCTTGTGGGGGCGGAAAATGAAATGTTCACTGTAACGAATAAACTTGTTGGCCAGCCCAAAGAGTTGGTTTTAAAACGAGCGGTGGAGCAGGTCAGATCAATCTGTTTTCCATCATGTTCCTCTAAAACCTAACCAGAACCTGTTGGAGATACTAGACCGTTGGCCAGTTTCTCAAGTGGTTGGTTTAGTGCTTGGGGAAGGGGCCCAAGCTCTGCCTGTATTTGGCTAGACAGGGTCAATGGCTGGAGGGGTAGATGACCTCCGTGGGTCAGAAAGGTTCAGTGACTTGCCTAAGGGAAAACCTGGAGGTGGGACTCCTACATGGAGTTCCTGGTTCTTAGGTGGGAAGTAAATACCACAGAGACTGAGTTAGAGCCGTCTTTTCATGTCTGCAAGTTTATAGAATGTGAGCTCGTCAGGGACAATAGACAGTGAGCCAGGGTCTGCTGAAGCCAGGATTTAACCATAGCGTAAGTCCCCATTCTGGAGATGTGGGTCTTTCACCATGAGGGAGAGCAGGGGAAAAGTGAATTCATTCAGTGGGAACATTGAACATTTTTCTGTGCTTTAGTAAAGAAACAGGTGACACCGGGAACTCTTCCTCTGTTTGGAGTAGACAGACCTAAGTCAGAGTGTAATATAAGTAAGGTGTAGGATGAGAAGTGAAAAGTCATGTGATCAGGGAAGAGTGAGAAATTTCATGTGGCTGGTGCTTAGAGAACGGTTGAATGTTCTTTTGTCTCCACTCCCCCTTATAGTCTCAGCCTTGGTATTCTTTCTTCCACAAACCCTCCACCCCAAGACTGGGTAAAGTTCCCTGAGCATGCAATGTACCACCCTAAGCAGACCATCTACCCCTCCGAGATTATGACTGGCTTTTCTTGTCTCCTATGTGACTATAAGTTCCCATGAGTGAAAGAGCCATGTTGACATTACACCCAGCACATGGTAGATGCTTAAATGTTTTTAAAATGACACGAAGCTATAAAGGGTGGAGTCTAGGGGCACCTGGATGGCTCAGGTAGGTATCCAACTCCTGATCTCGGCTCAGGTCTCAACCTCTATTGTGAGTTCAAGCCCCATGTTGGACTCCACGCTGGGTGTGGACCCTATTTTTAAAAAATAAATGAAAAGGGTGGAATCTAGCTGTGGAGGGCCCTGTAATTATAATGGATGTTGATTGACTGCTTACTTTGTGCTAGGCACTGTAAAAAGTGCTTGGCAGGTATTAATTTAAAAAAAAAATTTTTTTTTTTTAAACAAACTGGAAAAGTAGGTGCTGTTATTCCATTTTATAGACAGAGAACCTGAGGCATGGAAAGTTGAACGTCTTCTCGAAGGTCACTCAGCTTTTTGAAGGAGAGCCTGGCCCAGCCCTCCCCATTTGGAGCTGGAGTCCGGAGCCCGGCTCTTCCTCACTTCGAGCTCTGCCTCCTGCTTGCCCTGAGGGGAATTTAGACGGGCTCTGGGAGGTATTGGTGCTGTTAGGGCTGCAAGCAGGACGGTGGGTGAGCACCTGTGCCCTGTGGGAAAGTAATCTTCGTTCTGCTCAAAGAAGAGAGATGTCTGGAGCAGGGCTGTCACTCCTAAAATGACAAGGACGAGCCCCTTTAGCATGATTTATTGACCTAAACCACGCCTGGAGCACTTAGTCTGCACCAGACGCTGTTCAGAGTACTTTACAAATATTAACTGGTCTGATGCTCATGGCTGATCTCCGAGATAAGCACAATCACCATCACTTCCATTTTGTAGATGAGGAACCGGAAGTTCAGAGACATCCCTGTGCCAGCGGGGTCCAGGCTTCTACCCACTTGCTCATGCAGCCTCTCTGTCATCTTGTAGAAGGGAACGGTTACGAAACAGTCCCTGGTGGCGTTTTTGTTGCCAGTGTTACAGGATCTCAGGGATGTTTTGGAGACCGATCTTTCCATTTCTAGAAGAATCTGCTCTAAAGACCTTTGTCTAGAAATATTTATGTGATTATATTTTATTTAATCTGTGCTTCATTTGGAGGAAAGAAAACCACAAATGGGACTTTCCCTTGAAGAACTTCTGTTCTGCTGAGGGGACACAGAAAAACATATGGGCATATAAAGAAAAAAAAAAATCCATCTAGAGAAAAAAAATAGTCACATGATAGACCTGTGCTACCCACTGTGGTAGCCACTGGAGCCACTAGCCACACATGTCCAGTGAACCCTGGAAATCTGGCCAGTCCAAATTGAAACTATTGTAGGTGTAAGATAGACACTGGAATTCAAAGACTTGGGATGAAAAGAAAACTATAATTCTCTGCATTTTTTCATGTATTACGTGTTAAAATAAACTTTTATATATTGGATTAAATAAAATGTAAGAATGCTAAGTGAAGTTAGCTAGACATAGACACTAATGGGAGCAATCGTCAAATTCCTAGAGACAAAGGAGAGTGGTGGTTATCGGGCTGGGTGGGTGGGGTGGAGGGAGGTGGGGGGAGTGGAGAGTTACTTTTTGGGTAAAGTTTCAGTCTGGGGAGATGAAAAAGGACCCAGAGATGGATGGTAGTTACGGTTATACAAGGATGCAGATGTACTTAATGCTATTGAATTGTGCATGTTAAAATGGTAAAATTAACATTATGTTTTACCCACAATTCTTAAATTCATTTTCTTGTTTTTTTTTTAATAACTTAAAATCTGACTACTAGAAAACTTAAAATTACATATTTGGCTTGTGTTATGTTTTCATTAGACCATGCTGGGATAGAGTGATGGGTAAGATGGTCAGGAAAGGCTTTTTTGGGGATCTCTCCAAAAAGACCAATGAGTCCTCTGAAATGGGAAGGGATGGAGCACAGAGAAGCTCGAGGGAAGAGTGTGAGGTAGATGAAGGCCTTGTGGTGGGAGCAAGTTTGTGTGTTTGAGGAGATGGGGTGAGATAAGGATGGAAAATGGGGAGGGGCAGATGATGCAGAGTCTACAGAGTACGGTGAAGGGTGCGGATCAACTTGAGAACAGACACAAAGCAGTAAAAGTCTACATAGACTCAACCATCTGGAATTGCTGATGTTTCTGACCTACAAAATGGCTGTTTCCTCTGAACCTGATATCCTGTTCCTAGTTCCGGGATTTGATCTGTTCCACAGTGATGTGCCTGGTCCGCTAGCCTAGAACACACCTCATTGTTTTCTAGTAATTCGTGCATTGCCGGGCACCTCGAGAACAGCACCCTGCCCTTTGGCTTGCGGATCACAATGCCTGGCAACAAATCTGCGTTGAAATGGAAGAAAACCTAGCGGACCACAAACTAATACTGTCAAAAATCGTAAAAAAAATTTATAGTACCTTGAACATTTCCTACGTCATAAACCTTCCTCTTTGTCGGCTTGGTGGTGTTTGGATCCGAGAGGGGGAGAGAACAGTATTGTTAGTGCCTTTGGGACTTGACTTGCACAGGTAGACTTTGCCTTCTGGAAAGGTCTTGGCTCAGGACAAGCAAATTGAAGGGCTGGCCTTCTCAGCAGGGGAGGGTTGTTAGGTAAGTTGGGGGGTGTCCTTGTACTAAAGTCTATCGGTGCTGGCTCAGGTCGTCTTGTGACTGTGATCTGTTTCTTGGGGCCACCTTGGTGGCCTCATTGTGGGTTATTACTGCCCTTTGCAGAGCAGGGGGCCTGGGACAATGAGAGGTGACCCCACAGGAGGAGCTGCCGAATGAATCTTTTCCTTAATGGTCTTTGACTCCAGAGCCCCTGGTGGAAAATATTTCTTATTAAAGGAGGAGGTGGTGAATGCCTCAAATCTTTCATGGAAGCATTTTCTGGGCTTTGAAACCTCTCTGGCCACCTGCTGGGAAGTGAGTGCAGCCAGTGATAACGATTTATCACCTTGTGCTCTGTTCTTTGGTGGAGGCATTCCGTGCCGTGTTGAACCTCGGTGAAATGGTTCTAGTGGCTCTGGGCATCTCTGAGGGGCATGAGGTGCAGCGGCCATGACTGTGGCTTCCTGAGGTTTAAAAATTGACTGAGTACTTCTGTGCTCCTGTGGGATGACTAGACATTGTTTCCCGAGAGCCTAGGTGTTATGTAGACTGATTTCCTAAAAACATGTATGTTCCTAAAAATGGGTGTGTTCCATCCCCTTAGAGTGTACTGATGGGTGTCTGAGCCCCAAACTGGAAATCTGTCTATTGCACGTACTGATCCATTTCTGTGGAGTCGCTTGTTGGGTTATCTGTGTTTACTGTCAAAAGGTCAGTCTAAGCGTTACATTAATTCAGCACTTCCCAATCTCCTGAAGAACTCCTTACTCCGACAGGAGTTCTTTGTGTGGAGGCGGGGTGAGGTGAAGGCTGAATGACAGATCTCTTCTTCATTCATTTCTTGGCCCTGATCAGCTTCATTTGTGTGTTTAGTTGTGTTTGTGTCAGGGGTTGCCAGGTGGTGGTGACCAGTGGCTCAGCTGTGAGGCAGACTAACAAAGCTGTGTGACCTTCCTGCAAGTGCCTTGAATTCGAGGGACCGTGGCTTTTTTAACATGGCTCCTGACATGCCTCAGAGTACGAGTACATCTACACAAATATAAACGTTTGTGTTGGGTTTTTACTTGACAGCAGATACTGACTTTCACACAGCACATCTCCTTAGTCTTCTTGTGAAGATGGGCACTGTTGGCATGACTGGCATGATTTTTTCCTTTGACTCCCGGGGAAACTCACCTTCAGAGTTTAGTCCACGTGGCTTCTCCTCACAACACCTCCCAACTCCTACCGTGTTGCCTGACTTTCTGGCATGGGGCCCAAAGGGTTACAAGAACTCCGTCATTCAGCAGCGGTAGAGATAACCATCATCTTCTCCTATCCTTTCCAGTTTCTTTAGGAACTCCTTCCGGCCCATCCTACTTGCTCATTCTCTAAACTCCTCATGTCCCAAGCACACCTTAACCTCTGACCCCAGTGCTGCTGCTTCCTACCTTCCTGAGTCTGTGAAGGACTTTAACCCCTCGCTCAGGGGGCCCAAATCAGATCCCTGGGCGTCATTCTTAGACTAACCCTATGGGTGATGGCGGGAAAGCATGTCATCACCAAGGCTCAGGTAGCTGGAGAGTGGGTGTAGTATCACTGTACTGCCTTTTTGGGTGTCAAGAATATTTCGGGGTCTTGTCCCCATGCAAATACTGTAGGAGGACAGCAGCTTTTGTTGTTCTAAAAAGCCTTACATCCTCTCACTCACCCCTTACTCTGCCAGTTTGGAGGCCCGCTTTAGTACTATTGACGTCGTCCTCTCCTTTGCAGTCCCTCGGCCTTAGACTCTTACATAATGATGGGCATAATCGGCTTCATCACCCTGACTGCAATCTAGGCCCTCAGTGCATCATCTACACTATACCCGGGTGGAGCTTTCTAGAAACACAAATTTGAACTTCTCCTCAAAAGTCCCTCATTTGCTTTTACGGAATAAATATAAATTCCCTTGTTTGTCCCCCAGAGCCCTTCAGGATCTGACCCTTTTTATGGCCTCATCTCACACTGTCATGTCTGTGCCTGGACCTCCACTGGGCAGGACCAGGACTCCTCTGAATTCCCCGTCCTGTCTCGGACCCCTAAATGCCAGTGTCTCCTGTGCCTGTTCCTCCTGTTCTCCTCCTTTCTCCTGTGCCTCCCCCCTTCTGCCAGGCTAGATCAGCTCACCTGCAGCTCTGGGGTCTTAGCACCTGGCACAGTAAGTGGCACGTGGCAGGTGTTCGGTGACTGAATGAGTTTTTCAACCCTGGCCTTGAGCAGATACAGAGTGGCCAGCATCTTTAGCCCCGGAGGCCTCTCAAGTCTCTAGCTCTTCTGGATGGTTGGCAGGCCTGGACACAGGCTGGATCTTGGGGTGAAGACCCTGAGTAGGTAGCTGAGCTGCCAGGAGCTGTGGAATCGTAACCTGGGAACTTGGGGTGAAGAGAAATGACATCACTGTCACCACAGTTCCTCTGCTTTATCAGCAACAGCTGTCCCCTCAGGAATTTATCTAGAGCTGCCATTTGGCTCTTCAGAATTTTAAACCATAATAGCCCCTAAAGGCCCCCATGCAAAAGCAGCCGTCCTCCCCGCCCCCCACCCCAGCCCCAAGCTGCAGCCAACTAAGAGGGGTTTTCTGTGGTTACCAGGTGCAAAATCTCCGTTAGCTGAAAAGTAGCAAAGCCAGATCTACTGTCCACACAGGCTGTAGCATCTTATCCCGTTGCGGATAGGAGCCACACCTGTCTGTAGTCACCTGACAGCTTTCTGTGGAAGGTTTTGAGGCACTAGTCTGGTCTCAACTCTTGTTCTGTGAGAAAGACATTTAACACCTGCCACCTTTATGCTTTACTTCTTTGGGAAACTCAAGAACCATGGGAAAATTACCGCAATACATGTATGTTCTAAACAACTAGAAATCCAAGCCTTTCTCCATCTTGAAAACTGTGGGGATTTGCTCTGCTCCCCTCAGATGCAGTGCCTGCTAAGTGCTTCCTGGATGAG
The DNA here is from genome assembly GCF_002288905.1 of Enhydra lutris kenyoni. Taxonomy (NCBI): domain Eukaryota; kingdom Metazoa; phylum Chordata; class Mammalia; order Carnivora; family Mustelidae; genus Enhydra; species Enhydra lutris. The sequence continues at coordinate 40,672,373 of NW_019154098.1, read as the reverse complement.
TGTCGAGGTGTCTCACTTCAGCACTCAGGTTGGTAGGTGTTCCTGAAAAAGAGCCACATGGTCCACTTGCTTTGTGTCTTGTAAATGTGTGTAAGTGCAAACCTGTCTTCTAGAGAATTCTGTGACCACGGAAAAGGGTTCTAGGAGACTCTGTTGTAGTCCGTTTTTTTACTGAAGTATAACACAGAAAAGTACACAAATCAGAGTGTGCAGCCTGAATTCTCAAGTGGCCCTTTTAATTAATTTTTTTAAGATTTCATTTATGTATTTGACAGGCAGAGATCACAAGTAGGCAGAGAGGTAGGCAGAGAGAGAGGGGGAAGCAGGCTCCGTGCTGAGCAGAGAGCCTGACGTGGGGCTCGGTCCCAGGACCCTGGGATCATGACCTGAGCCGAAGTCAGAGGCTGTAACCCACTGAGCCACCCAGGCGCCCCATTAAGTTGCCCTTTTAATATATGTATATCTATAATACATTAATCATTTAGGTTTTGGTGCTACCACCAGTTTCTTGTTTAAGGGGCTGGTGAGGGGTGGGGATAGGAGGGAAGATCAGAATGCTGTTCTCTTGACACAGCTGTTTGATAAGTATCCTGTTACTCATCTGCTCAGGGAGGCAAATTTTTGCTTGTATCTGAGCCTACTCACAGCTGTAATTTTTACTTCTAATTGGAAGTTGAATCCCATTAAAACCTCGCATGTAAACATGGCCTGCTCCCATCCCTGTGTGTCAGATGCCTATTCATCCAGTGACAGATCGCCTCAGAGTCTAGCTATCCATGCTGTTCTGGAAAGTTCCTTACCTTGACTGGTTTTGCTTTCTCCCCTGACATCTTCAAAGGTGGAAACCCTTTCTCTTTGGGGCTGTAGTTTGTCTTTCACGTTCATAGCTGTGTTTTCTTCTACAAGATCGTCTGATCACCTCTCTCCCCTCCCATGCCATCTTTTGTGGGTCCGGGTAGCTTAAAGCACCTAACCCCAGGCTGGCTTGATTATTTCAGTGAAGCTCAGCTCCCTCTTCTCTCCAGTATGAAAACTTTGCTGTCTTGTCCCATTGGTGAGGAACTATTTGCCTTTGACCCGCCTTGGTGTCTCCTGGATGTTTTTTGTTTTTTTTTTTAAACTGGTGTTTCCTCTCTTCCCCAACTTTTTCATTATGAAAATTCTCAAATATGCATAAAAGCTGAAAGACTAAGACTGCCTCTTCCACCTAAATTTAATAATTTGGTAGTATTTTACCGTATTTGCTTGATTCTCTTACATAGATTCTTCTGAGTTGTGCTGTGGATGGGAAATTTTGGTCCTGAGGTTACTTCAGCCTTAAATACTTCAGCACCCAGCCCCTGTAAGGATGATATCTTAGGATATCATCTAATGATCTCCTAAGGTAATGGTCATTCTGGGTTATTTTCTAGTATCCAGTTTGGATTCAGGTTTCCCCCGTTGTCCTAAGAGAGAATGTCTATTTTAGTTCTCTCTTTTACACCAGAATGCACTAGAGTTTTTATCTCCTGCCATTTATTCATACATCGGAGAATCCCCCGATGATGGTGACGGCAAAGTGGGGGAGGGGGACATGAATGGTGCAGCTCATTACTTGATCTGTGTTAAGTACACACAAGCCATTTTCCCAGGAGAGGACTGCACTTGGTGGTGTTAGCAGCTTCCTTCCTTGCTTGATGGAACTGTGTAGGCAAGAATGAATGGATGGGAATGAATTCATAACACCCTCACCATGGTGAACGGGCCGTGTAGAACATCTAGAAATCTGGAACTGTCTCATTTGTTTGGTGAAGCTAATTGAGTCTGATGCCATGGGGGTGAGGCAGCCAGGTACACGCATTGTCGGCAACTAGGAACCGTCTCTTCTGGGCTCGTTTGCCAAAAACCTGTTGTCGCTGTAGCAGGAGGCTTAGCTCGGGGCAGACTGTCTGTGCAGGCCTCAGGAGTTCTCCAGGGATTTGGACTTCGTGGTCATTAATAGACTTTCTTGTCTGGTGGGGACGGGGAGGACTCTTGAAAATTGATAGAATACCTTTTACAGACTCCGCCAGCCTCCCCTTTTACCTTATTATTGTTACATTTGTGTACACTGCGATTACTGAGCCAGCGTTGATAGGCTCTTATTAGCTGTCGTCCACAGCTCACAGGTTCATTCTTCATGTTGTACAGTTCTGTGGGTTTTGACAAATGGGTAATCATTTGTCGTGTATCTACCATTCCAGTTCCATACGGGATAGTTCCACTGCCCTAAAAATCCCCTGCGTTTCACCTGTTCATCCCTCCCTCCTTGTCCCCTGAGCTCTTGGCAACTGTGATCATTTTCCTGTTTCCATCGTTTTGCCTTTTCTAGAATGTCAGATAGTTGGAATCCTATAGTATGTCAGCCTTTCAGTCTGGCTTCTTTCACTTAATAAAATATGCATTTAAGTTTCCTCCATGTCTTTTGGTAGCTTCCTGGCTCACCTCGTTGTATTGGTAAATACTGTTTCGTTGTTTGGCTGCACAATATTTTATCCATCCCCAAGCCTTGGTGTTTTATTTTTAAACAGACGATAAAACATTTCAGTGCATAGTAGGTGTTTGATAAATGGTCATTAAAGGACCTACTTAGATGGAATCCTTAATTTTTCTGACAGGTGTGTGGTGCCCAGGGAGCGTTGGGATGGAAAAGGTAATTATGTTGTTAGGCACTGGTTCCTGCTAATGTGCAGTGATTATTTAAGGAGAGCACTTGTCCCTGGGTGGCTTAGCCTAGCAGCGGTCGACGGCTTCCAGCAGCAGTTTAAAAATTCTCTCCAGAACCACACTCTCCAATATGGTAGCCATTAGCCACATGTGGCTATTTGGATTTAAATGAATTAAAAGTAAATAGAAGAAAAAGCTCAGTGCCTCCGTTGCACGGGCCCTACTTCACCTGTTTGACAGCCCTGTGTGGCTGGCGGCTGCCATTTTGGACAAGACACACATAGAACATTTCTGCTCCCTGTAGTAAATTTCCCCAGACAGCTCTGATCTAGGGCATCCAGCTAGAAGGATGGGATTGGCTTTGGCTGACCAGGCTGATCCTAATTCTGGTTTCTATTTAATGCTTGGGTGTTTTGTGCTGTTAACAGTTTTACAATGGAAGAGAGGAAGGCCAGAGGCTTTTTTGCTGGAGGAAAGTTGTTTTAAAGGACGTACTGGGGCTACAGAGGCAGCCCAGGCCAGTGAAGCGGTGAGATCCTCCTTGTGTGGCGGCCCCAGGAGGTGGGGCTTGACAAAGATTCTGGCCCTTGATCAGCTAGTGTTAAGGAGTTTTACAGAACCCTCAGCTCTTGCTTATTTAGTTTGGTGAAAAAGCCGGGGCCTTCTCTAATTTGAAGGGTTGGGGTGGGTGTGGAGAGGGAGTTAAACTTCTCAACTAATACATTTGCCAATCGTCTAGCCATCCCTTTAGTAAACTTCTGTGGTCTTTGGATGCTGGGAACAGGAAACCCGAATGAGGATCAGATCCTTACCGCAGAAATCATAGCTCACTCCCTTGAAATTGAAATTATACTTACTTGGGAGCAAAGCAAAGGGCAGCTGAGTTTTCTTGTTTTTCTGCTGTTTTGCCAGCTCTCGGATTTGACCAGATCTCCTTTCATGCACGTGGGAACTGCCACGCTGACAAAGTGGCAGGGGCTGTCTTTCTACTTAGATTCCGGTTCTGTGTTCCTTTTATGTAAGGCATTTTAATAAAGTCTTAGGGTTTTTTTTTTTTTTTTTTCCTTCTCCCCTTCTAAACAGGAGTACAGGTAACAGACATTACATTAAACCGTGCTTTTCCTTAACGTCTAATCTGGAAATGGGCTGTTGAGGCTGGTGAGGATTTTTCATGTAATTTTTTAGATGAAAATGCCAAATTGCTCCATCTGCACATTACAGTCTTAAACATGGGCTTTTTCCCTTTGGAAATGTTTGTGTTTCTGAGAAGCCTAATGTGGAGAGGCAGATTTGACAGAATAATATATCTGCCATACTTCCTGGGAAACGACTTAAAATATTCTGGTATTTGGAAGTTCAGTCAGGATGTGACCACTTGGACTCATGACGGTCTATAAACACAGGCTTAGAATGGATAGTTTTCTCTAAGAAAGGCACAGGGGAAAATAGCATATATTGTCTTGCAAATGAAGAATTGGAGAAACCAGATCTCAGATGAAGACCGATTTCCCTTTAATCTTTGAGTGTCACCTGCTTAACAACTCTCAGTTCCTGAGATTTAATCAGTGTTTAATAATTATCAAATTTGTTCAGTTGACTTCCTTTCCAAAAACAAACATGTTTTCCCTAGAATGAAGGGCAGGGTCACAGATGGATTTCTTATATCGGCTATGGTTTTTATTGAATTAAAAAATAAATGTATTACCATTTAGATGGTGTTTCATGTTCGCAAAGTCTAGAGAAATTGATTATGGTTTCTTAGCATGGGATTGTTTTCTTAAAAGCCGTGAAAGGGGAAGGAATCAATATTAGGACTTTCCAAGTGGCAGCTTTTTACGGAGCCCCCCACCTTCCCCTCCCCAGCACGATTGATTACAGCTGCTTTTGTAAGAGATTTAAAAAGAACAATCTGTATTAAAAACATCATCTTTGGTACGAGCTTGAACAGTTCCAAATGGGTTTCCATGGGGGCTGCGCTACAATGCGGCCGCTTGAAGAGATTGTGGCCGTCCCTGGCGGGCCAGGGCAACGAGGCAGGGGAAGGCTGTTAGGTGAGGAGTCGGGGGCTTGCATGCCAAAGAGGTTGCCGGGCAGCTGCGATCATTCAGCCCTGCATTCTTCAGCCTCCAAAGCAGGAGGGGCCAGAAGTGTGAGTAATTTTTCTACAAGCGGTGTGCAAGGTTAAACAGCAGGAAGAGAGTCAGAGTTCTTTTATTCGAGAGCATTGGCCAAAGGCAGGTATGTCCAGCTGACATGAGGGATCTGAGAGCCGAGAGCTCCCCAGCTGTTGGTCTGCAGCCCGGGGACAAGTCTTCAGTGGGCATCTTACATACGTGTGCCGTGACTGAGTTGTTCTCGGGCTGTTCGCGGATCTCAGATTTATCCCAATTAAATAATAAACACTCTGTGGGCAGAGGGGCTGGTCTGGGGGCAGGATGCCTGGAAGGGTGAAATCTACTAGACATTGGCCCCACCTTGGAAGGCATGAGATGGAACCCAAGTGAGAAACCATTACCGTGGCCTGGGCTCCCAGGGTTGCACATTGTCAGTAAGACTCTGAGCTCCCCAGGAAATGAAGAGGGACCGTAGCTCAGGGGGCTTGCATCCTAGAAGGGGTGGGGGGAGCTTTTTAATCGAGACTTTGTCATTGGTTATTTTACAGAGGCATTTGCAGGAATGTGGTGGTCTGTTACTTCGGGCAGAATTGAAGATCCTGGGGAATGTGGGAATTTTTAGAAAATAGTGTTAGGTTTAGCATCATCAAGTTTTATTTAGCACTCTTGAGTGCTAAATCATGGCAGAGGCCTTTGGTATGGCTTGCTTCGGAATAGATGGAATCAGCTGGCAAGCTGCTTTTATTACTGGATTCACTTGGAGAAAAAAACAAATTTCCCTGAGATGGCCTGATATATTTTGACTTCTAACGATTTGCTTTTCTTTTCCCATATTTTTAGAAGACTAAGTGCTATGTCTCTTATGAAACGGTGCTTATGAATGTGTGTTCCAACTGGGACTTTTAATTATCGCTAGTGAATTACTGTGAATCAGCCTCATGTGGGGGCAAAAAAGTAATGAAGTGCTCTCTTTAAATAGATATTCCAGAGCACTCCTTAAATATTTTTTAATTGAGCAGGTAATTGAACCATTTTGCAGTCTCCTTCCTGCCTCTCATCCTCTATACCCTCGTATCATAACAGTATACAGTTCCCTCGGCAGGGTGTCCGAATGTCTCCACATCTAGATTCTGATAGACATCTGATTCAGAAAGACAGAAGGCAGTGCCAGGATGGGTTAGGTTACCTTTTGGAATTTTGGAAGCTTTGGCCACGTGGCAGCTTACAACACCAATGGCAAATGCGTAAATGTTATCTTCACGTAAATTAGTCAAATATAGCACTTTGGCCCGCCAGCAGGAGCACTTTCTAAAATGCATTTGCTTAAAGACGGCACAGGTCATGGGACACACGTAAACACCCTTTCTGTGAAGCATGTGCTTCTGTCCGGAAACTCGTGCTCCTCTCTCCAGTGTTGTGATACAGCCTGGGGATGGCTCCAGCTTTTGGGAAATTTCATGCAGGGTCTGTGATGGATTTCATAATGAATTCTAATGATATCTTCAAATCTTGTCCTGGTTTCTCTATCAAGGAAACCATTTCTTTAAAAGCTGCTTGGCCCTCATTGTTTTGTTCCCACTTGGTTAAAAAGTTTGCTCAAGAATGATTCCTTTATATAACAAAAAGAAATATGGGGCCTGGGGCTATGAGTCTTGGGCAGAACCAGGGTGGTTTTTTCCAGCAGAGATCAGGAATGTGAATAATCACTTGGGCATACCTGGCACTAGGTCCTAAAGGCCCACTGTTCACATTATTCAGAATGACTTGGCTTTTTCTCCGCCCCCCCCAATCAGTGGTCTTATCACCTTTGTATTTATCCCCTTCCTTCTTGCTCTGCTACTTCATTTGGGTAAGTGCCGACACACTTTCAATCTTCCAGGATAAGGAATGAGCCACAAATGTCATCTTTGTTGAAAAAGCCCTCTTAGGTCAGGTAGTCACTGGGTCAAGCCCAAGGCTTTCTGGAATCGGTAGGAGACGCAGAATGAGAGGCTCTTCTTTCAGAGAGATGAGTGTAGCAGAAGAGACTCTGAAAACCAGGAGCAGTGCTGAACATCTGGGGGCTCCCTTGGCATGTCAGCCCTGTAGGCCTGTCGGGGCACGGTGCTCCAAGTTCAGGTTTTGGCCTCCACAAGCAGAGCCTAAGCTGGAAGAGGAAACTTGTTCACTGAGAAACCCAGGCAATCTGACTTTGACAGGGAGCAGCTTCCTTGCTTTAAATAACCCAGAAGCCAAGAGTAGCTAGTAAGATGGGTAATGAAACCCAGGAAATTTTAGAACCTGGAATCTTGTGATTTGAATATCCATTCTGCTAGACCTTTTTCTCTTGTGATCTCAGAAGAAATGAATCCAAGTGGCCCAAGCACTGTGGGGTCATTCTGTGGCACTCTGCTGAAGTGTGAGCTTATTTTGTTTCTAATTCTTGTCACTTACACACCTATATAACTGCATGTTGCCTTCTTTAGATTCTCTTTCTCTCTCTATAGGCACTTGTCCATGTTTGAATGCATGAGCTGTTGAACTTCTGAAAACTTGTTTGTACTGTTGATGTTAGAAGTTGGTCCCATGTGACTGTGTGACTCATTGGCTTTGTGCTTGCTATGCATTTAGCCCCATATATATGTGTACAAATGCAATGATAGTATCAATTAAGAAAGAAATTGCTCATAAGCCACCATCCTCACCAGTGCATTCTCGTGTGTGTGTGTGTGTGTGTATGTATCTCACGACCCTGAGATCAAGACCTGAGCTGGGATCAAGAGTCAGACACTTAACCGACTGAGCCAGCCAGGCGTCTCAGAACTCTCTTCATTTTCCATCCCCCTATCCACCTTTGGCCAAATGGTGTGAGATTTTAATAGAGTTGTAATATTAGGAGAAAGTAAAACAATATATACTTTTTAAATTTAATGTGTTGTCTAAATACTTTTCTTTGTTGCTCCGTGGTATATGATTTTTTTAATGGCTCCATTGAGAAAGGTAACACATCCCATATAATTTACTGAGCACCCCCACCCCCGCACCCACCCATAGTTGGCATTTAGGTTGTCTCGGTGAATTTGTTTCAGTGTGGTAGTAAAGCCCTAACTCTTCCTCTGTTAGAATTTTTCCTTAGGATAATTCCTGAGAGTAGAACTATCTGATCAGATGGTATAAAAGATTTCGTATCTTCTTAAAACACCTTAGCAGTGTGCTACCCCAATGGCCTGTGCCAATTTCTGTTAGTTGGCATCTTTTAAATAGTCCAAGTGTCTCTTTACAGGCCAGTAGTAAAGTGTCCCATATTCCTATTAACATTCAAGCACAGTGCTAGACCTCCGAGTACAGTCTCCCCTGGAAATTGCATCCACCAGCCGCTGCTGGCCTCAGCCCGCAGGTCCCTTCTCTGGCACCCCCTGGAGCCTGGCAGTGTGGTCTGCCCTTTGGACATAAGGTCTTTCCCATTTGCCAGTCCCATAGGCTTCCCACAGCATTCTGTCGGCCCCCGTGTAGGGTGGAGAATATACATGTTTGTGTCGTGGGGCCTGAAGTTGTCACAGTTGAAAAACCCTTAGAGTGAATTATTAAATCGAAACCAGAGCCTGTTGGCTTCTTGTGCTTGACTTGGACTCTGTTCCATTATGGTAGTTTCTACAAAACACTTCTGAATAAGAAATAAATTCCAAATCTTCCCCTCCCACCCCCCACTCCTGCCAAACTCCACCAGGAAACAGAATCTCGTTATTTCAGTTAGACTATATTAATACTGACCCTCTCCAGCACTTGGGACATTTCAGGTTAGGCTCACATGGCTTCTATTTTTACTCTAGTCTAAACTGTGGTCATATGGATAACAAAATAAATACTGGAATATTCTAGTTTGGGAGGGGGAGAAGCAGCAATGCTTATAATAACATGGCTACAAACCTCTTGCCTTCCTCTGTTTGATATTCCAAAAAAGGAAAAAAGCACAACTTGGAGCACATCTGTAAGTAATGAACATTTTCCTTTTGTGTGTCATGCATATTCAACATTATCCCACTCAGAAGTCCCAGGCATTGCTTTAAGGTACGTTGCTTCGCACAGTCGTATTTTTGTTGCCAACAAATATAATTCAGGACAAAGGTTCTTCCCTTCTCTCTCCGGATTAGGAATCTGAATCTTTTACTACAAACAGAAGTAAGAACTATTAGTGTGTGAATTAAAATAAAAACTTGGGAAAAAAAAAAAAAATCAGTGTGTCCTGCTTCCCTCTGCCCTCCCCCCACCTTGACTTCCACGTTGCCTAAGAGGAAGACTGGTTTTTGTTTAGCATTAGCAATAAACCAATTTCAGGAAGAGTATTTCTTAAAAGACATATTGATTGAATTTTGTAATTCGAATGTTTCAAAATTCAAAAGCGAGGAAATCAACCCGCTGTGAACCACTTTTAGGTTTTTTTGTTCTTTTTTTTTTTTTTTTTTTAAACAAAGAGGAGCATTTCTACCATTAAGTACAACTAACTCAGTGTTGCTTTTTAAATGCTCTTCAGCCATTTAAATGTTCTCCAAAGACTAACACTGTCTCTGGCTCATTGGAGGCATCCTTAATGAGTTGGCACTTTCTTCTAAGGTCAACACTTACCTTTATGGCTTCTCCTCGCAGTAGAAGGCAGAATTGCAGGTTGTCTTTTTTTTTTTTTAAGATTTTATTTATTTATTAGACGGAGAGCACAAGCAGGCAGAGGGAGAGAGAGAAGCAGGCGCCCCACTGAGCAGGGAGCCGGATGCAGGGCTCGATCCCAGGACCCCGGGATCATGACCCAAGCTGAGGGCAGCCACTTAACCAACAGAGCCACCCGGGCGCCCCCTTGCCGGTTGTCTTTTAAAGAGACCAAATAAGAGAACACTGATCTGGTTTTCCCAGATGTGAGGTGACCGGTAACTTCATTAGACAGGATGGTTCTTTCCTTTCCCCAAGTGGCTTTAAGCTTGGGTTCAGCCTTTCAGACCTCTTCCACTCTTTGTTGAACCTTTATCCTGTGCTGGCTCTTGGAGCACAGTGCTAGGTCTGATAGAGGATGCAGGAAAACATCAGCCCCGTACTGATTGTTGGACCTCTTCAAGGAATGTGCATTCTGAGTGGTGAGATAAGATTCCCCCTCTGTATCCAACAGGAAAACCCCACAATGGTGGGGTAATTACAAATGAGTGGTAATTACAAATGAGTGGTTCAGACTCGAAGAACTGTAGGAATTCCCTCATTTGCCATGCCTCAGTTTGTTGCAAAAGGTTCACAGAACAAGTTGGATTTCTCTGTAGAGTCGCCTGTGATTTTACATTAAAAAAAAAATTTTTTTTTAAAGATTTTTTATTTACTTTTTGACAGACAGATCACAAGTAGGCAGAGGCAGGCAGAGAGAGAGGAGGAAGCAGGCTCCTTGCTGAGCAGAGAGCCTGATGCAGGACAGGGCTCTATCCCAGGTTCCTGGGATCATGACCTGAGCTGTAGGCAGAGGCTTTAACCCACAGAGCCACCCAGGCGCCCCCCCAATTTTTTTTTTTAATTTGCCATTTTTATAGGCAGCCCTGACTAGTCCTCCTCCTCCTCCCTCATGCTTCATACCTACATGCGATTCTTCCTTCATGAAACCGAATGATTTTTTTTTCAGAATTTGGATTTATTTTTCCCAATATGTGCAAATAGATAATTTAGAGGCATACCTTGTTTCATTTTGCTTTTTGCAGGTATTGTGTTTTGGTTCTTGTTTGTTTGTTTTTTTTAACAAATTGAAGGTTTGCAGCAACCCTGCATTCAGCAAGTTTGTCAGCGTCATTTTTTCCAACAGCATTTGCTCACTTTGTTCCTGTCACATTTTGGTAATTCTTGGAGTCTTTCATACTTTTCATTATTATACTTGTTACAGTGATCAGTGATTACAACTCACTGAAAGCTTGCATGATGATTAGCATTTTTTAGCAATGTTGTATAATTAAGTTACGTAGATTGGGTTTTTTTGGATATAATGCTATTGCCACTTAAACCAAACCTGCCATATTTCTGAGGCATGCCTGTAAATCCATTCCCCACTTTATGGAAGGTACCCTAAAGTGTTTCTTAAAAGGCTTTAGGGGTTCCTGGGTGGCTCAGTTAAGCGTCTGACTCTTAATTTCAGATCAGGTTATGATCTCAGGGTCCTGAGAAGTAGCCACGCATTGGGCTCCCCACTCAGCGGGGAGTCTGATTCTCTCCCTCTCCCTCTTTGCCCCTCTCCCGACTTGTGCACACAAGCAGGTGGCTGCCCGCTCTCTCTCAAATCTTTAAAAAAGAAAAAGTAAAACACTTTAGCTTTCTTAAGTAAAGAATTTATAAATTTTCTTTCACGTGTGACCTCACCTTTGACCTTGGCTTTTGTATGTATTTTATACAGGATGTTAGAGTAAGCCTGGGATTGTGATAAGGTACCAGGTAGTTGGCTGTAAACAAACCCTTAAAATACGTGCTTGTAAATACAACAGTATTTGCTTATAAGCTTACATAACCAGCAAAGGTCATCTATTCAAGGACAACAGTATCTTTTTCCAGCGATAAACATAGGGCTCTTCTGTTACCTCTTTGGTTTGGCTGGGATACTTGGTAGAAAGGAAGGTATTACTGAAAGGAGTGGCCGTTGATGCTCATGACTCCAGGCATTCTTCATATGGGGAACTTACTGGACGTGAGGCAGAGAAGGAACTTTTAAGCTAGAACTCTGACTCTTAACGTAGAATTTTTTTCCTATCTAGGATGCCAAGAATGCTAATTCTGAAAGATGTTAAATAGGTATCCTGGAAGGGGAATTTCCATGGCCAGAGTTTGTACGTGCTGGATCCAGCAGGTCAATGTGACTCTGTTGCAGTTCTTCTCGGGACCTTTATGATGATTAGGTGTGAATCACCGGAAGAGCAGGCAGGAAAGTAGTCACAGGACGGCCAGCACTCTCAATGAGTATACATTTTGAAGTTCAGACTTCGATATGAATTCTGCTCCCCACTTCTGATCTGTATGTTGGAGATTGCTGCATTGGAGATTGCTGAGGTGACTAAATGTGCCAGTGCTTATAAAACACTTAGCACAAAATGCCTGGCACATAATAAACACTTAACAGTTAGCTACAGCTAATCCTTTGGAACCCCAGGCTGAATGGCTCTGATAACTTCATGTTATGGGGAATTACACTGTAACAGAAAGAGCCCAGAATTAAGTATCCTGAGTCTTGGGCTCAAGTTTGAGCACCAACTCGACAGGATGATTTTAAATTATTTTGCTCTGTTTCTTCACTTTTGAAATAAACAGGTGATCTTGATGGCTATAATGTCCAGTCAAGCTTTAAGATTAATGTTCCTTTGGGCTTTGCCTAAGCCAGAATTGTCCGAGTTCACCTGAAGGACACATGGGTCATCTCTGAATGACTATATGGGTGGGAATTTTAGGTAATTATTATTTGTAGTGTATGTTAGCTACTAACAAGATAGTTTACTAAGTCATCTCTGGAAAGATAAGCTAAAATTATAGCCAGTTTGACTGACACTTTGTAATCACCATAAAAATTAATATACATTTCAGTCTAAATCAGGACTAGATGTGCCTTTATCCTAAAACTAAGAGCGGCGTGTAGGTATTTGTCTTCTATGATGTGGTCCAGAACGTAATAGAAGGCCACATGAATATTTTATTTTTATATCCAAAGGCTGATTTTCTGAAGGCCAGTTGCAGGGATGTTTGGTGTCCATAAATAGTTAGATTTTCTACTTTCTGACTTTGTTATTAACCTAAGTTGAAAGCGTAGAGTGAATTTAACACCTGCTGCTTTGAGCTTTAATTATCTTGACCACTGTTTATCGCTTGCACTAGTTTAAGGCAGTCAGAGGACATTCATCTAGTAGATAAGGCAGTGTATCTTTCAAGGAAGACCTCAGATTCCTAAATAACTGATTTCCGCACTGGCAGTTTGAAACAATATTTGTTCGAGGTATACTTTATCTACGGACTACGTAGGTTTGTACAGTCACTGTCTCATAGACAGGTTGGGGATGGCACTAAAGCCAAGATCGGTGCATGGGTCTTTTATGCTGTTTTATTGAATTAACGTTCCTCTCTTCATTTATATTACAGATACCATAAGAGTTTGGTCTAAATCATTCTCTCAAAATACTGGTTTTCATCATCCTCAAGTATGTAAAGCCTGGGTCACCATTGCTTGCCTCAATTTTCCATCCTGAAAGGAGTTTATTTCCATGCAGAGGTCTTTCCTTTATGGAAATTGGTGTGACCAGGTCCCTTGAGTTTGTCGTGGAGGCTGGGGTTTGGGTAGAGGAAGTGGCAGCAGCTGACACCAGGAGTGCCGTGAGACCCTCGCGTGAAAGCACTTCTTTCAAAGCCGAGGACTTTTAATTCCATCCTGTAGGTGACAGAGAACCAACAGTGGGTTTTTAGCTGAGGTGATATGGTAGCATTTAAGAGGCATGGTCCCCCTGCAGAGAATGGATTCAAACATAAAGACTTAGCCAGTGGCCAAGTAAGGAGACCTTGGGAATTCACGGTCCGGGCCCAACATGGTGTGGTTGCTGCAGTTTGAGGGCTGGAGAAGGAGGGGAGCCGTTAGTGTAGAAGCCGGTATGTATCTTGCCAGCCTTGAGGCATTGTGGGATACCAGACTGAGGCAGTGGTGCGTTCTCTGGGGAGAACTGCCGCCTCCTTGCAGGCAATTTAGTGCTTTCCAGGTCCTGTGGCTGAAGGTGGCGTGAGGCGTCAGCCTCTACCTTGGTTTGCAGGAGATTTTCCTCCTCGCTATACCTAGGAGCTTCCCACAACTTCCCTCTGCTCTCCTGGATTCACATCTTGCATCAGCCAAGGGGGAAAAGGTCTGAAAAACCAGCTCTATTTTTCTTCCAGCTCGTACTCAGCCCTGTTAGCTAACAGTATTGGCACAGCCTCACAGAAAGAGTTGGTCCCAAATTAAACAACATCGTTATGAAATCCTCTAGTTGGCCTGCTGCTCCAGGCTGCCGGGCTGTGCCTGTGTGAATGTTCTCCCCGTTCCCTCAGTCCAGTGGCTCTGTCTTATTGAGCAAGACGGTGCTCAGAGTGTGTCCTGGGGTTTTCTGCTTAGCGAGGCAGGCCACACATGGCTAGGTGTAAAAGCAGGAGTCTTGAGTCCCCCCTTTCCGTGGCTTTTGTATCTTACCCCAGGAGAGCATTTGTCCATAATCCATTTCTCTCTCCAGGCATGGCGAGTGCAGAAATTTAGCCCGGAATGTGGAACCCCCACCAAAGGCATTTGTCATATTTGGAAAGGTCTTTTTTTTTATTTAAAGGAAAGACCGTGGAGGTATTCTTTGAGCATTGTCTACTACAGGGTGAAAAGGGGCCCAGCTTGTTACGATATTAGATTCTGTGGAAGGATTTTGGTAATTCCTCCTCTGTGCTCGGTGCCCCTGATGTCCGAGCAGGAGATAACTGTGCGTTTGATGTAACAATTATTCGTATGACACTGGAGGATGGAGGAGCCAGGTACCTCTAGTCGCCCTTGAACCCGTGAGACGCCCTGTCCGCTCCGAAACCATGCTGGAGCCCTGTAGACCCCGAGTGGCTGAGGGCAAGCCAGCGTTTCCCGACACACCCGCGCTTCCTCCCCGAGTCCTGTAGCTGCTCAGGCCGGGCAGCTTCGTCAGAGGGTTGTCCTGCGGAAGTCCGTTGCTTGTCAGGCCTACCCAGTGTGGTTGGACTTTGCGGTGGCCAGAATTCCCTGGGAGATGTGTTTGGCCCCTCTGCCTGTCTGTTGTGACAGATGTGTCAGAACCGACAACTGACTCATCTAATGAAAAGAAATTCAGTTTCCCCGTAGGGATTAAATATCTTCGTGTTACCACGCCACCTCCAACGTCTTGGACAGAGCCAAGAGGAAAATGAAATCAATGTTAAGAAAAGACAAATAGGTTTCTCATATGTTAAAAGATACTTTGACTTACGTCTTAGACTCTAGGTTATTTAAGATGATGCGATGCAATGCATAGGGGAGGTTTGGGGCAGACCATCTCCCAGGCTTAGAATGGAGAGATCTTAACTGTAGGAATCCTGGAGGTCCCCTGCCATGTGTTGACTCTGAAACCCGAGTCAAAGGCCTGTTTGTTTTAGGCAATCTCAATCAGTTGACAAATATTTATTGAGTACCCATGCACTTTGAGAGAGGCAGGGAGTATGCTAGGTCATTGAAGACCGGCCTTCAGCAAGTTGTACCCAGCTGAGGGGCAAGAGAAAATACACATGAAACGATGAGAAATAACAGTAGGTGTTTAGGGCTCAAACTGTTCATGTGCTATAAAGTCCAAAATCGCATTGTACAACTACAGGACCTCCAGGGACTGGGGACGTCAGAGTCTATTTCCTAGGCAGGACTTGAGAGCAAGAATGAGACGGTCCCCCAGATGACCGTCACGGGACAGAGTTTAACATAAGCAGGACTGATACTGCATTCCAGCGCTAGCCCCAATAGCCCAAACAGCATTTACTGAGCACCTACTATATATACACACTAGGTACTGTGATTACGGGGAGCGGGGGTGGGTTAGAGGGGAGGTACAGTCCTTGCCCTCAGAGTGGCGGGGAGTTGGCGAGGGGTCGGTTAAGTTTACTGTTGAGCTGCAGAACCACCCTGATGTGGTTCACGAGCTTTGGGAATTACTGCCTGGAAGGGTGACGATAGCCTTGGAAACCCGTGTGATGCAGGATGGCCTCCGATCGCAGAGGTCAGCTCTGACCATTCTAGCAGAAAACTGCCACCAGGCTCTTGGCTCAGGGTGGTCCCTTGATGCCTGCCAGCCAGCTCACTGGAGAACCAGCCCTAAGGGTCTCCGTGCTCAACGTGCTAGTGTGGTAAGCTCACACAAAGGAAGCTTCCGTGCTTTTCTGCCGGTTGGCACCGAGGCCCTGTGGAGAACACGGGCTCAGGTTTACATGGCTTCGCTTCTCTAAGCAGCTGCTGAAACCCGAGAGAATAAAGGAGTGCTGTTGGGGAGAGCTGGACCCGTCTGTCCTCCTAGGAAGGCTCCAGTCACGGCGACCGCTGAACAAAGAGTTTTAAGAGGAAATCTAATGAGAGCCAATGTAGTAAGGGAGACTTTTTATAATTCGTCTTAGGAGCAAACATTCAGTTTTATTAATATTTAAAAATGGGACAATAATGAGTGTTGCCTGTTTTTGAACACAAATGTTTAGAATCTGACTGTCTGCTTTGTTTCTGGGTTTTCCTGAGATACTGGTGGGGAAAATACCAATTTACTAAAACCAGTTTAAAAAAAAAAATGAGGGGCGCCTGGGTGGCTCAGTGGTTTAAGCCTCTGCCTTCTCAGGTCATGATTTTAGGGTCCTGAGATCGAGCCCCATATTGGGCTCTCTGCTCAGCAGGGACCTGCTTCCCCCCCTCTCTCTGCCTGCCTCTCTGCCTACTTGGGATCGCTTTCTGTCAAATAAAATCGTTTTAAAAAAAAAATGATACGTCTACTCTGCCTTCCATTCATGTGAGTTATTCTTCTGGCCAGGATGAGGTTGAATTTTAATACAAAAACGCTTACTGAAGAGCTCAGAAGCTGTGAAGCTGGCCTACTTCGAGAATGATCCCTCTCCATGTGAAGTGTGTGATTTGTTGGTTCCAAGTGCCAGTAATATAAAAAGAATGTGCTCGTGTGGCTTTATCTGCATTTGTCATTAAGGCTCTGCTAAGCCAGTGAACCCTAGACATGGGCTCGGGGAGGGCTTTGGCTCTTGTCAGAGGAGCCCCCTGGGGACGGCTGCCTGCAGGGTGCCCTCCCCACCTGGCGTCTGCACGGTCCGGGCTGCCGGGACACCAGGGGAGCTCTTGGCCACAGTGACAAAGCCTTGAGCGTGGCCCGGCCTGCAGACGTTTGGTGGGCCTTGATGGCTCCCTGGGTGATGTGGCCTGAGTGTGGGTAATGTGGCCTGAGTGTGGGTAATACCGTTGTATTCATCCCCAAGAAAGTCTTAAATAATCTGGGTGTTTGATAGTTCTCCAGCAAGGGAGCCCCACAATGACCTTGTGACAGAGAGAATGCCTGAGCTGGCTTATAACTAGCATTGGGACCACTGAAACTCAGACAGGTTTAGTGGAATATAATGAAATAAGCCCCTGATAGGTGCTTAGGTCTCTGAGCTGTTTCCTTCTCCTGGATTAGGCTATGGAAGCTTCCCTTGGGGGCAAGAGGTTTGCCTGTGGTCAGCCGGTCGGTGACTTGGTCTGCGTTATCAGGATGTCCTCAGGAAGCGGAGGGGCCGGAAATGTGGGTTCAGAGGGCTGGAGGAGAGAGGGGGTAGTCACTGTGGTGTAAACCTGAACGGTCAGCTTAAACGAGCTTGTTTCTGGATCTCTCACCATCCTGAATCCCTTCTCGTTCTTTTCTCAGAAAGCAGAGCTGACCTCTGATAAAGACATGTACCTCGACAACAGCTCCATCGAAGACGCTTCGGGAGTGTATCCTATCGATGACGACGACTATGCTTCTGCGTCAGGCTCGGGTAAGGCCGGCTCCTGCCGGGAACGCCTCCGTTCTTCATGCTGGCGTGTATGCGTGCTTATGCACGCGCACATGCACACGCACTCCTGGGGTTTATTTCAAGGAGACAGGCAGGATGCACGGTGGGTAAGGACACACCTTAGGAGCCAGAATGCCTGGATGCATGTTCTAGTATTCTAGCGTCCGTCACTGAAGCTGTGAGGTCTCGGGACTGTGTTGGACTTGGCTGAGTCTCCGTTTCTGCCTTCATACAATGGAAAGTAGTGCTAGTCTCCGTCACCTAGGTTGTTGGCGAGGCTCAAAGGGGTTAACACCTCTTGAGCTCTTAAGAGTTTGGTGCTTGGCAGGTAGTCCTTGTTCTGTTAACATTAGTTTTAATTTTATTACGAAGGCTTTCAGAGCGATAAAAGTGGAAAGCCACCCTTAAAGCAATCCCTCAGACACGAGTTTCTTGAAGCCACCAACCCAGTGTTCCAGAGTATGCGTGGAACCAAAAAGAGTTGTGCGGGTTTACTCAAGAGGAGGAGGGAGAATGTATCAGAGCAGCAAAATGAGGATACAGTGATATCCTCGTTCCCCTAGTATATCTGTAACCTATGACCTCAGTAATGCTGGATGGCAAAACACCCCAAAATGTAGCAGCTAAAAACCACAGCTGTTCGTTAGCTTATTATTCTGCAGGATGGCAATCTAGGCTGGGCTAACTGGACCCGCGTGCATGTTCATGGTCATCTGTAGGCTGGGTTTGCAGCTTTACTGATGTTGGTTGCGCTCTGTCCCAGCTCTGGGGCAGACTTGGCTTTGGTCTACACAGTCTCCCCCTCCTGTAGCGGGCCAGCCATTTGTTGAAGGGAGGATGCAGAGATCGTAAGAGAGCACATGGAAGTGTGCAAAGCCTCTTGCACACTAAGGCTTAGAATTGGCACAGCAACCATACCATATTTTATTAGTCAAGAGCAAGTCACAGGCAGCCCAGAGTCCAAGTCTTTTTTAAGATTTTATTTATCCATTTGATGGAAGAGAGAGACAGGGAGAGGGAACACAAGCAGTGAGAGTGGGAGAGGGAAAGCAGGCTTCCTGCTAAGCTGGGAGCCCGATGTGGGGCTCAATCACAGGACCCTGGGATCATGACCTGAGTTGAAGGCAGATGTTTAACAACTGAGGCTGCCCAGGTGCCTCCCAGACTTGTAAGTCTTGACGAAAGGATGTGTAAACTCACGTTACAGAGGATATGGACACAAGGTGGGGGGAGTAAAGGATTTGGGCATTTCTGCAATCTACCACACGTGAAATATGTCACCTGTACCAGGAATGCCCGCCCTGCCCGCCCCCCAATAAGGTGGAAAGGAAGAAAATCTTGTGCATATATTCAGTGAATAATCAAGTCAGAAATTTGAGTTCAGGAGTATGCTAGGAAAGTCTTATCCAGGACCTTTCTTGCTTGGTTTTCACTGTAGATTCAACAGATGGTAAAAGTTATGCTGAACGTAGATATCCGAAATCAGACTGGCCTGAGCTTCAGGATGACCCAGAGCAGACTGAAATCAATTGTTGAGGTCTACCTGTATAGAAGTGAATGTTTTAAGTTGGAAACCAGCAAGTCTGAGAAAGATGAGAGAGGTAATGGCTGACCTAGTAACAGTGAGCTTACGGTGCAATTTGAATGTAAAAATAGCCCTAGATATTCTTGGGGAAGTGATAGATACCACACATGCAGAATGAGTGTGGAAAGAGTTGTTCTCCAGAGCCTACAACGCTATTAATATCTTTCACTCTTGGCACCTCTTTTTTTCCTTTAGCACCTCAAAAGTGCTTTGTAACTATCTTCAAAATGTCCCAAGAGATAATAAATATGGACCCCCTTTTTCCCCCCATTTCGTAGATCTTAGAATCCAAGAGTTGTTAGATCTGCAGACGTTGTCCCAGTCATTTTCCTGACTTCTGCCAGGATTGTCCTGAAGTTTAATAGAAAGAAAGCAGGTACATCGTCCGGCTTCTCGGCCACCTACCTGTGCAGGTGAAAGGAGTTTGGAGTGGGTCGTTTGAAATCGAGAATACACTAATCACATAGAACTAAGCCTTCACTGAGATCCACATTGCTTTTGCCTTGGCTCCAGCTCTGGGCAGAGTATTGCAGCAAAGAAGTGCATAATTCTAGATTTTGGAGACCCCCTGGCACTGCTTAAAGTTATACTGATTCACAGCTTAACGGTAGTAGTTCTAGTTGTAACTAGAATTCATAAAGCCTGTACTGTGTCTGTTGCTATACTTCCAACATCTCTATAAGGACAGATTGTTACCTCTTCAGTCTTCATGTGGGAAAGCCCAAGACATGGAGAGATTGAGTAACTAGCCTCAGATCACACTATCGGAGAGTAATGGAGCTGGGCTAACGGCTGGGGAGTCAGACTCGAGAGTTCCTTTTTCCTCCTTTGTTGACCTGCCTCGTATGTCATAATAAGTTACTCTAGAATTAGGGCACCCTGTCTAGCTGATGCCCAGTCCCAGCTGGAAACTGGGATTCCTCGGGGTTTTGGCTAGTGTGCCCTCTGTCCTCACTCCTATCTTAGCTATCTAATGGGAAAGCAAATGGACCGGAGGATAATGATCAGAGGCCTAGAGGGTACTTCCCAGGTGAGGAGATGGGCCATGATATTGGTGGACTCAAGAATGGGCATTAATGAATATGAACACTCCAGCCACTCACTGTATGCCAGACTTACACCATCTTCTTGGGCCATAGGGATGAGAAGGACTTTGGTCCCTGTCTTCAAGGAACCAAGAGACTGAGAGAAATGCAGAAATCAGAAAAAATAATTGTACCACCATGTCCTGAGTTATATGATATGGAGAGTGCTGTACAACAAAAATTTGAGTCAAACATAGAGTTCTGGTTAAAAATGGTGGATGGAACACATATACTTTCCAATGCCCAACTAAGCTGTCAATAAAGGAATTGGTCCTAAACTCACAAGGACACATAAAATAGGAGAGGAGACCAAAGCCATGATGTGTTGAAGGCTGGGAAGCAGATGGTTTTGTAATGGAGAGAGAGGGGATGATGTTGATTCTGGGCAAGATGGCATCAGCAGCAATTTCCCAGTTGGAAACGGGCTCCGGGGTGGGATGTCTCAGGCCAGGGGAAACAAGGAGAGCTTGCAAGTCAGGGATGATGGAGATATGATCCTGGGGGCTCCCAGGTCTCTGGTTTGGGCAGGGGGGCCATCTATTTGAATAAAGATGATAAATACAGTAGAAGAACTAGCCAAGGCAGATCGCTTCTCTGTCTCTGATGGACGAAGGCTAGCTTGAGGGAATTGTCAACCTTACAAAAATCTCTTCTCTCTCACAACAGAGCCTCCTACTTTGGTGATTCGTATTTGTAACTGTTATGAGCGAAGGGCGTCTTGAAAGCCCTTAATGGAAAATTTTTCATTTGGCATTGAGAAAAATCTTTTGTAAGGAAATGATTCATTGCAGGAACAAATCAAGCGTTATAATGTGTAAGACTTTGATAGAAAATCAGGTGGGCCGATAGAAAAGAGCAGTGGGTTTCTGGAGCCGTCATTGTTAATGATGTATTTACATACTGCTGTTTTATGTGTACAGTGCTTTCTGATATCTGTCACATGCAAACGTCTAAGAGTAAGTTATCCCCATTTTACACCTGAGGACACTAAGATTCCAACATTTCTCGCCCAAGGTCACACAGCTAAATATGTCGGAACCAGTACTGGACTTGTTTTTAATGCCAAATCCCGTGTTTATTTCAAATATACCCTACCATTTCTTCTCTGTCTGAGGATGAGTGTATGTGCTCAAGTTAAAGGAGATAGTTGATAGAATATTTTTTTTAAATGTGACTTTAAACAGAAATAAAAGCAACACAGTCACAGCTCTTGCCCTGTTTCTAGCATGTTACCTCTTCTGCACTGCTTATTACGTTGCCTGATTCTGTGAGGAATTTGGAGGTATTCATTACTCATTCCTGTTTGAGGAAGCAGGTTAGTTTGAGGTAGAGAATTTTGAGTTTGAGTTGTTACACGTTTGACAAATGATCACTTAAAAAGAATGTTGTATTTGAATGTGAGAAATTCTCAGATGCTATTCTGGTGGTCAAAAGGTCAAAAGAAAAAAAATAGTGTCCAGGTGGCAGTTGGTGGTTAGTCACTGTTGAACAAATACTGGATCGGAGCCTGTATGTGCTGGGGAGTCTGTCAGGCACTCAGAGAGCAAACCAGAGCAAAACAGATGCTCCAGAGAGGCCAGAGCCTTACGGACCTTCCAGTCTCATTATGGGGGGGGGGGGGGGGGGCGTGGGGGGGATGACTACTTCATTCAGTAGCCTAGAAATAAACACATGATTACACATTTGTGGTAAATGTACTTTGGCTAAGAAAGCCATTTAACAGAGGACTCTATAATATGGATGGGAGAATGAAATGGGGAATGACCACTGTGCTGAAGTCTGGAGGTGAATGAGGAGTTGGTCGGGTGAGGGCTTCCGACAGGCCATCAGGGAACAGACGAGAGGGGAAAGTGATGCTCAAGGAAGCTAGAAAGTCAAACATAAGAGTTCTGGTTAAAAATGGTAGATGGAACACACGTACTTTCCAATGCCCAACCAGGTCCAACCAGGGCTGGACCATGCAGGGCTGGGCTGAGGCATTTTCTTTTCATCTCAGGAGCAGTGGGGTGCCGTTGTAATGGTTTTAAACAGAAGGGTGATGGGGTCGCAGCTGGTCTGTGGGCAGTGGTCTGAGGGGGGGCTCTTGGGAAGAAGGCAGGTCTGGTGGCTTATGGACAGATCACAGTGGAGTGGATCAGGCTGGTGGTTCTGGAACTGTGGAAAGGTGGTGGGATGAAGACCTATTAAAGTAAAATCCAAACTGAGGTGATCAGTTAAAGGTGGGGGTAAGGAAGAAGTCAGGGTTGTGATTTATAAGACTGGAGGGTTCCGTCCACTGCCAGGTAACACAGGACGACAACTAGGTTTGTGGGAGGACGGGGGTGAGAGGTGGAGGGCGGGGAGAGGAGATTGTGAGCTCTGTTTTGAACATTGAGAGGTGGACAATTGAGTCCTTTGAGTGAGAATGGTCAAGCAGGCCAGTGGCATATGTAGGTCTCCATTTCAGAGGAGTGTTAATTAAGCTAATGATACAAACTTCGGTTTCCTTTCTATTTAGATAGTAATTGAAGGCAGGAGTGTGAGTGAGGGAGAAAAGGGTAGAGTAAGAAACAGCCTAGGGCAGAACCTTAAGGGACTCTGATATCTTGCATCCAGGTCAAAAGAGAATGAGCCTGCAAAGGACACTTAGAAGAGTAGCCCAAGAGGTATAGGGGAAAACTGTGACGTCAAAGTTCTAGAAGCCCAAAGAGCATATGAAGAAGTAGATGATCACTGACCAGTGTCCAGTGGTGCGAGGGGGGTCCCATTAGAGGAGGGCCACTTTGGAAAACGGCTTTGGATATGGCAGCACAGAGGACGTCGGTGACCTCATTGACAAATGTCACTGATAGCATGATGACATGGGAAATCTGACTAGAGGGAGGCCAGCAGAGTGGATTGCTGGTGAGGAAGGGAGCTCTTGTGAGGACCCACCATGCCACTGGAAAAGTCTGGCTATAAAAGAGGGGAGAGAGAGGGCAGCCGTTCCCCTCAGAATAAGGGTCTGCCGCGGGAGAGTCTGCCTTTCTTATTGTTATGTCGTGTTTGAAAATGAGAAATGTAGTGTATTTTAGCATAGGAAAGGAAGAAATCTTGCGGGCAGGAGAGATTTGAACATGGAAGTAAAAGAAGAGCTCCTTGAGAGCATTGGGGATGGTATTACAGGGAAATGCCAGGCTGCCCGCAGATCACTCTGAAATCACCTTGTCGCAATGGAAGCTGTGGGAAGGTTAGTGTGGGATTCTCGGGGAGTGGGTGGTTTGGAAGCACCTGACCCTGTCGGTGTCCACCCCACACAGCACTCTCTGCTCATAGAGAAGCCTGTGTTGGGATTCCTGTGTTCTGCTCACCTTTGCCTGTTTTTTTCCCAGGAGCTGATGAGGATGTAGAGAGCCCAGAGCTGACAACATCCCGACCACTTCCAAAGATAGGGTTCACGAGTGCTGTTCCGAAAGTGGAAACCACGACACTGAAGATACAGAACAAGATACCTGCTCAGACAAAGGTGTGTTTGTTTTGCATTGCATTAGCAGGTTTTTGTAGATGGTTTTTAAAATTGCCCAGAATGTTCCTTTTGAGATGCCCCATTTAAAATGGTATGAGGACACATGATCTTTTCATTATATTGCTGTGAATGGCTCTTCCTTACTCTCCATGATCGTTTTGATATTTACCCACCTACTACTTTGTTGTTGTTAGAACCATGCAATATGTAGCCTTTTGAGACTGGCTTCTTTTTCTGAGCGATACGCATTTAAGGTTCCTCCATTTAAGCTTCCTCTGTGTCTCTTCCTAGCTCAGGAGGTCCTTCTTCCTACTACTTTTATCATCCAGGCCTAGTTTATATGTGGGTATCTTTTATAGGGTGCTCCTTCTAGAAGGATCTCACAGCCCAGTTAAGAAGCAAAATGTTTTCTGTTTATTTGGGCTTCAGCCAAGAAAATTTGTTTTCATTTCATAAAGAATTTATTCTGAGTTAAAACCATTGTGAACTTTTACGTGTGCTAAAACAGGTTATGGAATAAGGACACTCCAGGTACCTGTCTCATTATTTCTGAACGTCTCCCTTAGGCCTGTCATCAGTGGCCTACAGACTTTGCCCTCTTTCAGTGATAATGATATCTGTGGTTACATCCCAGTATATTCATTTTGAGAGCTGAGTTATTAAGAAATAAGCTCTTTGGGTTTAGAACACAGCAAAATTACTAGCTAGTGAAAACTACGAGACAGGTGATTTTGGCTGTATAGTCATGATACTGTAATTAGTTGACCAGTCACTACTGGGTGAGCTATTGAAGTTGGAAAATGCAAATGAAAGTCTGAAGAAGGGGTGCCTGGGTGGTTCAGTGGGTTAGGTGTCTGGCTCTTGATTTCAGCTCGTGATTTCAGGGTCCTGGGATCAAGGCCCACTGCAGGCTCCGTGCTCATCATGGTGTCTGCTTGTCCCTCTCCCTCTGTCCCTCCCCCTGCTCTGTGTGCTGTCTGTCCCTCATGCACGCTCTACCAGATAAATAAAATCTTTTTTAAAAAATGTCTGAAGAAGGTCTAGGCTTTAAATCCTGCATCTGGTCAAATTTCTTAGCTCTCTGAGCCATTCCTCATGGGTCCTTGAGAAGACTAATTGTGGGTGCATAGAGCATGTCACCTGAGACCCAGTAAGCTGTAGAGACCAGGGCAGTTCACCAAACGAGTGCATATAACTGCATTAGTAGACTTTGTTGATGGGCCCAGGGTAGCAGGCTGGTTATGAAAACCCAGAAACACAAGTGTCCCCTTTGAGAGCTCATTCATTCTTTGGTTGGAAGTGAGACGCTGCCAGGCTTTCATAGGAGACAGGACGTGGAAGGCCGTCTCCTGTCGGCAGTGACGCGTCTTCTCTGGAGGAAGAGGTGCCCCCCCCCCCCCTGAAAAGGTAGGAACACATGGGGGCCATCGCACGCTTTCATTTTCCTCCCTTTGTCAGAGTGCATTGGTTTTCCCTCCCAGCCCCAGTGCACCCCCAGGGCCTGTGAACAGGAGTGTGAGGGACAGAGCTGCATATGTTTCCACAGAAGGGAAGGAGCCATGTTCCGTCCTCTATAGCCTGGAGTGTGCTCTGCAGGGTTAAGATGGGCCAGTTCCTGTTGGTGGCAGACGAACTTCCGGGCCAGGTCATAGGGGAAAAGGAGAAGGTCTCTGAACCCTGAGGCAGATGTACCTCACATGTTCTGGCTCCACTCATGGTAGCTGCTCCATAAACATGTGAAGTTGAATGAATGAAAGAAGGATGGGAGACGGGTAGAAATGAGAAGTAATGGGTGTTATTGATGGTTGGATGGGGAGAGGGTCCTCAGAAGTGTGCGGCAGTTATCTAGTGTGGCCATTGAAGGACGCATTTGGCATTACCACAGTTTTATTTGACCACTTGTGACTGAATCTCTTGAAGTCCGTGACTGTCAGGACCCAGTAGCTTGAGGCAGGAAACTCCATTTTGGCTTTCAGGGGTCAAGAGTTGTATCCTAAGCAAAACCTAATGTGACAGTAGCGTTCTGGTCAGTTGACAGGAATGGATTGAAAATGGATTTAAATTTTTAAAAATTGGCTTTAAGGAAGTAATTGTGTGAGATCTAGATAAAGAAGATAGATGTTTGGCAGATGAGCTCAGAAATTAAGAATCCCCAAACATTTTAACACATATTTATCTGCCTAGTATCATTTGTATTCAACGGAGTCGTCATTCCTCTCTTCATGAGAGGTTTATTAGGTGTCAAACATTATTCTAGGTACTGATAATGATAATATTGATAGTGAATATTATTAAGTGATTTCATTTGCTATCTTACAGCTACATGGCGGTACAACGAAATTAAACATTGCCTCTAGGATGCCATTAACGTAGACTGCTTCCTGATGGGTCTGACAGCGGCATCAGTGTCACTGTCACAGATATTCTGTCTAGTTTGTTGTAAATTTATGTGACAGAAATAAAAAGAACACAGTTGTTTGTTGAAGCAGAGCATTGCTTGCAGTCTTCTACTTCTGATACATTTCCACAGCATCAAAAACACCAGACGTGGATGTGACAGATCTTTAATTGACTTCGTTTAATCATCTATGGTGCCTTTTTGTAATTTCATCTTGCACATACATACAAGAGCTAAGGTATTTCAGATTTGCTCTGTACTGTAGAAATAATTCTTCTTGGTCAAACCCTTGCTTCTGTACAATAAAGTGTTTCAGTGTAAAGAATGAATGTTTCATCCAGAGCACCTGGAAGCTTGTGCACAGGTGGACTGTCCCTATTAGTGCATGGTGACCCCAGCTCTGTGGAGACTGCCTGTCCCCACACCCACAGACCCCTGAAATGCAGATCAGAAGCAAAGTCAGAGGGAATTGTGTCAAGTCTCACAAATGATTGTAGAGACTCAGAAAATCTGAGGGGAATTCATGGGATTCAACATAGTAATGGGACACAAAGGATGTGGCTAAGTTAAATTCAGTCTCTCATATCCCAGTAGCTGCTATATGCATCTTAATGACCACTGGAACTCGCTTACCCTTTTCCCTAGTGACAAGCCTGAGTAGCCACCTGGTTGAGTTTTTGCTTCCCTTTCCTAACTGCTGGGAGCAGTGCTACTGAGCAGTGAAAAGGATATTACATGAGAACCTAGAGAATCCATTCGCTCAGCTCTTGAGCTGTCTGTCCTTCCACCATGCCAGTTAGTAACAAGTTTTCCATGGGAAGAATGAAGAAAATGCAGGCAAAATGCTGCCAGTGAGCTTCTCTTTCTGTTGTACTTTGGTTCACAAAGACCTGGGAAGACCTTTCATATTTTCTTGTTTCAGTCATGTAGATCGTAGTGAGTGGGTGCATGCTGGGTGCGTGTTGTGCAGCAGTGAAATAATTCTCTGCGGT
>NW_019154098.1:40607869-40645474 GCF_002288905.1 Enhydra lutris kenyoni | reverse complement strand
CTGTGCTTTCTGTAAGTCATGCCAGGTTGAGGTTTAAGGCAGTATAGGGTTTCTTGCAGTTTGGGGAAGCGTTGACAGACCTTCTTTATCCCACTTGATGATATGTATGCCATCTTCGTTGGAAGCCTCTGTTCATTGAGGCAGGGACCCATGACCTAATATACTCCAGAGTTCAGACAGAGCCACCTGTGCTTTCTGTAAGTCATGCCAGGTTGAGGTTTAAGGCAGTATAGGGTTTCTTGCAGTTTGGGGAAGCGTTGACAGACCTTCTTTATCCCACTTGATGATATGTATGCCATCTTCGTTGGAAGCCTCTGTTCATTGAGGCAGGGACCCATGACCTAATATACTCCAGAGTTCAGACAGAGCCACCTGGCCTGCCTGATCTAGTTAGTGATCCTTCCTGGGAATACTTTCAGGCACTCCAGGAAAGTGAGGTCTTCTTATGTTTTGAACCCTCTAGGCTTGAGTAGCACGCTGACATTTTGGATGAACCCTGGCCTCCAGAAAGCAATCATTTGGCCACAGCATAGAGTCCTAATGAAAATGGACTTAGGTGTTTGTAGAAAGACTAGTAGAGCTGATAAGGGTTATTGTCTACACTAATAGCCAAGGGAGTTGACAGTGTTTCCCTCAATAGTGTTGGTCAACAAGAACTTCAGCCTGATAGTTAAAGGTTGCTGTAAGAAGGTGGGTGTGATGTAATAAACACATGAACAAGGCTTTGAAAATGGGAATCCAAGGAAGACACTTTATTTGAGAGACTGGTAGAAGGCAAGTTGATAGGACTGTGCCATGGCAAAACATACAATTTGAAATGTGCTCAAATAACTTTGGGGGTCCAAAAGAATAGCTGGTACAATTAATGGAAATAGAAAAGAAGGTTGATATTATTCAGTGATACAGCCAAGGGTTAGTGTCCTGCACACTGCTGGGTGTTTGGGGTTAATGCTGACTGGAGATGAGCTTCTGAGAGTTGCCATCTTGGATTTGTGCTTTAGAATTGTGGAAAACCCAAGAACCTCACAGTGCCCTTAGTTAAATGGAGGTAGACACCAAGGTGCAGGAAAGTGGTATAATTTGGTCAGGATCACATGGGAGCTGCTTCTAGAGCCCAGACCCCTGAAGTTCTCGTTCACTGAACTGAACTTACACAGAAGTTGTAAAAGTGAGTAGGTAGAGGGGAGCATTGCTGAGTAAGTCTGGTGGGCTACTGCACAGAGTTGGTAGCAGGAAGAGCCCTTGGAGAACACCTGGAGGGGGGGCCTGAAAGGAAGCCATCGTCATCACAGTGCCCAGTGTAGCAAAGAGATGAAGGAATAAGGAGAATTGGGACCATGTTTCTTGGGTTGGCACAGCCAGAGAGAGCTGGAACCTGAAGTCAGAGGAGTGGTAAGAAAACAGATCTTATGAAATGTCAACTAAAACAACATAACCTTGTCATTTGGATTATCTTGAACTCACTAAGTGGCCATCTTGCCTCTACCTGTGATGGTGTTTTACAGAACCATGGAGAGCATGGCTCTACCCCAGGAATCACCCGTTGGTATAAACATCATAATTATTTCCCAAATTCATTGTTGGAAAAAAAAATAAACCTTGGAAATGTACTTCTGTTTTCTCTTCTTTCTAGCACATTAAAAATGATCTTTATAATCTTTTCCCTTATCAGTCACCTGAAGAAATTGATAAGGAAAAAGTTCATCTCTCTGACTCAGAAAGGAAAATGGACCCCGCTGAAGAGGATACAAATGTGTATACTGAGAAGCACTCAGACAATCTGTTTAAACGAACAGAAGTCCTGGCAGGTGAGTAGCTCAGTGGGAGCCTGGTGGGAGGGTCCTTAAATAGGCCTGTTTGGCTAAGTGATATTCAGAGGTGTAGGCCGAGCTTGCCAAATGTCACCTTCCTGCGGAGAGCAGTCTGAGGGCCTGTCTCATTCCAGAGTGAGAGACAAGAGTTGGGCAAATGTTCTTTTTTTTTTTTCCTCTCTGCTTCCTCATCCTACCACTTGGTGTAAGAAGAGGAAAGTTTGGACCTGAATTGGTCCAGAACAACTGGGTGTGGAGGAGATGGTGGGGTGTGAAGCTCAATCCGTCCAGTTCCAAGTTCTCCTGATACCAAAATAAACTTGAGAAGGAAAAGTCCTTTATGGGTAGGAGGGCAGTCGAGGCCAGTAACACCCAAGGCATTAAGGATGCTGTCTCTGTGACTTAGCTGATGAAAGCAGTCTCCGTTTGATTTTAAAGGGGAAGATTTGTGCGATTTAAGAACACTTAGTCCTTGAAAGGATAGTCCCAAAGCCAAGACTAGAAAGGACATTTGCTTGCTTTTTTTCACATTTACCCTTACAAAACGTAAGTCATTTATATCCTGTTTTGTGTCTTCACTGAAAAAGCAACTAGAAGATTAGATATGAAGTGTGAGAAAACTGAAGAATTTTAAAGTATGGAATTAGTTGAGGCCCCAGTCAGATTTTTCTTATTGAGGCTTTTGGCTGATATGATTAATTCTAATCAAAGAAAGTATCGTCCCTTCTTGGGAATGTCAGATTTGGGTAATTCACCTGGTTGCCTCACCAGTTTTTCAGCGTTTGGGGGTTTTTCGAATGGAGCCTTTGAAAAAGTATAAATAGATTGGGCCTGACAAAGTTAATTTCCGCAACCCTTGAATCTCTCCTAAAAGTAATCTTCCTTTCGGCATGTTTCAGCGGTCATTGCTGGCGGAGTTATTGGCTTTCTCTTTGCGATTTTCCTTATCCTGCTGTTGGTGTATCGCATGAGAAAGAAGGATGAAGGAAGTTATGACCTTGGAGAACGCAAACCATCCAGTGCTGCTTATCAGAAGGCACCGACTAAGGAGTTTTACGCCTGAAACTCCCACTTAGTGTCTCTATTTATGAGATCACTGAACTTTTAAAAATAAAGCTTTTGCATAGAATAATGAAGATCTTTGTTTTTTGTTTTTTGTTTTCCATTAAAGGGCCATTCTGGCACTTTAATGATAAAATCCCATTGTATTTAAAACTTTTCATGTATTTCTTTACAACGACATAAAATTAAAACTTAACATCTGCAGTGTTCTGTGAATAGCAGTGGCAAAATATTATGTTATAAAAACCCTCTATGTTCATGGAATCGGTTTAAGCTTTTATGGGCAGATACAAAATGATTGTTTTTATCCTCTGGTTCAAAGATGAAAGCTATTTAATTTGTGTCCGCATGTCTCCGATGGACCTTACCAAGTTGGTCTTAACTTTGTTAATTTATCTGTTGTTCCCTTCTCTCCTCTGCTCTTCCCCTCTTGTCCCCTTGAAAACAAAACAAAACTCTATGCCTTTTGTAGCTGTTACGGTGCAATTTGTCTTTGGATAATTCAGATAATGGTAATTTAGTGTATATGTGATTTTCAAATATGTAAACTTTAACTTCCACTTTGTGTAAGTTTTTAAGTGTCAGACTATCCATTTTACACTTGCTTTGTTTTTCATTACCTGTAGCTTCAGGCAGATTTGCAACAGCAAATTAATGTGTAAAATCGGACGATTACCCCAAAACTGTTCAGTCATAGCTATGTAATCACATCTTCTTTTGGGAGGATTTGATGTGAGTTAACTGACAAGCCTCAGCAAACCCAAAGATGCTAACAGTATTTTGAGA
The DNA here is from genome assembly GCF_002288905.1 of Enhydra lutris kenyoni. Lineage (NCBI taxonomy): Eukaryota > Metazoa > Chordata > Mammalia > Carnivora > Mustelidae > Enhydra > Enhydra lutris. Next base: position 40,641,815 of record NW_019154098.1, on the reverse strand, counting down.
AGTTGCTGCAGATTCCTTTGGCCACTGTATTTGTTAATTTCTTGCAATTTGAAGGTACGAGTAGGGGTTTAAGGAGAAATCAGTTTTTGTTCTTAAAAATGCATTTAAGTTGTTCACGTCTTTTTAAGCCTTTGAAGTGCCTATGATTCTATGTAACTCGTTGCAGACTGGTGTTAATGAGTATATATAACAGTTTAAAAAAAAGTCGGTATTTTATAAGCACAGACAATTCTAATGGTAACTTTTGTAGTCTTATGAATAGACATCAGTTGTCATTTGGGAACATAAAAACTACTGAATAAATCATGTGGCCTAATATTGAAAATGTCACTGTTATAAATTTTGTACATTTTCGATCCAATGTACATCTCCCCTTTGCAAATGACCATCTGCTCTCAAGGATGATGGGGGTTTGATTTCTGAGCGTTCCGTAGTGTCTGTAAATCAAAACCAAAGAGCTCATCGATGAGGCTGTTTATTACCAGACTTCCTTCTGAATTGGTCAGAGAAAATCTGAATTTTCAGATTGTGTTTGGGTGTCGATATTGGAAGACCGCCAGGGAGGGAATTGTGAAGTTGGCAAGCTTTGTAGGCTAGCTGATGGCAACATTGAGAGGGATGCCTGCTTTTGCAAATAACTCTTGGGAGGATAAATTCTAAAGAACTGAAAGGGGACTTTCCTGATGTCAGTATCTAAGGTTTTGTCCTGTAGACCGATGAAGACTGATGTACCTTGGAAACTGTGCTCCAGATCTCTCCTGAAGCTTCACTAAAGAACCAGTACATGGAAATGCCATAGTTTACACCATAGGGAAGGAAAGCCGGGCAGGGTGGTTCTGTGCATTAAAAGGAGGGCCTCCCTGCTGAGGATTGAAATTGCTGGAAAGCAGGGGTGCCTGAGGAGGAAATGGAAGTCTGAGGGTACCCTGCCTGGTTATTTCCTTCTAACAACATTTCCTTTTCTGTTTTCACCATACATTTTGTTTTAATGTGTGAGCCGCCAAAGTAGGAAGAAGACTGCAAAAACAGCAACCCTTTCGATCCATAATGTACTTTTTTAATAAAGTATGAATACTTCATTTAGAGAACGTTCCCTGGAATTGCCACATAACTCATTAAAAAAAAAAAAAAAAAATGAAGCAGCACTCGGAACAGTGTTTACTTAAATTCTTAATGGCCTTAATTCTCAAATTCCTGTCCCATCACTTAGAGAGTCAATCCACTTTGGGGTGGTTAAAAGAAAATTCTAGCACCTTCTGAAGTTGCACAATATCCCTCGATTACAGAGGTAAAGAATGTAGTGGGTATACCTCTAACTGTGCAAAGCATAGTGAAATTCAGTTCATAGAATAACAACTGCTTGCAATAGAATGCCAAGAAAAGAAAGTTTCTGGCAAATATTTTGTCACTGCTGTAAAGCAAAATATTTGTTAAAGTGCCAAAATAAAGTCTGTCATGCTGAAAGTAAAAAAAAAAAAACATTGTATAGACTGACATCCACTTTTCTTCAACTGTATGTTTTCTGCTGAGTTTTTTCTTTTTAGTTTTTAATATGCAGTAAATCGTGCTATATGAAGTGTTAGTAACGATTACCGAGTTCAGGAAAATTTTGGCAAAATATAAACATTAAAGCCAACATGAAAATTTCCTGTTTCCTTAGCCACATGTAAATGATTTCCTTTGTGCGAATATGGCTTTGTGTTTGGAAGACGTGAAGTATTCCAGCTGCCCCGTTCTCAGTGGATGGGGAAGGTGGGATGAGCTCATGGTGTGTTTTTAAGTTTCAGCTACAGTGCCTCGCACCTGAACTTCAGGATTGGGACCTGGTTAATAAAACTGAACTTAAGTTGGACAAGACAGCATAATTGCCATCTTATTCACAAAGTTGATAGTTTCGGATTGGATATTTAGTGAAATGGTATTTTGGTAATCCTTTCTGCAAAGGAGGCAAAAGCCCCTTGCTTTTTGAGGGTATAGTGTGTTTGTACAGGGTCTAGAAGACTAAGCTTAATAAATAGAACATAGTTACCTTACTCTGGTTTCCCAAAGGAACTTGAATGTTCTGCAAAGGGTGCTGGGTCCTATAAAAACAGGGGCAATAACAACTTTCATGGTTTTTAGGAACTTGCTTCTTTAGGGTTTTAGACATTTTGAAAACCTATGGAAAATTTTAAGTGAGGAGCAAAATTAGAAAACCTAAAAATATTGCAGGGTGAATTTTATGATCACAATCATCTTTACAGCTTTATTATAATTATGTAATGGATGGTAGGAAAAAAATTTAATATGTATCGTTTCAAAAGGCAATGACTTAAAGCAACATAACCTCTATCTTGAATTTCTGAAGCTCTCAACCTCTGGCAGACATCAGTGAGACCCGAAGAAGTTTTCAATTAAAATTAACCAAGCCAGACGATAAATGTAGTCTGAATTGAGTAACCACAAAGGTGTTTTCAGTGCTGATATTTTATTACAATAGTGAAAGTTGAGATTTGGCTGTTTTGGGGAAATCTGCTTTAGCAGGCATGGGAAACTTTTTAAAATTTTTTTTTTTTTTTTTTTTTTTTTTTTAGATTTTTATTTTATTTTATTTGACAGATAGAGATCACAAGTAGGCAGAGAGGCAGGCAGAGAGAGAGAGAGGAGGAAGCAGGCTCCCCGCCGAGCAGAGAGCCCGATGCGGGGCTCGATCCCAGAATCCTGGGATCATGACCCGAGCCGAAGGCAGAGGCTTTAATCCACTGAGCCACCCAGGTGCCCCATCATGGGAAACTTTTTAAAAAATTTTACCTTTTAAAAAAGATTTATTAGAGTAAGAGCACAAGCCAGGGGAAGAGGCAGATGGAGAAGCAGACTCCCTGCTGAGTGGGGAGCCTGGAGGCAGGAACTCAGTCCCAGGACCTTGTAGGTCATGACCTGAGCCAAAGGCAGACACTTAACTGGCCGATCCTGGGCACCCTGGCATGGGAAGCTTTAAAAAGAATGAAAAACCCTGCCATTTAGTGGTAAAAATATCAAAATGAATTTCCTCCCACTCCTGATTTTGGGCAACTTCACTCTTATACTTGCTGTTCTAAGAGTTCATTCCTTTTTATCTGTTGTATATGATTTCTGGCAAGGCATTTTCTGACCAAGGAATCATGGTGGCTTCAGAAGCAACGTGGTTTTCTGTGAGTTAGCTGGAAGGGTATATGTGACCCAAGCAATAATTCTAACCCACAAATGGAGTGAAGCTATAGGCTTTGGTCTTTCCGGTGTATGAGCACAAGTCATTCATTCTTGTTGCCTTGGCAAAGTAGCATTCAAGCAACAAATGGTTGTATGTGCAAGGCGTTGGAGGTTTAATCAGCAGATACTTGCCTACTGAATATGCTCTGGGCACTCTTCTGGAGGCCGGGGGTATAGTGATGAGATAGAGCTCCTGCTCTCACGGGGTTTGGAGAGGGGTGCATAGAGGAAACAAAACTAGCAAGGAGGACTTGCCAGTTGGTAGTAATTTCCATGATGGACATCATGCAGGCTGATATAAGGGACTGAAGGACTCTATGGGCCCAGCGAGGCTAGGTGTGCTGCAGTAATGACCTCAAAATCTCAGAAATTGCAATAGCAAGGATTTACTTGGATCTTACTCATGCCATGTGTCCAGCGGTTGGCAGAGTTCTGCTGTGAATGGATATCCTCAGCCCCAGTGTCTGGTCATTGGAGTACCTGTTACCTGGAATGCTGCTGGTCACTGTGGGAGAAAGAAAAGCATGGTAACCAAACAGTGGCTCTTAAACCTTCTACCCAGTAGTGACCTATGTTACTTCCCACCCATACCTCATTTGCCAGAGCAAGTCCTGTGGCCACACCTAACTTCCAGTATGCAGAGAGGTACGATTCTACTTGTGCCTGTAGGGAGAGAGATGGTGTATTTGTGAACAGCTAGAATTACTACAGCCTGGTCAGGAAAGGTCTCTGAGAGGGTAAGGCCTGAATGATGTAGAGCCAGTGTGCTAAAATCAAGATAAGTATTCCAGGTTGTGGGAAGCCCTAAACAGGGACGGAGCTTAGGCCCCTTGGAAGAACTGTGACAAGGCCAGTGTTTGACCTTGGTAGTAGACCATGGTAGAAAAGGTAGGATAAGAATAGCTGAGAAGCATTAATTGCCTCCTTACTGGTCTTCCCTCCTCTACTTTTGTTCATTTACAATTTATTCCCACAGTGAAGCGAGGCTGATATCTTTATGATATCCATTATTTCATATTCTCTTCAATGGCTCCTATAGCACTTTGAACGAAGTCCTGACTCCTTACACCTGCCCTCAAGATCTTCAGGATCTGATCCCTGGACAAGGCATTATAAGGAGACACAGTAGTGGTGATAGTGTGGCCACTTAGGGGATCATTATTGTTACCTAGAGGAGAAACGATGGTGGCTTGGCCTAAGGTGGTAATGGTGGAAACAGAGAAGACTGGAAAGGAATTGTTTGGGGAGGTGGAATCCACAGGGCTTGCTGAAAGGTTAGAAGGAGTGGGGAATAAGGAAAGAAAGGAATCAAAGATGACATCATATTTTTGGCTAAGCTGAGTGAGTCCCATTCTGAGAGGGGGAATATCAGGGCATTGGCTGGTAAGAGTTCCTTTTGAGACACTCAAGTGCAGATGAACAACGGAATGTAAAAATCACAGAAGAGGTCTGAGCTGGAGATAACAACCTAGGAATAGTGTCCCATCACTTGACTGTTGGCACTCTCATTTCCTTCTTTTCCCTGATATGTTGTATAAGGAAGTTGGAGGTCAGGGAAAGGGATGCCCCAGCAAACGATGCTTCCCAAGCTTCCTTGCCAGCTGGCTTCTAGGAAAGTTTGGCCAGTGGAAGGTTATTGGCAGAAGACTAGAGGTCAGGTGGAAGAGAAAAGCCAGAGTACTTTCCCCTCCTCTCCCAACTTTGGGTAGCATCTCCAGCATTCATGTCTCTGCTCAATGGCTTGAATTCCCACTGAACCATCTCTCCTTCAGGTTCCCAGTTCCCACAGTTCCTTAACTCTCATGAGCCCCACTTTCCCCCTCTCTCTCCCCAGCCTTAGGGAGGGTAGTGGCTTTGTGCCATTGCTGTTCTCTGGGTTATCTTGCCTTCCCCAGTTTGCCCTTGTAGCTTTTCCAACATCTTCATACCTAATTCCCTGGACTGAATTCCCTCTATTACATTATCCAGCATGGCTCTAGTTTCCTTCCTGGACCCTGACCGATGACACAGGAGTGAACACAAGGTAGATGGTATTAAAAGTCATGGGTCCAGTAAATAAGTAAAATCTTTAAAAATAAAATAAAATAAAAGTCATGGGTCCAGATGAGATCAGCTGGAGAGATAAGTAGGTAAAGAAGGAGGATTGGCCCCAGGTCTGCCTTCTAGCAGTCTTTTTAGAGGAACTACTACCAGTTTCACTTTTCAGTACTGGTCACAGAATTGGGTTTTCATTTTCTCAGATATGAAACAGATACCGAGCAGGGAATACCATCTTTCACTACAAGGGGGGGGGAAATCCCCATAATGCACCATAACTCATTTTTTATCAAGTGAATAAGCATATTAAAGCATCCACTTCTACCAGGTCCTTAATAACACAGTAGAAACTGTTTTTAAAACTGAAAAAAGTAATTGGGCAAAGGAATAAGTATTACTAGAATATTTGGGAAATACCTCTATTATCTGTGTTTGCAATAGGAAAATGTCAGCAAACAAAATGATAATCCTCCTGCTTGTAGCCTTGTCCTGGGATCATTGAAAGCAGGACTTTTGCCTCCTTAATTACTTTCTGCTTAGGTAAATGCCAGAGTAAGCCTGCATTTCCTCTGTCTAGACCAATTGCAAGGAAAAGCAGGAAAGAGGATATAAAATGTCGATGGACTTGGCTCCATGGCTGACCCAGAATTTGGGGATCATGAAATCCCCTCCTCTGATATCATGTATCTCAGTCCTGTCCTTTTCTAGTGTCTGTTACTTCCTTTTTTCCACGTGTACAATAGAGAAAACATCCCATGCACTGGCTTGTGGGAATTAAGTGAGTGATGCACTTAGCACTTTGTCTGGCATCTGGTAGAACCTCCATGCAGATTATTTATACATTCCTCCACACCAAGTGATTCCTGGGCACTCACTATGTACCAGGCACATTCAAGGTTTTCGGGATACAGGCACCAACAGAACAAAGTCCCAGCTCTCAAGGAACTTAAGTTCTAATGGGGAGACACAGACAATTAATAGGTAATGTGTTAACGAAAAGACGTGAGCAGAGGCTTGAAGGTGATGAGGGAACTGAGCCATTGTAGGTGGGGAGGGAGATCTGAGGTGCTGGGGAGCATTCCTGGCAGAAGGAACAAGCGCCAAGGCCTTGTGTGGCAGAGGGAGTAAATGAGCTAGAGAGTAGAGTGGTGGGTGGTCAGTGAAAGATCCATGGGCCAGACGGTGGATGTGTGACCTTGCAGCCGTTGTGATGACCTTAGCTATTACAGGATTTTGACCTAAGGGTGATACTTTCTGGCCTATGCTTACAATTCCTTCTCAAACATTAGTAGGCGTAAGAATCACCAGGAGCTCTTGTTAAACACAGATTTCTGGCGGTGCCTGGTTGGCTCAGTCAGTTGAGTGGCCGACTCTCGATCTGGGCTCAGGTCATGATCTCCGGGTCCTGGGATCAAGCCCCAAGTTGAGCTCCATGCTCAAAGGGGAGTCTGCATGAGGATTCTCTCTCTCCCTCTTTCCCTGCTCCTCCCCCTGACTCACAGGCTCTCTTTTTCACTCTCTCTCTAAAATAAATAAATAAATAAATAAATAAAATAAGTCTTTTAAAAAGAGAGAGAGAGAGAAAGAACAGATTTCTGGGCTCCACCTCCAGCATTTCTGATTCTGTAGGTGGGTAGAACCCAAGAACTTGCATTTCCACCAACTTTCCCAGGTGTAGCTGCTGCTGCTAGTCCAGGAACCCACTTTGAGAACCACTGCTTCAAAGGGATTGTCTTGATTATCATGTTGAGGATAGACTGGTTATGGATGGTGGATGTGGGCAAACACACGAGCAGGAGGACTTGTGAGGCTATTGCAGTACTCAAGGAGACACCATCATCGTGGCTGAAGTGGCTAGAAGTGAAGGGAGTCTGGAGAACCAAGGTGGCACAACGTCTGAAAATCCAGGTGAATATATAATAAATGGTTTACTGACATTTCTACAGTACTACCTGATAATGTAACGTGATTCATCTTTCCAAATGTTATGGCCACCCCATACTTTGAAAATGTAGCCAGCAGGAATTGCCAACAAACACTCTTCTCCGAGATGGCCCCAAGCTCCAGACTCTTCCTGTAGGATACTGAAAAACACTGTCATTACCCAGGCCCCAGTGAACCTCACTTCCTTCGTAGCAGGAATTCTCTGCCTTTACTGCCTGTGATTCTTGGTCTTGCTACTTAGAAGAATGAAGAGGTAGACCAGACGAAGAGTGGTGGGCAGCAAAGCAAAGGTTATTGAGCATTAGTACAAAGCTCCTGGAGAGGGAGGGGGCCTGAGAGGGTTGCCTTGGAGTCTCTAAGTTTAGGGGGTTTTATGAGCTCTTTTGCAGAACTATCTTAAGCAATCAGGGTGTGCTGAGTCATGCCCATCAGGGCTTTGGTCATGTATCTGTCTACCTATTAGATTAACATCTATGTGCTGAGGGTCTTTTTTGCTGACATCTGGGGGCTGATGTCTTAACTGCCCCTTGCCCGTGATGGTGACAAATGCTTTGTGCTTCACTGCCTTATTTTAGGACATTTTGCAGAAGTCATTCCTGCAAAGACTGCAAAGCAATGCTGGTGAGGTCCTGTCTAAGCAGCAAAATGGGATGTTGGTGCTGTTTGATCTTAGCTGTCCTGACTCTATATTTTCTTGTTGGGGACCCTGGCCCTGACTCCCTGACTATCCCACCAACTCCCAACACTTTCTCTTCACTCCTGTGACCTTCAACATATGCCTTGTTCCAGCCTGCTTCTACCTTCTGTTCTAAGTGTGTTGAGGACCTAGATCAGGTTTGATTCATTTTGCCACTCCCCTGCTGCCCTTAGGATCTAACCCAGTTCCTGGATGATGGACCCAAACACACACAGACAGAGCTCTCTGACTAGCCTTTTACTCAATTTCTTTCCGAAATCTAGTAAGACCCCATATGTCAGGGACTTCCAACCAAACCAAACCAAACCAAACAATGTATATCATGCCAAAAGCCTAAGTAAGCGGGCATTCACAGATATTTGTTAAAACCCTGTTCTTGAACTTTCACTTGCTTAAAACACAGAAAGTGCTCTGATGGGTTAATGGTTTTCTTGCAGATACATTTTATCATTTTGGAGATAAATATTTAGCATGTATACAGGCCGTTGATTAGTGTTTTCTTTCTTCTTCCAACATTTCCGTTATTGCTCCCCATAATCACCACGCTGGATCCATGCTGTCCTGAGATCAAAAACTACCCTTTTTATGACCCTCTCTCCCATTTATGTGAAGGAGGCTGGGCTGTAAACATGGTATGAGAAAAATTCTTATATGCCATCTTGATTGCTAACATGTGTTCAAATTTCCATTCATAAATTTAAAATTCAGGCTTCTGCAGCCATCTGTTTTCTTGCACTGATCTGAAAAGAAGAAAAGCCCAAGGCAGATGTGCAGGAGGGAACAGAGAGCTCCTGCCTGGCTTGGCCAACTTTTCTGAGTTTTTGCTTGGCTTCCTTTTTTCTCACTAGCAGAGTAGGCAGAACTTTCCTGGCTACAGGGTGGGACTTCAGTCCCTGGGCTAGTTTCCTGTCCTCCTGGGAGAAGGGATTAGGAAGTGACCAGAGTCTTTTTTTTTTTTTTTTTTTTTTTAATTCCGCACCCTTCTTTTTAGTTCATTGAGTCCTGTAGACACTGTCTTCTGGACAATTTGGGAAAAAAAGCTTCATTGCTCATTGTATCATTATCTCCCAGTGCCCTCCCTCTCCCTCTTTGTTCTCCTCCTCTCTCCCTCTCTCTCTCTCTCTCTCTCTCTCTCTCACACACACACACACACACACACACACACACACACACACATGCTACGAGGGAAGTGCTCATTTTATGAACGAGAAGATGGGAGCGGAAATCTTTGTGAGGACTTGCTTCAAGTTGCCTGGTGATCTTGGCAGACACTGGAGAACTGGAACCCACCGCTTGCCCGGATCGGGGCAGTTTTCTAGCGTGCTGGACCTCTGGGCCTCTTGCTGGGAATTTCTCCACGGATGACTTTGGCGTGGTTATTGGATATGATTGGGCAGCTGCAGGGACCAGATGCCAAGCTAGGCAATGCCCCCCCCCCTTTTTTTTTTTGCTCTTGGCAGTGTCATCCATGTCTAAGAGACCGGGCTGCTTCTAAAGCTGCCTGGCTGGATTCCATCGGCACTCTTGCAGCGACTGTGAAGGGCCTTCGAAAGCTGACATGACATTTTGTGGGTCTGCTGGGCTGCAGTCCTCTCTCAAATGCAACTGAGCTTGGGATTCACTTTCAGCTTTAGGTAATTATTTTTTCCTCGTTTATCTTGAGAAATAGGTCTTCCGCAAACCACATGCAAAATCGACTTCGCATTCCAGTGTCCCTCTCTGGAAACGTCTGTAGCAAGAGCGAGGATCCGCCCATTCCAAACCTTAGTGGAGAGTGTACCCAAGTTTGGTGGTTTGTGGGATCATCTTGCTGGGTTGTATGTACGCGTTTGCATTCTACTCTGACATTGCTTTTATATATAACTGGTGACAGATGTTCTGACCTCACTGTGTGACCCAGAATGACTCATTTAACCATTCTGGCAACTTCTTGAAATGCCACGGGACTATACAGTGTCAAGACCTTGCCTTCCTTATGCTTGCTGGTGTGGCTCACTGGGGTGATGCTTGCGATGGGAGGAAGGACTTGGGCTGACACAGGAATACTCAACTTACAAGTTACCCATCATTCTGCTGTTGTCCCCATTAGAGTAGCTCCACCCTCGCCCCTGATTTTACCAGGCCTTCCTGAACTGTCACAGAAGCCCCAGGCACCTCGGCCTCCCTGTCTGCTCTTAGAATCCCTGCCTGATCCCCTTCCCCCATCTCCTGGACTCTCAGGACTCAAGACTGAGAAGCGTCCAGAGACCAGGTTGCAGGCCTTAGTTTACAGCATCGTGTCGGGGTTTAAAAGGATCTGAAGCAGGGATGGCAAATGGCCAGCTTTGGGGCCTCTCTTCCTACTTTTCCATTCACAGCAGATACCATTAATTGATCCCAGTATGCTCTCCTGCTAAGTTCAAGCTCAGAATTCTTGTCCAGACAGCACTCTCTGTAGCCACAGGTTATTGATCAAAACTGGGTCAGAAGATGAAATCTATTTACCATCCTCTGCCCAGAGGGACACTGATCTTGAAACCATAGTTGTTCTGAGTGAGCCATGGTGTGCGTTAAGTAAGTTTGGTCTATTTAAATAGGTTGGCTTAGGAACCAAACCGAATTTGTAATATTGTTTGGGTGGAAGATGCATTAGAGCTTGAAAGAGTAGCTTACACGTGAACTTCTGGAAACCAGTTGATCTATAAATAGGAGCCCTCTCCTGTACATGGCTGTTTGCTTGTGAGAGTGGCAACATAGGTTGAGACTGAGAGTTTGGACTACCTAGTTCTAATTCTGTCCCTGCCACTTACTGGCTGTATGACTTTACAAAAGTTAATTAACCTCTCTGTGGCTCACTTCCTTCACCTATAGAAGGGGGAAGGTGATAGGAGTACACTCCTCATAGGATTATTATGATGATTAAAAATTTATTATTTGTAAAGCACTCAGAATAGTGCCTACCATACAGAAGACACAATATAAGAGTTCTTAAAATAAATACAGCAGTCTCCCTTTATTCATGGTTTCACTTCTTGTGGTTTCAGTTACTCATGGTCAACCCTGGTCTGGAAGCGGGTGATCCTCCCCTGATGTATCATCGGAAGGTTAATGGTACCCTAACGTGAGGTCATGATGCCTATGTCACTCGCCTCACTTCATCTCATCACTAGGCACCGTTATCATCTCACATCGTCAAAAGAAGGGTGAGTACACTACAGGAAGATATTTTGAGAGAGACCACATTGACATAATGTTTATTACAGTATACTGTAATTCTTCGATTTTAGAGATTCCTTATTGTTGTTCATTGCTTACTGTGCCTCATTTATAAACTAAACCTTACCGCAGGTATGTATAGATAGGAAAAAAACAATATATAAGATTTGGTACCATCTGCGGTTTCGGCATCCATTGTGGGGGGTGTTGGAAGGTAGTTGGAAGGTAGCAGATAAGGGGGACTGCTGTACCAAGTTCCAGTAGGAACTGGGAGGCTATATCTTTATGAAGCAAAAAACAGAGATGGTCACAAATTTTGTATTTGTATAAGTGAGGTGTGTTGATATCTATTAATAATCTATTCAACATTTTACAAATATATTAACCCATGTAATACTCCGCAATAATCTTCTGAGGTAGCATATCAGTACCCATTTTACAGGTGAGATAATTGAGGCATTAAAATTATATGGCATTAAAATGAGGCATTAATTATATGGCATTAAAATGGATGGATATAGCCGTGCACACCCATCTGGCTCCTCTCAGACACCTAGAGCAGAGTTAGGGACCCTAGGCTCCTGCTTCAAGGACTTTGCCCAAATGTTTTCTGTAACATTAACATGTCCCAGCTGATATATGAGTTATTCAAGGTTGTGAACACCAACTCCATTGACTCTTTCTCCAATTCTGCTATTTAAATTTTATTTTAAAAAATTATCTTGGGGCACCTGCGTGTCTCAGATGGTTAAACATCTGCCTTCGGCTCAGGTCATGATCTCTAGGTCCTGGGATCAAGCCCCACATCGGGCTCCCTGCTCAGTGGGGAGTCTAATTCTCCTTCTCCTTCTGCCTCTTTCCCTGCTTGTGTGCTCTCTCTGTCTTTCTCTCTCTCAAATGAATAAATAAAATCTTAAAAAAAAAAAAAAGGATCTTTCACTACTACAGAATCAGGGCATGTACATTATCATATATTAGGAAATAAAGACCAGTGAAAATCACAAAATAAAAAAATAATCCTACCCTTCCGTGAGTACTAGTGCTAAGTACTTATCCTTTCAGAACTTTATCTGTATTTCTTTATTTATTTGTATTTCTCTTTTTTCCATAAAATGAGATCACGTGATACATACTACTGTTCTATTTTATTGCCTGCTTCCCCCTTCTTTTCTGATTGATGATCTCTACTTTTCCATTTCAACACATTTCATCTTATCTAATAAACCATATTTACATTGCCCGACTGTCTCCAAAATGTGCTTTATCACTGTTTATCCAAACTTGAATCTCATCCAGGACCATGTTTGCATCTGCCTCTTATGTCCCATAAGCTTCTTTTAATCTATCCCTCTTCTCATGACACAAAATTGTTAGAGACTGAGCCAGTTGTCTTGCATTCTTGAACTTTATTTGTTGTTTTTTTTTTTTTAATTTGGAAAAGATCCCAAATTTGCAGAAAATTTGCAGTACAAATAATTTGATTTTCTTTTCCAAAGTAGGTGAGAGTAAGCTGCTGACATGATTGATACCCTATCCCATCTGCTATTGTTATTTGCTATTTACTCATACCAGTATGGACTCCTGGATCCTATTTAACCAGCTACGATCTTTATCTCCGTGCTTATATTATTCCCTATTTGGCTAGTGGGAGTCCCTTTAAGCTGGCTTCAGTATCCTTTGGATGTAACATGTCTCTACATTCTTTGATCACTTTTGTAGTTCTTGGCACCAAAAGTAGTATCAGGCTTATCTGTCAGCCATTGATCTAAGAATCCCTTATGTCTGTTAGTGGAGAATAGTGTTTAGAAACCAAAATCTATGCACTCAGTATGCTTATTGCTGTTGGAGTGTCACTGCTCCCAGATCCTCTCCATGTACAGAGCTGGGGAATGTGCATATGCGTGGGTGTACACTTTTACATTAAAAAAAAAAAACTAGCTATCTACCTGTCTACAGTATCTGTTTATCTACCATCATCTTGAAACCCTTGTGTTCACATCATCATCTCCAATTTTAATCCAATGCCACAGAGTTCTAGTTTTCTCCTTTTCATATTTGTAATTTCCTTCTCCAACAATGAGACACCTAGCTCTTACTGCTTGCAATACATGTATTTACTGAATCAATCCACCCCTACATAACCAGCCTCCTTCCCTCTAGCTTCCTTACACCACTTGGGCTCCAAAACCTCACACTGGGCTGACCTACCACATGGATGCCCCATTCACTCAACTGAAGCCCTGCCACCTCACACCACTCCACCCTGTATGGTGGGCATCCTCCTCACCCCATTGGTGCCCCAACCGACCATGCCAGTGCCCTCCTGCCTGCCCCCATGCCTTTGTTATCCTCCTAGTCCTCTCACACCACTCCGAGCCACCCTGCCATATGGATGCCTTCCTCACTCCGCTCAGACTTCATTGTTTATACTGGGTTAAATCCCTGTGGGGAAGGGACACCCTCCTCACCTTGCTTTGGCTACCGACATGTCACCCATCCACATGGAGACACACCCTACCCCGCTCAGTGTCAACTCTTCACAGCAGGCAGCCCATCTACAAAAATGTTCTTCTCACTCTTCTTGGTCAGGCTACCCTGTGCGAGGCTTAGCCCTGGTGTGGATACCTTACTGCTTCCACTCAGGCTCTAGCATGCTGCTCTGGGCCACCACAGCTTATTATTTACCTAACCCCCAACATACACACTTTGTTTGCTCAGCCCCACCTAATAGCTTTTGCACAAATTATTCAAGAAGAAGAGAGGAAGGGAAAGAAGCAGAGGAAGAGGGATCACCCTTGACTCTGGAGGGAAAGAATGCTGGCACTTTACCACTAGCTTCCTCCCTCACTGGTAACTGAGACCCCAGATCTATTCCTTAGATGCTAGATAAATCCTAAGTGTTTAGTGGTAATTCCACAGATACCATGGGTTTCTTTTCTGTGGGTATTTTGTCAAGAGAAAGAGCCAGAAAGAGATTCCTATTGTTCTTTCCCAAAGGATTTGATGAGGAGAGATGCCAGTTTACTATTAACTAGTAGGGGAATGTCATGGTTTGCAAGAGATACTACAAAAAAGTGCACAGACTGACTGTCCTAAACAACAATTTATATTCTTACAGCTCTGGAGGCTAGGAGTTCAAGATCAAGGTGTCCCCAGGACTGGTTTCATTTGAGACCTCTTTCTTTGGCTTATAGGAGGCTGTCTTCTCTCTGTGTCTTTATATCTTCTTCTCTCTGTTTATCTGTGTCCTACTTTCTTCTTCCAGTAAGAACACTAGTCATACTGGATTGGGGCCCACCCTAATGACCTCATTTTAACTTAATTACCTCTTTAAATATTTTTATCTCCAAATATAGTCACATTCTGAGGCAATGGGGGTTAAGACTTCAACATATGAATTTTTGAGGGGACACAATTGAGCCCATTACAGGGACATATTCCCATAAGGCTAAGTCTTACATTCTTTGTGTGGTCAGAGTGTTTTATGCAATGTAGACTTTTAGGGCTTCCTTATTTGAAGGATTAACTTCTTTACAAAAGCTTATTCTTATCGTTTCCCATCAAAATTCCCTATTACCAAATATGAGGAAAATGTATGAATATTTTAGTGGGGGTGGAGAGGAGGTTTTGGTCTTTGGGTTTCCTGAATAGCAAATTAAAGCCAAGGGCACCAATATCAAAAGAAAGTGAACATGTACTAAGGGGACCTGGAAGGTTCGCTGCAGGACCTACTGAAGGAAACAAAATGATTCAGAGGCTCTTGCTCTGGGAGAGATGTCTGGCTCAGGGGTCCTGGGTTAAATGCAGAGGTTGGAAACACTGACCTATGGGATAAAAAGGGTGCAGTCCAGGATTTTGGGAGGAACTACATTCAAGATGAGACTGAAATGGAAGATCAGGCTCCACTGTACCATGGAGTACAGGTACCAAGCAGTATTGATCCAAACAGATTGAGGTATCAGACACAGGATAGGAGTAGACATAAGGAACCAGAATAAGAGGGTTTCGAGTAGAAGGTACAAAATGGAACATGGAGCAATTTTCTGAAGTACTGGGACATAACTGTAGGAGCTGTTTGTAGGTCCTCAGCAGTCCAGCCATCCTAGAACTATAGGAAGTATTAGGGTAACCGAACCAAGTCAGGTAATTTGTAAATTAGAACTTTCTTGGAAGCAAATGACAGACATTCTAACTCAAATAAGCTTAAATAAAATATCGGAATATATTGGTGCATGTAGCTGAAAGGGGCAAGCTAGCCTCAGGCACAACTGGATCTTGGGGTTCAAATTTATCACTATTTCCCTCCTGGTGTGTGCTCAACTCTGCCTCCCTCTTTGATTTAGCTACATTTTTTTTTTTTTTTTTAACCACATATGACCTTTTTAGGGCTAGGAGAAGCTAAGAGAAATGTTTTTGAATAGGACAACTTCCTTTTTTTTTTTTTTTTTAACTCTATCAATATAACTCATATTTAATTTTTTTCAAGCTCCTGCCCAATCTTTCTTTTTATTATTATTATGTTCAGTTAGCCAGCATATTGTACATCACAAGTTTTTGATGTAGTGTTCAAATGATGCATTAGTTGCATATAACACCCAGTGCTCGCAACAGTGCCCTCCTTAATACTTATCACAGTGACCCATCCCCCAAGTTCCCTCCTTTCTGTAACCCTTAGCTTGTTTCTGAGAGTCCAGAGTCTCTCATGGTTTGTCTCCCTCTCTGATTTCTTCCCATTCAGTTTTCCTTCCCTTCACCTGTGGTCCTTTGCTCAATTCCTTATTTTCCATGTATGAGTGAAACTGTATGATAAGTGTCTTTCTCTGCCTGACTTACTTCACTTAGCATAATCCCCTCCAGTTCCATCCATGTCGATGCAAATGGTGGGTATTCATCCTTTCGGATGGCTGAGTAATATTCCATTGTATATATGTACCACATCTTCTTTATCCATTCCTCTGTTGAAGGGCATCTCGGTTCCTTCCACAGTTTGGCTATTGTGGACATTGCTGCTATGAACATTGGAGTGCATGTGTCTCTTCTTTTTACTACATCTGTATCTTTGGGGTAAATACCTAGTAGTGCAATCACTAGGTCATAGGGTAGCTCTATTTTTAACACCTTTAGGAACCTCCATACTGTTTTCCAGAGTGGCTGCACCAGCTTCATTCCCATCAACAGTGTAAGAAGGTTCCCCTTTCTCTACAATCTTGCCAACTCTTGTTTCCTGTCTTGTTAATTTTGATCATTACTGGTGTAAGGTGGTATCTCATTGTGGTTTTGATTTGTATTTCTCTGATGGCTAGTGATGTTGAACATTTTTTCATGTGTCTGTTAGCCATTTGTATGTCTTTTTTTGAGAAGTGTCTGTTCATGTCTTCTGCCCATTTCTTGACTGGCTTGTTTTTGGATATTGATAAATTTTTTGGATGTTGATAAGTTCTTTATAGATCTTGAATACTAGCCCTTTATCCAAAATGTCATTTGCAAATATCTTCTCCCATTAGCTGATTGCCTCTCAGTTTTGTTGACTATTTCCTTTGCTATGCAAACTCTTTTTATCTTGATGAGGTCCCAAAGTTTGTTTTTGTTTTTGTTTCCCTTTGCTTTGCAGACAAAAATTGAGAGAAGTTGCTGTTGCAAAGGTCGAAGAGGTTGTTGCCAGTGTTCTCCTTTAGGATTTTGATGAATTCCTGTCTCACATTGAGGTCTTCCATCCATTTTGAGTTTATCTTTGTGTATGGTGTAAAGAATGGTCTAGTTTCATTCTTCTGCATGTGGTTGTCCAGTTTTCCCAGCACCATTTATTGAAGAGATTCTTTTTTCCATTGGATGTTCTTTCCCACTTTGTGAAGATTAGTTAACTATAGAGTTGAGGGTCCACTTCTGAGGTCTCTATTCTGTTCCACTGATCTCTGTGTCTGTTTTTGTGGGAACAGGGCAACTTCCACTTTCCTTCATCTCTCCAGAAGAATCTCCCCTCTCTCTTCCATTGTCTCTACTAAATTTTAAGGATGACTCTAGAACACTTTGAGTCATATCCATTCATAAATCAATCACATGGACAGGAAGATGGCATACTCTGAGTGGTTATTTTGGTTCTGGGAGGGGCTTGGCACAACTGTATCAGAATCATGTGGAAAAGATCCCTAGAAGGGCAGCAAAGTGCTTCACCAGAAAAAGGGAGAAAGGATGCAAACCACACATCCATTACAGACACCTATACCAAAACCAGGGAGTGAGCGCATTTTACATGCTCCAGCAGCTGCTATCCTGATATATTCTGAGTGCTAGATGATCCCTAACCCTAGAAGGCAGGTCTGAGGACTCTTCTTTTTTTTTTTTTTTTTTTTTTAAAGTAGGCTGCCTGCCCAAGGCAGAGCCCAAAGTAGGGCTTGAACTCAAGATCTTGAACTGAGATCACGACCGGAGCTGAGATCAAGAGTTGGATACTTAACCAACTGAGCCACACAGGGACCCCTGGGCTCAGGGTTCTATAAGACATCCTAGAAGTTCTTGCTGTGGCACTGGCCTTCTTCTGAGTCAAACCCTGTTAAACCAGTGTCCTGTTAAACCAATGCCCACTCTGGCCCACTTTTGCCTGTCATTTTAGTGTTCTTCTAAGAGATCAGTAAGCAATTAGCTAGGCCATAGCACATGTAGTAGGCAAAGTACATCCAAGGTCAGTCAAACAAAGAAATGAATCTTCAGGTCTCTGGTGAGATGTTTCCTACTATAGAGGCTTAGTGACTGTTTCTGCTTGTAGTAGAAAATGTTATAATCTATTCCAAAATATGGAGGAAATGTTGGTTTCTCAGTGCATTTCCTCCCTTTCTTCTGTCCTTCCTTCCATCCTTTTATCCATCTCTTTATCTTCTATCATCTATGACACTTATACAGTATCCATTATGTGTCAGACACCATTCTAATGTGCTTTTTTTTTTTTTAAAGATTTTATTTATTTGTCAGAGAGAGAGAGAGAGCGAGAGTGAGCACAGGCAGATAGAGTGGCAGGCAGAGGCAGAGGAAGAAGCAGGCTCACCGCCGAGCAAGGAGCCCGATGTGGGACTCGATCCCAGGACCCCAGGATCATGACCTGAGCTGAAGGCAGCCGCTTAACCAACTGAGCCACCCAGGCGTCCCATCTAATGTGCTTTTTATAAATATCAGCTCCTTTGTTCCACATAATCGTCATATCCTAACAGTATGCTTTGTGTCCCAGTTGAGGAGAAGTTTCCTTCATCAGGCTTATGAAAGTCCTTAAGTTGATCCCGAAGACTTGGGAAGTCAAAGTAATCAAAAATTAAAACTAGCAAAGAGAAACTTAACTCAGAACAATTCAAGATCACCCTCATCTGTCACAAAAAAGAAGAAAATGTTTAATAAGTATTCTTTGACATATTTAGTGTCTGGGTCTTTTAAAATTAGACCTTAAGTGTCTGGATTACCTTATTGTGATGTAAGTAAATGGAATTCAATCAAAATCATTAAGGGTCTTCTGTGTACTAGATATTATACTAAAAAAATAAACTGACTTATTTGTCCTTAGTGAATGAGACACAGTTCCTGCTCTCATGAAACTTACTGTCTAGAGAATAATAGTCAAATGTGGCCGAGGTTGATAATTATCTCCCTGTTTATTCCATCCTCCTTCCTATTAGTAATAGAATCCCCAACAGTTTTAGCTGTGCATATGGTTGCCAAGCTGGAAACTGATTTCCCTAGCACCTTTGTGATTAGATTTGGCCATGAAATTATATTTTGGCCCATCAGGTGTGAGTAGAAGTAATGTAAGCAACTCCCAGGTGACATTGTTTAAAGAATCTCCTTTTTCACTTCTTTTGTTCCCCTTCCTATAGTTTGGAATGTGCAGATATGGTGCTTGGACCACAGGATAAGCACCATACTCTTGTAGCCTTTCTCAACTGGGTTCCTATAAGGGAATTAAGCCTTACAGAAAATAACTTAAGTAACTCTTATCTCCATTATTCCAAGGATAGTACAAAGCTATACTGTTCTAGATACATAGGGAAAAAGTTTTAACACAATGGATGCTTTAAAGGATTAAAACTTAATTCTTTTGTGAAAACTCCATTGAGAAGGGCTGCTTGAGGATGCTGGAGCAAAACAACAAAACAAAACAAAACAAAACAAAACAAAACAAAAACAAGAAGGAACCTGGATTATTGGAAGTCCATAGGGACCACAGCTTCCAACCCATTCTAGACTGCCTGCCCATCTCTGGACTATATGAAAGAGAAATTAATGTCAGTATTATTGGAACCACTATATTTTATGGTGTCTTTTATACAGCAGCTTAGCTTTTTGCTTGTCTAGTTTATACCAATAGGAGAAAGAGCATCATTGTGGGACTCAAGAGGCTTGGGTTCAAAGAGCTGTGTGATGTTGGGCTATTTTGTCTCAATCTGAGAAGATAAATAAGAGCACTTTGGATATTGTCTTTGGCACAATCCTTCAGCCAAGGGAGGCCATCTGGACAGGGCAGCAGCTGCAGACTCAGGGAGAAAAACTCTAAAGCAATGCCAGGAGGTGCTTTTTCCATTTGCGTCCTCCTGCCCAGCTTGGTCCTAGACCCTTCTGGGGTAAATACCCCTCTTATTCATGAACCAAAAATTCATGCTGCCAAAGAATGAAGTGGATATATAAAAGAACTGTCAGACCAAACACATATTAGCAAATGGCTGGCCTTTGTTTTGGGAGACACATCTTTCCTCAAAGAAGAATAGCTAGAGTTGCCAGCAGAGGGGTGGTTAATATCTTGGGGCATGCATTCTGGGTTCTGCTGGACTTTTGTTTCTCTCCGATATGGTGACTTTGCAGCACCTAAGTCCAACAGCTGATCTCCCTCTACATGGTTTTTACTAATAATCATGGCATACCGGCTGTAACTACCAGAGAGGTCCTAATTAGTACTGAAGCTTGAAATGCACACCCATGGACATTATTGCATGTGATACTTAGAATCAGTTAGAAGGTGAGAGAGGTATCAGTCTAGATTTTGTAGACGAGAAAACTGATGTCTGAAGAATTTTAATTAACTTATGGAAAGCCTGTCTCTCTAGATATATAATTATACTATGCAGCTCCTCTATGTATTGAGTAAAAATGGCCTCTATGGTAGATTGAAGTATTAACCCCACTTTCTCATCTCTCCCTTCAAAAGTGAGTTCATAGTTCCCCTCGTTAGAAGCAAAAAGTACTTCCTGGTCTCTTGACTTTGGACTCAGCTGTCTGACCTGCTTTGGCCAGTGGAAGATAATGTGCCAGGGGTAGATAATGTGCCTGTTCCTGAGCCTCAGTCTTAAAAGACATCACAGTTTCTGCCTGCACTCTGAGGCTTCTGCCATTGGCATGGGAAGGAGATGCCCTGGATAGTCAGCTACATCAAGGAGGATGAAAGAAGCCCCACTCAGTAGTGCTTCCCCTTGAACCTGGGGCTCAGAATGAGCACACGTGGAGCAAATCTGAACCCACCCTACAGCAAGGCACTGAGCTCAGTTAAGTTTGCAGACTGAAGCTGAGCAGCCAGCCAAGCTCAGCCTAGGACAGGCCTGGCCAACCTGCAGATATGTGAGCAAGAATAAATGAATATAGTTTTATGACACTGAGATGGTTAGTCACAGACTGAGATGATCTTTTAGAACACTTTTTCAGCTACTATGGAAACATGACAGGTACCATTATTTTGCTTATATAATTCCTTAATGGCTCCGTGTAGCTTTTATGATGAAGTCCACACTCTAACTGACCTCTAAACAGTCTTGGATCTGATCCTTGCCTGACGGTCCCCAGCATCTCCTCCTCTACATACCCATTATGTCGGGTCTCTACATGGGTCATGCTGTTTGACACCTCTACACCTTTGTGTACTCAGTTCCCTCTTCCTAGAATGTCTGGTTTCCTTCTTTGTCCAGTTAATTCAAATCATTCTCTAGTATCCATTTCCTGGCAGTTTGTTGTATGCCTAGCATTGTGCCACAATTTCTACTTTGTGATGACTGTACCCACCTTCTTCTGACATTTAATCACTGCTGCCTGTCACTGATACCTTGGGTCTCTATCACCCCTCTTAGGAGATCAATTCTCTAACAACACCTCCTGCCTGGCCCACAGACAGTAGCCACTGCTAAGCTTCTCCTGAGAGAGTGCCCCTCTCATCAGCATATCCTTACTGCTGGAGTAAATGGTTGGTTGGTGGGCTTTCTTGCCTTTGGTAATTTATCTCGTATATCTGTCTGGTAATCTCTAGCATCTATTTGGTAATCTCTCTGGACTTTTAAGCCATTCCTCCGCCATCTGCCTTGGCCCCTCTGGAATTTGCATTTCCTTTAGTGTGGAGCATCATTTTTCCCCAGATTCCCAAAAAGCTAACTTAGCTGCATGTTAGTATCATCTCCTGAGGTCATTGCCAGGTGTTAAATCCCGTGTCAGTGGAAAGTGCTACCATGTCAACAAACTCTCCCTTATTCATCTCTATGTTCCATTCTTCCTGACCCTGCATCTTTAGGGACAGTCTGATTATTTTCTGAACTCCTGCTGGTACATATTAGCCAGATCCTGCATTGGCTTTGGGTTGTAATCCCTTATTCCCATACAAAGTCCAGCCCAGGGCATCCAGAGCCCTAATCTTTGCATAGCAGACCTGCCTCAGTTGAGAATTTTACTGGCTTTGAAGCTTTCCTGTAATGATTAAGGAGGGTCATCAGGCTTTTCCGCTCTCCTGTGTGGGAGATGAAAGCCTCTTTATATGATACCACAGGAGTGGGCTGGCTTCCACACTTAGCTTTTGATTATAAATTAATCACTCTCGACCACTGTCTATTGCCTGAGCACAGCCACTCAATTCTAGTGTTCTTACAATTTCTTCCATATTTCTCTAATGCATCACACCCTCTTTTTGTGCTAAAGAAATATGGAAGTACTCAATGAATAAGACCACCTGCAAGGAAGAAAATTCTGAAAGGGGGCTAATAGCCACGGGCTGGTTGTTGGCCAGCAGTCCTCCCAGAAGTTAGGGAAGTGAAGGCATAGAGGCATGGAGCCCTGTGGTAGGGTGAGGACAACAAGCAATTTAGAACTGGAGTTGGGAGCTGGAACCACATAGTTATCAGTAGTGCATGTCTTCTGAGAGTTAGTTTAGTTGTTATTCTACTGTAACATGCAATCTTTGTGAAGTCAGATAAGGTAGCTAGATTCCTTGCTCACAATGAGGAAAAGGCAAGTGCTCTCCTTTTGTGCTTCTCAATTACTCCCACCCCTTGTCACAGGAATAGGATAGAGAAGTATAGAATAGGGGTCCTGGCAAAATGCTTACAGCTGAGGCTTTATTCCAACACTTGGGGGAATCTGTCAGCGCCAGTCATTGGTGCTTCCCCATATGGCCATGTTCAAGGGTTCCTGTACCAGCCAGCCCTTCAGGGAGACAATGGCAATGACTAGTGATTGTTCCCTTCATCACCTCTTAAGGGGTAGAGGACATAGTTGGCAGCTCTAACTTCCATTTCTAGGATTATCACCATCCACTTTGCAGCAGAGACTCGACTTTATTAAAGGATTTACTCTCACTTATCAGTCTGTTTGAGAAGGTAATTTTCAATGTAAAAGTAATACAAGTTATTTCTAGAAAAAAAAAAGGAAATTTCATATACAGAAAAAGAAGAAATAAACACATTCAATCTCATTGTCTGTGTGTCTCATCACAGACAACCACTGTTGCATTTTGGTACATTTTAGTCCATGTTTTTCATAATTTTATTTTACATGGTTATAATCACATAAAGCATTTTTCCTGCTTTAGGCTTTAATATTATAAAAAGAAACATTTTTTCCATTGTAATCCTTGTGAACATAATATTAAGAGGAATATTACACAGCAATGAATGTATTGCCTACTTAATCATATCCTTGTTTAGGGAAGATATAGGATTTATAAGAAATTATATATTTATATAATTGAAATGCTATAAATAAGGCCTCTATTAAGGCTTTTAATTAAAAATTGTATGCTGATATTTTCCATGTTATAAAAAATTATTTCTAAGTAAATTGCTGCATCCTAAGTGGATGTTCTGAAACTTATGAGCCGTTTGGTATTATTAGTCATATGATATACCGTTGGTATTTTGCGATAGTAAATTAATCGGCTGTGTTTTTGGTGATTAGAACAGACATCTAGAAGTACATTATTTAGGTAAAAGAGTGTGACAAAGACTGCTAGCTTTTCAATAGACCCATTGTCTCTTTTTCCTGGGCACATAACTAGACTACATTTCCCAGTGTCCTTGCAGTGAAATGTGCCCACATAGCTGAATTCTATCCAGAGGGATGTGAGTTACTTTTAGGCATCCCCATAAAACATTACAGGCACACTTCTCTGTATTCTTTTTACTGCTGCAGAATGACCCCTGGACATCTCCATTGAAGCTGGCCAAGGATCCATTATTTCCAGATTCCTGAATGATTGTATAATTGTGTAGAGTCCCTCCTAGTGTCCCTCCATCTCTCTCTTTCTCTCTCTCTCTCTCTCACACACACACACACACACACACACACACGAGACCTGAAATAGTTCAGTCACATCACTTGAACAAGAAATATACTTCTATTTTGTTTGAGGGATTATACTACATTTTTGGGTCAATGTTTCAGCAGCAAGTGTTAATAAACAAATATACATTTTAAAATATCTTTGTATATTGGGTTATTTTTGGCACTTATTTTTAAACTGCTATCTAGAAATGTACTGTGAGGGACGCCTGGGTGGCTCAGTTGGTTGAGCGGCTGCCTTCGGCTCAGGTCATGATCCCAGCGTCCTGGGATCGAGTCCCACATCGGGCTCCTTGCTTGGCAGGGAGCCTGCTTCTCCCTCTGCCTCTGCCTGCCACTCTATCTGCCTGTGCTCGCTCTTGCTTCTCTCTCTATGTCAAATAAATAAAATATAAAAAAAAAAAAATAGAAATGTACTGTGAATGCATATACTCATCTGCAATGTATGCAAAAGCCCACATCAGTGTCAGCAGTAAAAATATATTTGGCACCTTGCATGAAAAGATTTATCATCATTAACTTTGCCTTTTTTGATTACTAGTGAAGTTGAATATTTTTTTGTTTATTAGTCATTGGTATTTCATGTTTGTTTCAAATATGGAACTGTATTATTTTTTAAAGCACTCAAATGTGTCTTTTCTTCTGTGATGCCTTTTATTGTTCTAATGTTTACAGATAATTTGAAATTCATACTCTACTGGCCTGAAGAGTCAAGTTTACTTTTTTTGGTTAATATTTTAGAGGATCCCAAAATATAACTGTATTTTAAAGGTATAGTAAGTAATATTTCACAACCCATAAGACCAAGGAAAAAAACAACTGGATTTGGTCCTGTAATTCTGGGAAAACTGAATTGTTAATCAGATAATTGCAGAACAGCACATTCAAAACAAATACCAGGCAGTTCGTTTGAAACTCTGATGTTGGAAAACAGGGCCACCACCTGGTATGTTCTATATTTATTTAGTTTTGGGGAGGGTAATTTGGCTACAATTCCCTGTAATTAGGAACAGTATTATAATGGAGTTTAGCTCAACTCATACATTGGCTTTGACGTACATGACATGTTACCATCTTGGGTTTCTTACATGAGCTGAATGCTTTCTTCCAAATGCTATTCTCTGCTAGAAATGGGGGAATGGGCGGTGACCAGGATTCCAGAAGTATAACCCATTCCCCTCTACTTATTTTTACCTATCTCTTCTTACATGGCTCTGCCAGTTACCTTTACCTTACCCTCATGGCTGTCTTGGTCAGCTCAGTCTCAGCTATTATTAGGACAAACAATACAAACATTTATTGAGTCTTACTCTGTGTCAGGTACTATTGTAGGTGATGGAAATATAGTGGTTGTAAAGGAGTAAAAGAAAACTCCCTGTCCTTGAGGAATTTTCAGACAGTATATGGCAACATAATAAATAACTAGTGTTATATACTATGTTAGAAAATAGTAAGTGCTATGGAAAAAAAAAAAGTAGAGCAGGGTAAGGGTAATTGGGCTCTCTGGGGTGGGGAGGGGGGCTGGCTGCAGTATTAAACGGGTGGTCAGGGTTGGCCTCATGGAGAAGATGAGTTCTAGGCAAAAACTTGAAGAAAGTGAATGAGGAGAGTTGGTCAAGTAATGTCTAGAGAAGAGGAGCAGCCAGTGCAAAGTCCCTAAAGCAGGGGTGCTTAGGGAGTAGCAAGAGAGAAAGAGGGGCGGGGGGTGCTGGAGCTGAGTAAGCATGGGGAAGGGAGGCAGGGGGGGAGGCTACACCATGCAGTATCTTGCAGGTCATTAGAAGCACTTTGGCTCTTACTCTGGGCACAATGGGAAGGCACTGGAGGGTTTTGGACAGATGAATGACGTTACCTGACTTACAATGTAAAAAGTTTTGTTCTTATTATCTATTGCTGTGTAACAAACCACCCCAAATCTTACTGACTTAAAACCATGTGTTATTATTTCTCATGGTTCTGTGAATTGACTAGGCACAGTTAGGCAGCTCTTCCTTGAGGTCTCCAGTCAGATGGCAGGTGGTTGGGTCCTCAGCTCAGGCATTGACTAGGACCCCTCATAAAGGTTGGGCTTCTCAAACATGGATGTTGGGATGTTGGGGGAGCTGCAAAAGCAAGCATCCCCAGAGGCCCAAGTGAAAGCTGTGAGGATTCTCAGGAACTAGCCATGGAAGTCCCAGAAGGATACTTCTGCCTCATTCTAGTGTTCAAGCATGTCTCAGAGGTCAGTCCAGATTAGTAAGAGGTGTTTTAGACTCTTCTAGCTGGGGGATGGCAAGGTCACCTGCAAAAGAGTACGTGGGATGAGAGGTATTCTTCTGGCTAGCATGGGAAAATATAAAATGCCTCCTCTAACTGTTATGATGAGAAGAGATTGGGTAGTGGGGGGCAGGATGGGAAGGGGCAAGTGCCAAGTGAAGACTAAGATGGTTATTGCAACAATCTAAGCAAGACATGATGGTGTTGTGATAGGATAACAGTAGAGATAATATAAAGTCATCAGATTCTAGATTTATTCTGAATGTAGAGCCAACATTATTTACTGATACCTTGGATGTGGGTGTGAGAGAAAGGAGTCAAGATGTTACCAAACTTTGTTCTGGGCAACCAGAAGGATGGAGTTGCCAGCAGATATGAAGAACATTTCAGGTAAAGCAGATTTGGACATGATTAAGTTTGAAATGTCTGTTAGATAGCCAAAGGAAGAACTTAAGTTAGCAGTTGGCCATACACGCTGAGAGCAAGGATGGAGAATATTTTAACACATTTAAAATCACTATGAGTGCTCTATCAGTGCCTTCTGAACTCTAAAAAGCTGATAGATTTTTATTTTTCTCATTTTAAAATGCTACCAATAGCACTAATTACAATAGCCACAAACTACACATCTTCCAGATGCCTACCAACAGTAGAATGGACAAATATATTGTGGAATATATAATGGAATATATATAGCAATGAGAATGAATGAGTCATAGTTATGTACAATAATATGAGTGAGTCTCAAATATTTAAAGATTTTTAGATATTAAATTGTAGTAAAAGCATGGAACATAAAATTTATTAAGTGTACTATTCAGTAGTGTTACATATATTCACATTGTTATGCAACAGATCTCCAGATCTTTTTCATCATGCAAAACTGAAAAACTATACATTAAACACAACTCCCTATTTCCCCTTCAGCTAGCCCCAGGAAGTCACCATTTCTACTTTCTGTTTCTGTGACTGCTTTAGATACTTCATATAAGTGGACTCATACAGTATTTGTTTTTGACGACTTACTTATTTAGCTTAGCACAAGGTCCTCAAGGTTCATCCATGTTGTAACATGTGACAGGATTTTCCTTCCCTTTAAGGCTGTATAATAGCCCTTTCATGTATACACCACATTCTGTTTATTTATTCTTCCACTGATGGGACACTTGGATTGCTTCCACCTCTTGGATCTTGTGAATAATGCCTCTATGAACACGGGTGTGCAAATAATCTTCTCAGGCTTCTACTTTCAATTCTTTTGGATGTATACCCAGGAGTGGGGTATCTGGCTCCTAGGTATTCTATTTTTACTTTTTTGAGGAACCATCATACTGTTTTCTCTAGTGGCTGCAGCATTTTTCATTCTTACCAGCAGTACACAAAAGTTCCAATTTTTCTATTCCCTTGCCAACATTTCTTACTCCCTGTTTTTTTAAATAACAGCCATCTTAATGGGTGTGAGGTGGTATCTCATTGTGATTTTGATTTCTATTTCTCTAATAATTAGTGATGTGAGCATCTTTTCATATGCTTATTGGCCGTTTGTTTATTATCTCTGGAGAAATGTCCAAGTCTTTTGCCCATTTTTAATCCATTGTTTCTGTTGTGGTGGTTTTTATATATTCTGAATATTGGCCCCTTACCAGATATATGATTTGCAAATATTTTCTCCGATTCTGCTGGGGGATATTTTTACTCTGTTGATTATGTCCTTTGCTATACGGAAGTATTTAATTTTGATGAAGTCAAATTTATCTATTTTTGCTTTTATTCTATGTGCTTTCAGCGTCAGATCCAAGAAATCATTGCCAAACCTAATGCCATGAAATTTTTCCCCTATATTTTCTTCTAGGAGTTTTATAGCTTCAGGTCTTATACTTCAGTTTTTAATTCATTTGAGTTGATTTTTGTATATGATATAGGGTTAGGGTTTATTCTTTTCATGTGTATCCTTTCCCATCATCTTTTGTTAAAGCCACTGTCCTTCCTCACTGAGTGGTCTTGGCACCCTTGTCAAAGATCATTTGGCCATTTACGTGAGGGCTTACTACTGGGCTCTCTATTATATATTATTGGTCTATACATCTATCCTTATGCCATCAAACATTTTTTTAAATGAAAGAAGATAGGCACAAAATAACAGGAACTATACGATTCCACTTATATAAAATTAAAAATGATTAAATCTAAACTATAGTGTCAGAAGTCAGTGTAAGGATATCCTTATGGGGGTGGGTGGCTGGAAGGGGATATGAGAAGGGCTTTTGATGGTATTGGTAATATTGTTTCTTGATCTGTGTGCTGATTACACAGGTGTATTCACAAATAAAATTCACTGAGCTATGCACAGGTATTTAGCATTCATTTACTTTCAGAATTTTTATAACTATAATCTTCTTAAAAAAGTAAGCTCTTCCCAGGGCACCTGGGTGGCTCAGTTGTTAGGCGTCTGCCTTCGGCTCAGGTCATGATCCCGGGGTTCTGGGATCGAGGCCCGCATTGAGCCCCACATTGGGCTCCAACCCTAACTCGGACCCTAACCAGCTCCATGGGAGGCCTGTTCTTCCTCTCCCACTCCCCCTGCTTGTGTTCCCTTTCTCATTGTGTCTCTCTCTATTAAATAAATAAAATCTTAAAAAAAAAAAAAAAAGTAAGCTCTTTCCCCAATGTGGGGCTCAGTCTCATAACCCCCCAAATCAAGAGTTGCATGCTCTATTGACTGAGCCAGCCAGCTGGCCCTATACTATTTAACATAGTCTTAAAACTGTTGTATGCAAATAGAGAAATATGATAAAAATCCATTGATTCTATATTGATTTTAATTACTATGACATGTGTGTGTTTTTTTCCCTATTGGATTCAAACTTAGTAGATGAGATAAGAGTTTCAGTATTAAGTTTCAGCCATTCGCATTCAGGTCGGCTTCTTTTGTCACATTCCTGGCAGAGTAGTTAGGAATGAGCCATGAAAGAGAATAAGCAATGCTTCATATTGCATTCTTTGAAGGATCAGGGTGTTAAAAACAGAATCCAACTGAGTAAATTTGAAGATCTAATTGGGTTTATTAAGTGATTCATGAATCAGGCAGAATTTCCAATTCCCCCGCCCAGCCTGTAGAGAGAAGTCTACAAAATGGACAGTTTTTTACAGGAAAGAGGGCAGGGTAAGCAAGATATTAGCAAAAGAAAGGATTGTTTCAAGCAAGGTCACCTTTCCTTAAGGGGAAGGCACTTGGACTCTTATCATGCAGAATAATTCATCTTCCTTTTGAGTAGTGAGATAAAGAGCACGGGTGTGACAAATCACCTTATTGGTGCTCACCAGAAAATGCCTGACTGACAGCTCAAGACTACGTTTCTAGGGGAGGGTGCACCTGCAGTTAGGTTAGGTATTAAGGCCGGGTTTGGTGAGTTAACCTAGCATAAAGAGACTCCATCTGGGCCTGTGCTTTTCTTGTGAACACAGGTAATGTTGACTTTTGCTAGCTGAGGAACAGCATCTGACTATAACACTCTCCTTAACTGTAATATTCTGTTAATGTCTACTCTGACAAAAGAAACGTTTTTCTATATTGCCAAGCTAATCAGGATAACTGGCAAAATAAAGACCCATCAGTTATTCCTGCAAGCCCATGTCAAAGGCAAAAGACAGTGCAGACTTAAACTGTTACCTATATTAGAGCATCCAAACCTGTGTGGCTTGGCATCCTGAATGCCAGGAATGAATTGTAAGTGTGTGGAGGCCCAGATTCTACTAAGCCCTCAGGGTGGTCAAGCCAGGCATGGGGAAACTAGAACTACTTGAGGGGGCCTCCTCCAGCAAGGATATGCCTCAATCCTTCAACCCAGTTTGCCTTAAAGATAACATTTTCTTTGTGTGCAGTGATATGCAAAATGTTGGAAAGTCAGTAATGAGAAAACATGGTAAGAAGGGACCCTAGCACAGTGAACATTTCCACTTACAAACAGAGAATTACTCCTCAATCCTGGTAGTAACTCAGGTTACTGAGATGGGCAAGGGGTCTCTAAGAAAGGAAGGGATAGTGGTTTACTTAATAGTAAGGTAGAGTGGTTTCCAGGAAAGGCTCTAGAGTCAAACTACTTGATTTTGAGTGATGGCTCTACCACTAACCAGAAGTTTTATAAAGTACTTGAAAAACAGAAAGACACTGATCTGTGCCTCAGTCTATGCATCTATGATTCATAGAAATGTACCTCATAGAATCATGTGAGAATTAAACTGCATTGGCTCAGTGTTTATTATATAGTAAGTATCAAGAAGTATTAGCTATTATCAACATTGAGTACCACCGAGTAATATTTATGGAGTACCAAGCTTGACTGTCAGGTTTGCTAGGAACTTTTACAAAATTTAACAAAATTTTACAGTTTTTACAAGGTTTATTCCATCAAACCTGCCATGTAAGTTTTATTATTTCCCATTTTATAGATAAGGAAACTAATGCTTCGGTTAAATGACTAGCCTATGGCTACACAGCTAATAAATGGCAGAGGTAGACTTTAACTTCTAGGTCATGTAAACCTATGATCTTCAAATGTTTTTGCTAATATACTCCCTGGCACAATTTAAAAAACAAAACAAAACACATCTATGATTTTCATTGTAAGGTTAATAGTTGCAAAGAATAAAGTTTCCAACATGTTGTAAATATTGATGTCTCAAAAACAAAACTGTTATATCACACTTCTGTCTTTGTTTTGTAGAGCAGGGGGCATAGAGAGGGAGAAAGCTTGAGCCTTGGTAGGGGGAGGAGATGGACAGAGAGAATCTTAAGCAGGTTCCACGCCCAGCTCAGAGTCCCACACTGTGCTCAATCTCACGACCCTGACATCATGACTTGAGTCGAAATTAAGAGTTGGATGCCCAAGGAAGTGAGCCACCCAGCCACCCTTATATCACTCCTCTAAATGTATCCCGTGAATTTTAAGTTCTACAATGGTTGGATATTAACCATCACTCTGTTAAAAGAAAATTCTTGAAAAACTTTTAAAAGGTCAAAATTTGGGGCACCTGGGTGGCTCAATGGGTTAAGGCCTCTGCCTTCGGCTCAGGTCATGATCCCAGGGTCCAGGGATCGAGCCCCACATCGGGCTCTCTGCTCAGCAGGGAGCCTGCTTCCTCCTCTCTCTCTGCCTGCTTCTCTGCCTGCTTGTGATCTCTGTCTGTCAAATAAATAAATACAATCTTAAAAAAAAAAATAAAAGGTCAAAATTTTGCATTGCTCCTTTCCTACCATGAAATTGTTTTTCCATCCTAATGACCCTCATCCAGAATTTTATCCCCCTATTTTTTAGTTTCAAAATATTTTGTGGATTGCTTTATCATACTTTTTATCCACAATAAAGAAAAAAAAAACACACATGTAAATTTAACCTCAAAAAGTTCCTGTGTTACAGAGCTAGAACAAATAATCCTAAAATTTGTATGGAACTCCAAAAGACCCCGAATACCCAACGCAACTTTGTAAAAGAAAAGCAAACCTGGAGGTTCACAGCCTGCACTTCAGGTTATGTTACAAAGCTGTAGTGAATCAAACAGTATGGCACTGGCACAAAAATAGACACATAGATCAATGGAACAGAATAGAAAACCCAGAAATGAACTCACAAGTATATGATCAATTAATCTTTGATAAAGTAGGAAAGAATATCCAACGGGAAATAGACCATCTCTTCAACAAATGGTGCTGGGAAAACTGGACAGCAACATGCAAAAGAATGAAACTGGATCACTTTCTTACATCATACACAAATATAAATTCAAAATGAATTAAAGACCTAAATGTGAGACATGAAACCATTAAAATCCTAGAGAAGAACACAGGCAGTAACCACTCCGACATTGGCCTCAGCAATTTCTTTCTAGATATGCCTCCTGAGGCAGGAGAAACAAAAGCAAAAATAAACTATTGGGATTACATCAAAATAAAAAGCTTCTGCACAGCAAAGGAAATAATCAACAGAACTAAAGGCAACTTACAGAATGGGAGAAGATATTTGCAAATAATATATCAGATAAAGGGTTAGTATCTAAAATGGTTAGAGAACTTTTAAAATTCAACACCTAAGAAACAAATAATCCAATTATAAAATGGACAGAAGACATGAACAGACATTTTTCCAAAGAAAACATACAGATGCAGCTGACACATGAAAAGATCCTCAAGTCACTCATCATCAGGGAAATACAAATCAAAATGACAACGAGGTATCATCTCACACCTGTTAGAATGATTAAAATCAACAATGTAGGAAACAATTGGTGTTGGGGAGGATATGGGGAAAAAAAAAAGGATAGGAATCCTCCCACACTATTGGTGGGAATGCAAACTGGTGCAGCCACTCTGGAAAACGGTAAGGCATTTCCTCAAAAAGTTGAAAATAGAACTTCCCCTGATCCAGCAACTGTACTGCTATTTACCCAAATAAAATTAAAAAAAAAAAAAAACTAATTCAAAGGGATATATGTACCCCAATGTTAATAGAGCATTATCAACAATAGTTAAACTATGCAAACAGCCCAAGTGTCCATCAACTGATGCGTGGATAAAGAAGATGTGGCATACACACACACACACACATTTACACACAAATACACACACATATACACACACAGTGGAATATTATTCAGCCAAAATAAATGAAATCTTGTCATTTGTAATGATGTGAATGGAGCTAGAGAGTAGTATGCTAAGTGAAATAATTCAGTCAGAGAAAGACAAATACAGTATGATTTCACTCACATGTAGAATTTAAGAAACAAATCAAAAGAGCAAAGGGGAAAAAAGGTCGGGAGAGAGAGGCAAATTAAGAAATAGACTCTTGGGGCGCCTGGGTGGCTCAGTGGGTTAAGCCTCTGCCTTCGGCTCAGGTCATGATCTCAGGGTCCTGGGATCGAGCCCCACATCGGGCTCTCTGCTCGGCAGGGAGCCTGCTTCCTCCCTCTCTCTCTTCCTGCCTCTCTGCCTACTTGTGATCTCTGTCTGTCAAATATATAAATAAAATCTTTAAAAAAAAAAAAAGAAAAGAAATAGACTCTTAACTATAGAGAACAAACTGATGGTGACCAGAGGGGAGGTGGGTGGGAGGATGGGTAAAATAGGTGATGGGAATTAAGGAGTGCACTGGTGATGAGTACTGGGTGTGCCATGGAACACCACAGAAATGTTGAATCACTAAATTGTGATTTAAATTGCAATATTTGTGTTACACTGTACATTATTATACTGTATGTTAATTTACTGGATGCTATTATGCTATTTACTGTATGTTATTACACTGTATGTTAACTAACTGGAATTTAAATAAAAACTTAAAAAAAATCCTGTCTTATAATTGAATTATTTTAATTACTGATAGTACATCATTTACTAAAATATAAATATGTTACACATTTAATAAATAGTTATTGAACATAAATGTAAGCTATTGGAAATGAACTTGCAGGGAACACATGGGAGTGACAGGTGTTTATGCAACTTTGTTTAAGGGAAATATCAAAATGTCCCTTAGCTTGGCTTCTGGGACATCTTTTCCCTTAGGACAATGCATTTTCGAGAGGCATGGGGTATGCGAGAGGAATTTTTTTCGTTTGGAAAGCAGAAGAAAGGCAATTATAAAAGACATCTTTTCAGGCAAATCAATGTTTGGAAGGAGAAAATAAGATGTTTGAAGTTCTGATCTTGAAACTGGTGACTTAGAACTCTCCATGCCTGTCTGCCTCTTGGAAAGTCCGAGTGCTAAGATAACCACACACTCCTGTTGTTCTGGTGTAATTACTGAAAACACCTCCTGTCACTCTCTAACTACCTCAGTTTGGATGATATTATTGGTCACCCCATCTAGTACCTGTTCAGCTTTCCCAAGGGAACATGTATTCACATGTGAAGACTGTTCATAAACGAGGGGATGTCTGACTTATTTCTTTCTTTCCTGCTAAATTTTTTTTTTTTTTTTAAAGATTTTATTTATTTATTTGTCAGAGAGAGAGAGAGGGAGAGAGAGC
>NW_019154098.1:40348507-40607859 GCF_002288905.1 Enhydra lutris kenyoni | reverse complement strand
AAGCACAGGCAGACAGAATGGCAGGCAGAGGCAGAGGGAGAAGCAGGCTCCCTGACGAGCAAGGAGCCCGATGTGGGACTCGATCCCAGGACGCTGGGATCATGACCTGAGCCGAAGGCAGCTGCCCAACCAACTGAGCCACCCAGGCGTCCCTAACAGGCT
Source organism: Enhydra lutris kenyoni (assembly GCF_002288905.1). Lineage (NCBI taxonomy): Eukaryota > Metazoa > Chordata > Mammalia > Carnivora > Mustelidae > Enhydra > Enhydra lutris. The sequence continues at coordinate 40,607,697 of NW_019154098.1, read as the reverse complement.
GTTTTAATTATCAATGTTTGATAATACATATTAATATCTCAGGATTCTTTTTTTGAAGACTTAATTTTTTTTTAAAAAGCTTTTATTTATTTATTTGACAGAGGGAGACACAGCAAGAGAGGGAATACAGGCAGACAGAATGGCAGGCAGAGGCAGAGGGAGAAGCAGGCTCCCTGACGAGCAAGGAGCCCGATGTGGGACTCGATCCCAGGACGCTGGGATCATGACCTGAGCCGAAGGCAGCTGCTTAACCAACTGAGCCACCCAGGCGTCCCACTTTCCTGCTAAATTTTTAAAATATTTGTTGCATACCTATTTTGTGCCATACACTGTAAGTTACTTTGACATCCATTTTCTCATTTTATCATCAGAATTGCCATGCAAGGTGTTTTTATTGTACTCTTTTTTCTTTCTTTCTTTCTATTTTTTTTTTTTTTTTTCAGAGAAGAAAGCCGAAAACCCAGAGAGTTTAAATGACTGGTCATAGCTAAAACGTGGGTAAATCAGAATCCATGCCCAGTCTCCCTGTCTTTAAAGTCTATGCTTATCATCAAGACCCGCTCCTGGGTCTCCAGCACAGGGCACACTGGCTTCTGTTGTCCGGTTCCCTTCCCTGGCGCATGGGGTCCCACCTCCTGAAACTAGGGTGGCAGTTTTGGTCTTTTCACGACCAGACTGCGCTGTTGCCCCTATTTCCACGCAAAACACCCTCTCTCTGGCCTTCTTTCATAGCTATCCACACTTTCTCTTCATCTCTGTCCTAATTCTGTTCATCAGCATCTCTTTTCTGTGGCTATACTACACCCAATCCATTTGGGAGCAGCCCCCAGAGTGATCTCTCTAGAATGCTAACTTCATCATGGCCCTGACCCGCTTAAGCCAGTGTGGTGCTTCCCAGAAGGAAAAAGTCTGAACCTTACCAAGATTCACAGCACTCTTTTCCAACATACAAGGCAGCTGCACTGAACTCTCCTTTCCTTCTCCAACCCCCATAGGCCTTGTCAGTTGTTTGTGCCGCACATGTGTCTACCTCCCAATCCTGTCTTCTACTCATATATCAAGTCCCAGCTTCGATCCCTGAGCAACTTTCCTGGGCTCTGTGGGTCTGTGTCTGCTCCACTACTTTGGTGCCCATCCAGTGATGGTGCTGGAGCCAAGGAGTACAACCCCTCAAAGCCAAGTGCTCACATGACTTCCTATTTCCAGCGTCCAGCATTGTGTGATATGCACTTGACCATGGAGGGAGTATTTATGCAATAGAAGCTGGCAAATGATACAAATCAGGTCTTTTTTTATTTATTTTTTTAATTGGTTGGTAAACATTTAGCAGCACAGTATTGCGATCCTCCTAAGTTTTCATGACACTCTGACTACTATTTATTTCTTCATTTATTCAGTGAATATTTACCCACTGCTTCCTCTGTGTCAGATACCACTGTAATAGCTGAGGATATAAAGGTGGGGCAGTCGGATAGTTCTCGCATCATGGGGCTTATAGTGTTGAAAGGGGGGAGACAGACCTTAGTCAAATAGTCACATATAAGATATAAAATAATTATGTTAAAAACAAAAAATGCTTTACTGTGTCAGAGGATATTTAGCCTAGTCTAAGAAGATTTTTCCTGAGCTAAAATCAGAAGGATAACTTTGGGTTGAAGAACGAACAAGGTGAGGGAACAGCATTCCAGGCCGAAGGAACAACATGTGCTGTGTTCAGAAAGAGTATGAACCTCAGGAGCAAGGGAGAGTGGACAAGTGTGGCTAGAAGGAAGCTGGGAAGCTTGGCGGGAGAGGCAGGTGCAGAGCTAAGGCCACACTGAGTTTTGAAGACTCAGGAATTTCCCTTTTATCCTAAGAGAAGGGCAAGTCACTGAAGTGTTTTTAGCAGGAAGACCACCTGGTATAGTGGAAAATCAGTACAACATGATGGTTGAGAAATCAAGTCTGGAGCCAGGTTGCCTGGCTTAGAATGCTTCCTAGTATCTTACTAGTAATTTCTCTCTGCCTCAGTTTCCTCCTGGGTGAAATGGGCATTAAATAATACCTACCCTGGAGGGCTGTTTATGAGATTGTAAAGTTCTGAGAACAGTACTTGGCATATCATAAGTGCTATGAAAGTGCTTGTTAATTAAATAAATAAAAACATCTTTGATAAGATAGCTTTCCATAAGTCCTGGATACCTATGGCCTACCAGGGATGCTGACATAAATAATTATAACAAAAGATACGGTAATATGAAGATAAGGAGGAGCTTATTTTCCAGTGGTTATTATGAGCAGAACTGAGGGCATAAAGGGTGTTCCAGTTGGAGAAAGCAACCCTAAGAGCCATGGACATACACAAATGTCACTGTAGTCAGAAGCTTAAAGCCTAGTGTAGGAAACAGATATGAAAGAAAACCAACATGGAAAAATATATTGTAGAAGTACAAGTAAGGAGTGATTAACTTTAACTCCAAAGCAAATGGGAGGTTTCCGGAGGAGGCATCGTGGCTGACTGCATGGGCTCTGGAATCAGGGTGGCTCAGCTTAGAATGCTGACTCTGCACCTTACTAGTTGTGTGATTTGACTTCTCTAATCCTCAATGTCCTGCTTGGAAAAGCGGAAATAATAATAATATAATAATAATAATACCACGTAGCTCAGAGGGTTGATAAAAATTCACAGTTAATGCATGAAAAGTCTTAGTTAGCATAGAGCACTCAATAAATATTAAGCTATTACTACTATTACCTTACGAGATGAACTTTGAATGAGAAGGACTTTGCTCAGCACTAAAGGAATAACATGAGAAAAGGCCCAGGAGTTGAAAAGCATCTGACACAGTTAAAGAACAGCAAGTCAGTGCCAGTTAAAGTGTGATCATCACTGCCAGTCGGTGAACTGTTCCACAATGAGATAGATATAGATATTGAGAGTAAATATTCAGAAGTTAGAAGAAAACAAAAACAAATTGATGGAGGAATTTTATACTTGTATACTTGTTGTATACTCATAATGAAAACTGGGGCTTGTAGTTTTTGTGGTTTGTTTCTACTTTTTCCAGCAAGATTTTAAAGATTAATTGAGAGAGAGAGAGAGAGAATGTGAGCAAGCCGGGGGGCGGGGAATGGTAGAGCGAGAGGGAGAAAATCCTCAAGCAGACTCCCTGCTGAGTGGGGAGCCCAAGTTGGGGGGCAGATTCTCATGACCCCTGAGATCATGACCGGAGCCAGAATCAAGAGTCCGCTCACTTAACCCACTGAGCAGGCGACCCTGTAGCAAGTTTTTAATGTATCTAACAAAAATAACAGTCCATGACTGATTAGAAGTAATAAAACTTGTCCTTTGCCCCAGATAGTTTGAGAAAAAAGTAATTCAGTGAGTCTGGATATAGCACCAAGAGATGAACCTGCAAGAGTGGGCCAGGATCACATTGGGGAACTTCTCAGAAACTTGAATGTCTCAAAGTTCATACTTTATTCCGTGGGCAACAGGGTTAACAAAAGTTTACAGAGATTATTAACTGAGGGTTATGCGTATATAGGTAAATGGACATTGCACGTTTTCTACTTTCTCCTCCAGGGAGCATGTGGTTTTTCTCTTTTTTTAATTAAAAGATTTTTTTTTTCCTGGTTAAGAGGAGAGACCTGAATTGCTCCGTGTTTCACAAAGATAACTGTTTGTATTTGATAAGAGTGTGGTTAAACAAAGAAATAAAAATTTATCAAAACATAAAAATGTTGAAAATACTTGAACATACACTCTGTGACCAGGAATGCATGGGACTTGTTGAGATAAGCTACACCAGGTGATCTGATGAGTGTCTTTTGTTCTGGGGCATCCTCCTACAAATAATGCATAAATTGATAGAATCGACTCTTCTGTATCTCCCAGCTTGGGTCATGTCCTCCATGACCATCACCACCACCTCTCTAGCAATCCTGCACTGGGCCAAATGGGAGAAAAACGTCATTTTTTTGTTTGTTTGTTTTGTTTTTTTAAGATTTGATTTATTTGCCAGAGCGGGGGTGGGGGGAGAGAACACACAAGCAGGGGTAGAGGCAGGCAGAGGGAGAAGCAGACTCCCTACTGAGCAAGAAACCCTGTGCGGGGCTCCATCCCAGGATCCTGGGATCAAGACCAGAGCCAAAGGCAGATGCTTAACGACTGAGCCACCCAGGCCTCCGGAGAATAAATAACGGTTTAAGTATCAGTGTTCGGCATCAAAGCGTGGGGTTTCCAGACTTCCGTTTGCCAGGGTCAGAGACAGGCCCTAATCTTTAGGTTCTCCTTTCAGCCTCACTGCCCCTTCCTTCCCCTAGCTGCACAGCCACTCATTCAAGCACATGTCACCTCTGCCAAGTGTTTCCCCTTACCTGAGGCTCCACACTTTCGGAAACACTCTCCTGAGTCTCCTCCTTTCCTCCATAAACAGGCAAGGGCCAGGGGCCAAGGGCCCAGCAAGTAACCCAATTTTCCGACGGGCGCCAGAACTAAGGTGAGCCCTCCAGTCACCTGAGCCTCAGAGGCCCTCTAGCGAGCCCCCGTGACCCCCTCCCCCGTCCCCCGCAGTCCCCTGTAGCTCCGGCCCCCTTGCCCCCCAGCCCCTCCAGCTCGCCCCGCCTGGCCTGGGCGCCACCGCGCAGTGGGGGCAGGGCCGCAGTCACTAGACGGCGCGGAGGGCTCCCGGCGGGCGCGTCAGGAGTGTGGCCACCGCCACCTGAAAGCGGGGACGCGAGTCTGGCCCGGAGTACCGGGGTACCGCCGCCGCCGCCGCCGCCGCCCCCGAGGGGCCCCACAGGTGCGTTCGCCGCAGCCCCCCCGTGCCCGCCCGCGTGGGGGTCGAGGCCCGGGCTCTTCCCGCGGGCGGGCTGAGCGACTGCGGGCCGCAGGGATGGCTTTTTAAGTCGCTCCTGCGTGGGAGCGACTGGAGGTGGTGGGGGGAGCGCGGGGGCTGGGACGCCACGGGAGACGGGCGGGTCGTGCGGCTTCCGTGACGAGGGAGGACCGGGCCCAGAAACGGGAAGCCGAGCGCCGGCGTCTGGAGGAAGGAGGACGCGATGGAACGGCCGCGAGGGCGGCCGTGGCTGGGCCCGAGCGGCTCCCCCACGCCCTACGCGTCGGGGCCCAGCCCCAGGCCGCGGGGCTGCCCTCCCCTCACCTGGAACGGGCTCCCGGTTCCCCTAGGCCTCCCGGCCCGCTTTAGCCGAGCTCCTCTGAAGTGTTTCTCCGCCTTTACCTTGTGCTTTCGCTTTTGGGGTGCACGCCTCCGGTCCGCTCAGACTCCCGGGTTCCAGGAAGGCAGAACCTGTCTGGCTGGGGAGGGACTGGGTGGTACGCCCTAAGCAACTGAAGGGATGAGCCCGTGCCCAGGATAGATTTTCCTTGAGTAAGTGAACGCGTGCCCATGAAGGAAGGCAAATGCAGAGTGGAGGCAGTGAGACCCAGGCTTACAGCTGGATGGTTTTCCAAAAAGTTGTGCTACTGTTGCACTCATGTAAACCGAGCCATTCACTTGCAAGAAGCTTTATTTATTTATTTATTTTTTTTGCTGTTTTTAAAGAAAATAAGCACCAGAAGCGCCCCCTCATATTTCCAGTTTGGGTAGATTTTTGTGAATGTGTTGATTGAAATATGCCTAGTCTTTTTCTTGCTTGTGTTTTGTTTTCTGCTGCGGACTTTTGAAGAATCATTGTCACTATAATAGTATTTACTGTATTCCTGAAAGATAAGGGTAAAATCTAAAGGTAGAAATTCGTGACTCGGCTTTTAGTAACTTGTTTGTCAAATCAGACATTTCTCTTGAATTCAGGTTTGGGAACAATCTTGTTTGTTTTCCCGAGGTAGGTACTAGCTGATTCGTGAGCGACTGAAGCAAGCTGAATGTAGCCCAGAGAGGGAAAACGACTTTTATCTAGGCAGATGCTTTGGAAGTAACATAGGCTGAGACCGCTTTAATACTAGGTCACCACATCAGCTCTGCAGGTTCCCAGACTTGAGTTCCAGAAAAGCCAGATGACTTTGGACTTGGCATTTGATCCTTTTAGGTCACAATTTCTTAATCTCCCAAGATGAGGGAGGGTTGGCGGGGTCCCTTCCTGAATTAGATTTCTAGGATTCTCTTTCATCAGCCGTTAAAGGTGAGATGTTTTCCATGACTTCATGGAATTCAGCTCACTTCAGCCTCTCTGTTCGGGATTCTGTAGAATCTTGGCCCTACTTTCTTCTCTGCAAATTACAGCTCATTCCTTATTCTTCTCCACATCTGCTGAAAAAGAATCTGGGAGCTCAAGAAGAGAATAATAGACCCCGGGCTGGTAGGGAGAAGGAGAGGCAAGATTTTCTTCCGCATTGCGGGAGGCTCCTGGGTCTGGGTCTAGCTTGTTTCCAATGCAGCCCAGCCTGACAGTGCCATATATCTCCAGTGTATCTGGGGAATTGTATTACTATTAATTTGCATGCATTTGAAATTAGTTATTATAGATCACAACATTTTGGAGCTGGAAGGGCCTTAGAGATTTTTTTTAATGGCACTTAAAAAGTCATTTTACAAACATATTAAAATATTTTTTGCATGCTACATTTAACAAACACAAAGTCCCAAACGTGTTAAGTAAAATAAAATTAATGTTACCTACTTCAGTTACTTCAAGTCTGTTGGGAGAAGTGGGTCCAAAAGTGGTACTTGGTGAAAAAGACCAACTTTCTTGAACTCTTTTCCCAAAGAGACATTTATGAGGTCATGTGTTGTTCAGGCATTGTCTGTAACAAAAGTTGATATTTATGGGGTACTGACCATGCAGCAAGGACTATTATATTTAGTCTTTTTACTTATATTGCCCCATTTAATCCTTACTACAAACCAAAGAGCTAGGTACTATTGCCATCCCCATTCAACCTTCCTAAATAGAAACTGCTTGGAAAATGGGAATGTCAAGTACTCAAATTATAGACAGTTGGAGGCACGGTTTCTGCCAGAAGCATAGGCAATCTCTGTTAGGAGAGTCTGTGTGATGTTAGAGAATGAGGTCTCTGTGTATGTTTGGGATATGTATACATAAGTCTGGGGCATTGTGGGTAAATGAATTTGGGATGGGAACTTAGGGGGGGAATGATTAAGACTGAATTATAGAGAATTGGTTGTTATATCATTTTGAAAATTACTGAATTCCATTGGGACTCTGGTAGACTCTGATACTTTGACCTAAATGCATATGCATCCTAGTTTTAAACATGTTCAGATTTAACCAATTTAGGGAGTATAAAATGGGTGACATCAAGAGCTAGCATCTGTTTAAGAGCTTTCAACTGTGAGTGCAGAGATTATTATTTCCTGGGCTAGCTTTGTGTCCTTGTTAAGGCTTTGCCTCCCAGCCTCCTTTATAAGAGCAACTCCTATTACAGAAAAAGTACAATGACTATATTCCTGTAATCTAGGGACAAGAATGTAGCACCCTTATAAGTAATTGACAAGAGCAAAGGAGGAAAAGAAGGGCCCGTAAAATAAGTGGGAAATTGTTTTGTTCCGTCTTTATCAGTCAAGTTTAGCTTCATGGAAGGCAGAGACCTATCATGGCTGCTTGAAAAACTAAGAGAAGATGCCAGTTTGATTTAGCTCAGGAGGCTGAAACTTTCTGCCTGGAAGGCTGGTGTGATAGAATAGACCTTCCCATTGCTCACAATATTATGAAAAAAAACATTAAAGCAACAATTTTTATTACTTGCCTAGAGCTACAGCTTTAAAATGTGCTTTCTTCTCCCCTTACCCTCCCTAAACCACTTAGCTTTTAAAAACAACCCATTCATGTGTTTGATTCAGTCAGATTATTAGTCCTTTCTCTTTATTCCTGGGCCCTGTTTCTTTAATGCAGCCAAGAAGTAGGACCCATGTGCTTCTAGGTCTCTGGAATGTTTCTTTAGTTATTATTTTATTTAGCACATGTTCATTTCAGTGGCCATTTATTGAGTATATACTATGTGCCAGATTAAGATGAACAACATACTGAGTTTAATTAGCAAAGTGACCATTCCACAGATAATTACATCACAGGGTGATGTTACAGTGGGGATATTCATTCTCCTAGCAAAGACATATGGCTAGAGATGGGGAAGACTTCAGAGGGCAGGTGAGTTTTGAACTTGATTTTGGAGGCTGAGGGCCAAGAGGAGGGGAAAGGATATTCATTCCAAGCAGAGAGAACCACGTTGGTAAGGACTGGGAGGCAGCGAGTATGAGCGTGGCCCTCCCAGAGAGAGAAATGGGAATTCTGTGTGGCCGCAGTAGAGAGGTCTTGTGAGAGTGGGGCCATGTTTTCTTGACTTTTTCACAGCATGGATCACCTGTTTCAGAGTTCTTTCCAAGCAGAATTTTTATTAGAGGAGTTTTATGATTGGATTTTCTTTAGAGAATAGCTCCAGCAGTAATGCTTTGGAGGACCTGGAGATGGAAAAGCCAGGAGGCCGGAAGACCATGAGGATGCCGTTGCTATGAAATAGGGCAAGGGTCTAAACTAACACAGGTTTGAAGGATATTCAGGTAGTAGAGAAGGTGGGATTTAATGACCGGCTGGATATGGGAAATGAGGGTGAAAATAATGCAGAGGTTTGGGATTTGCTTGGCTGGGAGAGTGGGGATGTCACTGAAGAGACTAATAAATATGAGATGAGGAGGTTCTAGGAAAAAGACCGTGAGTGGAGGCAACTGTGGAACAGCCAGGGGAGACTCCTGGCAAACAGCCTTGGCTATGTCTGCACTGCCACATCATACAGTCGAGACCTGCGGAACGTCACCATGGGTCCTCAGTCTGAAAAGAAAAATCAATTCGACAAATCTCTTAAAAAGAAGGATAAACAAAAACAAAAACAAAAATGCACTGGACTTGGGCTAATGACCCCAGCATTGTATTCCATGTGTTTGTTGGAACTCCAATTCTTATGTAAGTTCCAGGGAAGGAAAAGAAGCTGGACACTCAGAGCGTAAGGGATTACTATGAGCCATCAGAAGAAACCCAAATAGAGCGACTAGACAGGAGTGGCTCAGAGGAACAAAGATAAGCAAACTGCAGGAGTGTAGCCAGGAGGAGAGATCACTGTTCACACAGGCGTAGGGAGACTTGGACTACAGAGAAGAAATTTGAGCTGGCTCTTCCAAATAACGGTACTTCTTTAATGGTAAGAATATCACACGCTTTGGTTTCTTCTCTTACTGAGCTTGTCAGGAAGAGACAAATAGGAGATTGTTCTGAGGTGCTGGGCCAAGGGTTTGATCTCACTTTGCAGAGAAAGTGTTAGGAGGCTTTGAACTAAGGGAAGAATAAAAGAGATAGAGTCAGATAAGATGAGAAGGGTAGTGATTAGGAGGAATTCTCTGAACATTTAATGAGTTCTCTGACAAATAGTTGCGACCAAAGAAAAAGGTGGATTGATACAACATTCTTTTAGTGTTGTGGCATTAGACTTGCTTGGAAAAAAGAATATATTAGCATGGCACCTGATATTTAAGAAGAATTTTTTTTTTTTTTTTTAAAGATTTTATTTATTTGAGAGAGAGACAGTGAGAGAGAGCATGAATGAGGAGAAAGTCAGAGGGAGAAGCAGACTCCCCATGGAGCTGGGAGCCCAATGTGGGACTTGATCCCGGGACTCCGGGATCATGACCTGAGCTGAAGGCAGTCGTCCAACCAACTGAGCCACCCAGGCGTCCCTTTAAGAAGAATTTTTACATTTGATTGTTATATGAACCCTCAGAAGTAGGTGCAGCCAGGCACAATTACCTTTCTTTTAGAAACTACAGATCTGGGTATTAAGCAGACTGTAGTTTGCCCTGGCTCCCCTGGCTGGCAAGAGCACCGAGCCTTCTGAATTCCACTCAGCTGCTCTGTGTATTGTATCAGAGCCTTGCTTTGCCTTGAAACTCTGACCTTTTGTAGTGCGTCCCCCCACACATCCCACTATGTTACATCATGTAAAAGTAAAGCAGATGATATTTGAAGGCCAAAAAGCCAAGATTTCTCGGGAGGGAGGCAGTGATAGGAAGCATCTTTAATACCAATTCTGCTGTATACTGTGGGGATGGTCGTGAATGGTTGTATAGAGAGAATATCTGTGGAAATCTAATGATACTTTCACTGCAGTAGGAGAATCTACAATATGTCTTATGCTTAAATCTTCCATGAGGCAAATAACCCCTTTATAAAGTGAACAATTAATCACTACTTAATATATTGTCTAGAGAAATCCAGACTTTGAAATATGGGATTTGCTTAAAGCAAGACACATCGATCGGCAGGGCGCTACGTCTACGTTGATTGTATTATATGTTGAAGACTTTCTAACTTGAGTATCATTATGGAAGAAATGGGGATCTGGAACTGGATCCCTTAATCACTAGAGGCCTTTGCACATAATGATTTGCCGTTGAATCCTTTACTGCTTACAGAGCATGGACAAGTAGGACATTGGGTAGGGCGAAGCTCAACTGCCCAGCACTGGCACTGCCCTGGTCTGATGGTGGGACGCACAAGAGGCAGTCATGAGTGTAAATGGAAACAGAATGGGCCCAGTTAGGGAAACCAGAGACTCTTATGGGCCTTGAATTCTACATCATTATTAAGATGAAATCAGGTATAATTCCAAGGAAAGATTATTATACCAGATCCAGGTTGTTTTATGTTGATGAAAAATAAAAGCTATAAGGAAAACAGAATAGTTGTGACTTTTTATGGGCCAGCATTTAGAGATACTTATCCTCAAAATATATAAAGGAAATGGTCAGAAGTGTGAGAAGATGACCAGTTTGTAGGAATACCTTAAGGTTGGGATGCCTGGGAGGCTTATATGGTTAAGGTTAAACATGTGCCTTCAGCTCAGGTTGTGATCCCAGCGTCCTGGGATCGAGTCCTGCCTGCTTCTCTCTCTGCCTGCTGCTCTCCCTGCTTATGTGCTCTGTCTCTGACAAATAAATAAATAAAATCTTTAAAAAAAAAAAAAGGAATGTCTTAAGATCTGTTGTTAGATGGTAAATGAAGTAGACACAAAAGACAAATGGTAAGATTTGAACAATCTAACTAATTAAGTTGAAGAATATAATTCATAAGGATGAACAGGGATATAAGAAGTTCAAATAATATGACATACTTAATAAGATAATATAATTATTTATATGTGAATATATATTTGTGTGATGTATATATGTACACATTATATCTCTCTTATTTTTATTATATCTGGATATACATATATTCTCTTATTTGTGGAAAATTCATTTCTTCCTTGGAACATTTATGAAAGATTGTTGAAAAAAAGTCAAATGGAGATTGCAGTGAATTCTAGAGTCTTGCTGGTCTAGTGCTTCAGTCCTCTGGTTTAGCCCATGTTTTCAGTTAGCTTGGGAATAGGTTGAAATGACAAAAAGAAAATATCCTCTCTCTTTCATGATGCTGTCAAGGCACTCACATACTCATCTTCCACCTTCATATATATTCATCCTTTTTGTGCCCAGAACATCATTTTGAGATTCTGTTACCATGATCAAAATATATTGGGTCTGTGTTATCTATGACTAATCTGAAGATGCATTTGTTATATTTGATTAAGTGTTGTAAATCATTAATGCCATGTGTATTATATTGAAAAGTTTACCATCTCAAACATCTGGCTGTTCTTTTATAGGGTTTTTCTTTTCATTAGCTTTTCTGAGTAAAGTTTACAGAAAACTAGGGGCCATTGGAGAGTCACCAACCCCAGTTAAGTTCTTAGAGATGCAGAGGGCAAATCCTGGAAGTCTGCACTATTCTGACATTTCATTACTCAGCCTAAATTTTAGGGTACCACTTAAACACATCACTCAGTAGCACCCATGTTCTCTAGAGTTTAATGGTTAAGCATATGGGTCAGTTTCCTGTATTCAAATTTCAGCTCTGCCACCAACACCTGTATGACCTTGGACCAATTACATAGGGTCTCTCTGCCTCATTTTCTTCATTTGTAACATGAAGATAATAATTATAACTGCTTGTGTCCATGTCCTATTCCCTGGAACCTGTGAATGTGATAGATTATGTGGCAAAGGAGAAATAAAGTTGCAGATGGAATTAAGATCGCTAATTATCTGACCTGACAGTAGGAAGATCATCTTGGACTGTCTGGGTGGGCCCAATTACCAGTGGAAGAAGCGGCAGAAGAAGAGTCAGAGAGTTAGGGAGGTGGGACTGTGGAAGACTGGCTAGGGACATGCAATGTTGTCTGCTTTGAAGATGGCGGAAGGAGGCCATGAGACAAGGAATGTGGGTGGCCACACGAAGCTGGGGAAGGACAAATGTTCCCTGCTAGAGCCACCAAAAGGAATGCAGCCCTCCCACCACTTTGATTTTTATCTGGTGGGTCCCGTGTTGGACTTCTGACCTACAGAACTGTAGGTTAAAATTTTATGATGTTTAGGCCACCAGATTTGTGGTAATTTGTTACAGCAGCAATAGAAAAATAATGCATTTTCCTACAGGCTTGTTGTAGGCTTAAGAAATGTAAACATTTAGGATAGACCTGCCACATGGTAAGTGCCCAGTCAATATCAGCCACTGTTGTTATTTGTTTTATTAGTTATTAGTTGGTAGTTTAGTTTCCCTTCTGTCTTTGCTCCTTTGTCGTACTTGTTTTATGATTATCCAAAATTTTTAGAATCCCCTGTGCCCTCAACCTGTAGCCTGATGTGTTTCTCACTGTCATGGTAGTCCAGACTCAGTGTCCAGCAGTCTGTCCAAATGACCACATCGGTATCCTTACCAGTTTATGGCTCTGGTGCCTTCTGCTCCAGGTGAGTAGATCAGATCTGGGCTTTACCCTGTCTCTTCAGCATTTTAGAATGGTGGTTCACTCTGTATCTGTAGTTCCCTGCTAGGTCCCAGGACAGTTGTTGGTTTTCAGTTTCTTTAGTTTCATTTGTTGTTGTGTAAGGACAGGAGTGACGACTTTCAAGCTCTTCCGTTTTGGGGCTGAAATCCGAAGTGAGGGCAATGCTGTCCTTAACCTGTGGCTTTAAGGAGCTCCTTTGTACTCAAGAGATCTTCATCTCCGCACTTGATTCTCTCTGATTTCTCTTCTCTGGTTTTTAACTCATCAGTGACATCCCCAAATATGCTCTCTCTGTGTTTCGTCCTGTGGTTAATGGGACCTCAATCAGTGGGATTGTTAGGTAATGTGATGTGTCTGAAATACAGGGTACAGAACAGGCTCAAAAGGGAGTTAACCCTTTTCCTCATCCTCCAAAATTAATAAGCCAGCAAATGCTGTTTATGGCTACCAGTTATAGCTCCTAAATTTTTCTGTCTCCCCCTCTTACCATCCTTTCTGTCATTGCCCTAGTCATACCCCATATTGTCTCTTGCCTTTCCCAGGCAGAATCTTTTAAACCTCTTTGTCCTCCACGCTGCCTCAAGAGTTGGATCATAGGCTGAATCATATTACTTCCCTTTTCAAAAGGCCTCAGGTTGGAGAAATTGCCTATGGAATAAAGTCTAAACACCTATTATGGCATTTAAGATTCTTAAAAATCTGGCATGAACTATATTTCTGGGTGCATTCATGGTGCATTCACTTCCTGTGTTAGGTTGCTAGGGCTGCCATCACAAAATACACAGACTGGGGACTTAAACAGCAGAAGGTTATTTTCTTGTGGTTGTGGAGGCTGGAGGTCTGGGATTAAGGTGCCGGCAGGTTTGGTTTTTTCCCAGGCCCCTCTCCTTGACTTGCAGATGGTTTCTTCTTGCTGTTTCCTCACAAAAGCTTTTTTCTGTTCCACATATCCCTGGTCTATCTGTGTGTCTGAATTTTCTCTTCTTATAAGGATCCCAGTCAGATTGTATCAGGGCCCACCTTTATGCCCCCATTTTAACTTAATGATCTCTTTAAAGGCCCTGCCTCAAAATATAGTTATTTTCTGGGGTACTGGATTAGAACAGGACTTCAATGTATGCATTTTGGTGGTGGGGGTGGGGAGGGCACAGTTCAGCCTGTAACACCTCCCATATTTCTCCATGTATTCTGTATGTATATGTATCCAGTCTCATCATGAGTGCACATCATGACCTGGGAAGAGTTTAAAAAATACTCATTCCTAGGTACCCCCTGACTGTAGGCCCTGAGTGAGTGTGAAAAGAGACTGGAAATATATTTGTTGTGCGCATGTGTGTGTATTTAAATTTCTTCCTAGTGCTTTATAACACCCTAGCTTCCCTAGACTTTTTACCGTTTCTGGGGAATATATTATAAATGTTCAGACCTTCGCTCATGGTTGTTCTTTAATGAGAAACACCCTTCCCACTATACAGCAATGAAAATGAATCTATCCTCTAAGGTTGAGCTGAAATACCATCTTCTCTGTTATTTCTTCCTTATTCTCTCCTGTGATAATCCTGCTGTACTTTATCATTACTTTATTGTAAGTACATGAGAATTTATTTCCTTATGTATGACAGTCATTTGCCGTCCTCTTTCACTAGCTTCCTGAGGCCAAGGATGACATATTCCTTCTTTCTGTATATCGGAAATATTTGCAGTTGCTGTAGGCATAGTAGGTAATTAATCAATGTTTGTAGTATGAATAAGTGAACTCATTAATAAACGATCACAATTTTTATGGCTTTTATACAGTGAAGACCATTGCATAAGAAATGAACTTATCAAATGCAAAACAAGTGGCAGGATTTTTATTTTTGACTAATTCTCGAAATAATTGCACCACCTAAGACCTGATTTCTGGGCAGGGATCTAGAGTCTGGCATTTTCTTTTTGTTAGTTTTTCAACAATGACTAAAACTTCAACACTATACTTTCTAGAGCTGGAGTAATCACTTCACAAATCACTTCTCCAAAGCCTTTCTGAACCAGTGCAGGCAGTTGCAGAGATTGGCAGAAGAAGGACCGACCAGGATGGAAGGGGGAAGAAGGACTCTGCTTTGGAAACACAGATAAGTCTGTGGATGTGGAAATTTACAAGGCTCAGGGAGCCCTGAGACATCTTTAGAAGCCGAGCCCAGCAGAAGAATGGGAGGCTGTGTGCTGGCTTGGCATTGGAGCCTGTCTGGCACAAACGACACTGTAAACAACTCTTCAAACATTTGCATCTGCATACATGACATTAGATTTTCAAAATGTCCAATTAAACACTTGTCAGTGGAAGAAATGTTTGTTTCTGCAGCTGACCTGGTGTCAGCCTGGCCTTTCTGATGGGGAAGCTCTTGAGCGGATAATGTTGCGAGCTCTTCCTTTCTGGACCTGATCTTGTCCCTCTTGTTTTGGACAGAATTCTTCTTGAACGCCATGGGACCTGTGCCAAACTGTGGACCAGGGGATTAGGTTAAGAAACTGAAGAAAAATATTGAGGCTGTGAGTGCTTCTCAAACCCAGGAAAACCTCCTCGGTGCTTTCATTTCTTTTGCGTAATTCTAAACGCTTTGTGCTTGGAAATTTATAAAAGTGATGGCAGCTGAGAGAAAGAGAAAAGGGCAATGCTGCTATGTAGTGTTTTGTTTTTTAAATATCATTCTCCTAACGGCTGGATTAATTTCTTTTCAACATTTCAACAAGTGTATTTTGAAGGATTGTGGTAGTGGTATTGTATGCGTCTGTGTGTACAGTGTACAGATGGATGTTCTGTCCTTGTTGATAGAACAGAGACGCTCAGCTGTAAGTTGCTGTGATTGGCCTGGCAGTGAAGGTTTTGGACCTATTATACAGAAACACAGGGCAAGAGAGGCAGGAAATAAGGGAGAAGAATTAAATTTAGGACACTTGTTAGAAAAGCTCGAGTTGTATACAGAGATAGAGAGCTGTGTGACCTTAAGCAAATTTCCCAATACTGGCCTCAGTTTCTTAATCTGTAAAACGGGATATGCTACCAAAAACATCAAAGGTTATTGTCAAGATTAAATAAAATGATTGCTGTGAACTGCTTACAGTGGCCCTGCCACATTGTAAATGCTCAACAAACGTTAGGTAATAATGAAATATTAACTCTTTAGGCAGAGGAAGTTTAAGCACTCCTGTGTGGTGAAGAGAAGGAACCAAAGAGTGGGAGAAAAATTAAATCATTGGTGTAGTATGAATAGAAAATTTGGCTTTGCAAAGGAGGGTGTGCAGTTCTTTCACTGGAGCATAAGCTGATTTGGGCTGTATAAAAGGATAGAAAAGTTTTGAGGTGAGGATGAAGAAAGCCTAGCCTCATCTCATGGTTGTAATATTGTATCCTGAGTTATGTGGAAGAGGAGATCTTTCACTGAGCATGTGGGGAATAAGGGTGGAATTTGGGGCTTAAGGAGAGTGGAAAAACTCTGTAGCAGCTGCAGTGGGGGAATTTGATAGGGGTCAGCTGAAGATAAATGTGAGAAGTGCCAAGCAATGCCAAACACCCGGCTGGGATCAGACACCCTTAGATTATAATGGAGACATATGGTATGATTAGGTAAATGTTGATGGTGGTATTATGGAGCAAGCAAGCACAGAGAAAATTCAAACTTAGTTTTGAGAAATAAGGTGGGTGAGGAAGAAAGGCAAAGGCAATCTACAGTGCTAACGAAAGCATTTTTGGAATCACCACCAAGTAAGGTTGTGAGCCAAGATTAATCTTTAATGGTGAGTTGGGTGGATAGAATTATAGTCAGACTGGAGATGAGGAGGTGTCTTCTTTGTTTGGGCTGCTGTAACGAAGTGTCATAGCCTGGGTGGCTTATAAACAATAGAAATTTATTTCTCACAGTTCTGGAGACTAGAAGTCTGAGATCATGGTGCAAGCATGGCTGGGATCTGATGAAGGACCCCTTCTGGGTTGCAGACTTCCAACCTCTCATTGTATCTTCAATATAACAAAAGAACTCTGTAGTATCACTTTTATAAGGATTCTAATCCCATTCATGAAGGCTCTAGCCTTATGACATAATGACCTTGCAAATGCCCCACCTCCTGGTACCATCATGTTAGGGTTAGGATTTCAACATTTGAATTTCCTGGGGGACACTTTCAGCCTGTTGCAGAAGACTCTTCACGTAGCCAGCCAAAACCAGAATCTAGCTGCTACTCTGTGTTGCACATGTGCTGAAGACACAAGAATAAAGGAAACACAATTCACTTTAAAAAGCTCAAAAGCATTTATTGAGCTTTTACTACATACTGGGCAGATAATCCATTTAACATTGATCTTTCCCTTGAAAAACTTTTAAGGCTAGTGACATAATTTGGTTAATTTTGACTTAGGCTGTGGTAAACTTCGAAGGAGGTAAGCATAGGGTGCAGGGATATCATTGAAGAGGACATTCGGCACCACCTGTGAGAAGAGAAGTCAAGTTAGGTATAGCATCCTGGAAATGATTGTACCTGAGCTGACGCAAGATGGTTGTAGGAGAGTGGGGGTGAAGAAAGGTAGAAAAGGAGAAGAAAAAGCAGACTGAGGGGATTATTTTGGCCAGGGCAGATAAGAAAAGATTTCAAAGAGAAGGTGATAATTCAGATGTATTACATATAACATTATTGCTAAGTCAGAGAAATAAAGAAGATCAGAATTAAAGTGGTGAAAATGTTATTGATAGGGACAAAAAGAAGAGCTGTAAGAAGATAGAATAATGATATTTAGTGGCTGACTGAATAAATAGATGCTTTTGTACTCTTGAGCCTGAATGGTAGGGACAATTATGGTTTCATTCACAGAAAGAGGGAAATCCTCTTTCTAACTTAGAGATTTGGGGGAAGTTGATAAGTTTGGTGACGTTGAATCAGAACATTTGGTTGTAAGTGAAAGCAATCCATCTATAACTTCTATAGATTATAAAAAAGAAACTTCAGGAATATAGCTGGCTTTAGACATGGCTAGATCCAGGACACAAATGATATAATATGGGCCCATCTCTATCCCAAATTGTCTATCTTTCAGCTTAGCTTGTCCTGTCCTGCTTGATTTCATTCTGCAGATAGGTTTTTTGTGTATACAGTAGGCAAAATGGGTGCCTAAAGCTCGAGATTCACATCATGGCAATCTCAGTGGGAACATTTTTTTCCCCACATGTGAGCACTTTATTTTACCCTTTCTCAAGTATAATTTTAAAAAACACAAGTTACTACAAATGTTCAATCTTCAATGTAGTCTGGTTGAGGGACAGAAATACCATAATTGCCTTCCAATAATTTGAAGTTATGAATACATGTATTTTCTAAATTTATTTTATTTTCATCCATCTGGGAAAATACTAAGTTCCTCAGATTTTTATCCCTTCATATATTTATACCATTTTAATCAGCACCCCATTCATCAGATTTTTCTGTTATTTTGTACTATCAGAAGACTCAAGAAAATCCTGTTTTTAAAATTGTATTTGCTTTGTCTTCATTTGCTATCACATTTACTGTAATTAGTGCAGTTAATACAAATAATTCAACCAGCATTTATTCCCGCATTATTCCAAACACTGAAATATGGAGGAAATCAGAATACATAGAAACATAAAACAAAGCTCCTTTCAAGGCAATCATGATCTACTGTCAGAGACAGAAATGCAGACATAAAATTAAAATAAACTGCAGTGGCCCTCAGGAAGAAAATGAGCAGAAGGCTCTGAGAACCGAGAAAGCAGAGACCCTTGCTCTTGCTTTCTTGGAGGGAGGCCTCAAGGGCTGCCCTAAGATAGGACAGAAAAGGTACAGTGGTAGATCAATGTGCAGAATTTTGGGGGAGAAAGAAGGGGAGTCAAGCTGCCTGTCAAGTTTGGAGCATTTGTATTCCCTGTTTCAGAACTAGGGAACCTTGAAGGAAAGATCTTAGGGAGAAGAGATTATGTTAGGCTTTGAAATCATCCATAGATGGAGATACCTAGCAGGCATTTAAGAATGTAGATCTGGTTCTAGAAGACAAAAGCAGGGTTTAGGACTAGGTGCAAAGAGACACGGTATATGATTAAGTTGGGTAAGAAAAGCAATTGGGGAGTAGAGTAATAACCAAAAAATCTACTCTGGTAGATCTTAGAGGCAGCTAATGTAAGCGTAATAGGAACATTTAAAAAACAAATCCCAGTGATAGAAACACATTTACCTCACATCCTTTAGCAAGGAGAGGTTCTTTTTTAAAAATATAGTTAAATTAATTTGTTGATTTTCATTTATTTAAAGTAAACAAACAAACAAGCAAACAAACAAAACCCAAAGAGTTCACACATTTCTCTCCCCCCTTTTCCACCCTTGCCTCTTGCAACCAACAGTCTGTTATCTGTATCTTTGATCTTGGTTTGATTGATTGATTGATTGCAAATAGAAGAGAGATCATATAATATTTGTCTTTCTCTGTCTGACTTATTTCACTTGGCACAATGCCCTTGAGGTCCATTCATGCTGTTGCAAATGGCAAGATTTCATTTGTTTTTATGGCTGAATAATATTCTCTTCTGTATATGGACACCTTGATTTCTTTATCCATTCATCTCTCCATAGGCATTTAGTTTGTTTCCATATCTTGGCTGTTGTAAACAAAGCTGCAGTGAACATGAGAGTGCATATATTTTTTTGAGTTAGTTTTTTTTTTTTTGGATAAATACTCAGAAAAGGAATTGCTCGATCATATGGTAGTTCTATTTTTAATTTTTCGAGGAACCTCTGTACTGTTTTCCATAGTGTTTGCACCAATTTACTTTCTCATTAACAGTGCACCAGGGTTCCCTTGTCTCCATGTCCTCGCCAAGATTAATTATTTTTGTCTTTTTGATAGTAGCCATTCTAACAGGTATTAAGACATACATATCTCATTATGATTTTGAATTATATTTCTCTAATGATTAATGATGTAGAATACCTTTTTCTGTACCTCTTGGTCATCTGTATATCTTCTTTAGAAACGTGTCTACTCAGATCGTCTGCTCATTTTTAAATTAAGTAATTAATTTTTAATTGTTTTTTTTGTATTAATTGTATTGCATTATATGTGTTCTCTATGTATTTTGGATATTAGCCCTTTATTACATATATGGTTTGCAAATATTTTCTCCCATTTAGTAAGTTGCTTTTTCATTTTGTTGCTGGTTTCCTTTGCTGTGCAGAAGCTTTTTAGTTTGGTATATTCCTACTTGTTTATTTTTGTTTTGTTACTTTTCCTTTTGGCGTCAGATTCAAAAAATCATCATCAAGACCTATGTCTAGGAGCTTACTGCCTGTTTTCTTCTAGGACTTTTATGGTTTCAGGTCTTCAAGTTCTTAAATTCATTTTGAGTTAATTTTTGTGTGTGGTGTAAGATAGTGGGCCCAGTTTCATTCTTTTGCATATGGCTGTGCAGTTTTCCCGGCACAGTTTATTGAAGAGACTGTCCTTTCCCCATGATATATTCTTGGCTTCTTTGTTGTAAATTAATTGACAATATATGTGTGATTTTATTTCTGGGCTTCTCATCTGTTTCTTTGATTTGTGTGTCTGTTTTCATGCCAGTAACATACTATTTTAATTACTATAGGTTTGTAATTTAGTTTGAAATCAGGGAGTGCAATGCCTCTAGTTTTTTCTTCTTTTTCAAGATTGCTTTGGCTCTTTGGGGTCTTTTGTTTTTCCATGTACATTTTAGGATTGTTTGTTCTCTTTCTGTGAAAAATCCCATTGGAATTTTGAGAAGGATTGTATTGAATCTGTATATTGCTTTGGGTAGTATGGATATTTTAACAATATTAATTCTTGCAACCCATGGGCATGAAATATATTTCCACTTGTTTGTGTCTTTTTCAATTTCTTTCATGAATGTCTTGTAGTTTTCAATAGATAGGTCTTTCACCTCCTTGGCTAAATTGATTCCTAGATATTTTATTTTATTTTTGATGTAGTTGTAAATGGGATTGTTTTCTTAATTTCCCTTTCTGATATTTTGTTATTAGTGTATACAAATACAACAGAGTTTTGTTTATTGATTTTGTATCCTGCAACTTCACTGAATTCATTTATTCTAACAGGTTTTTGATAGAATCTTTAGAGTTTTCTTTATATAATATCATGTCATCTGCCAATAGAGACAGTTGACTTCCTCCTTTTCAGTTTGGATGCCTTTTATTTCTTTTTCTTGCCTAATCAGTCTGGCTAGGACTTCCAGTACTGTGTTGAAACAACTTTTATTTGCAACATCCTTATATTTTAAAATATATTTTATTATTATTCAGATGTGAGGAGCCGTCAGATCAGGAAATGATTGCCATTGGAAAGCTATTCTGTTACAGTTCTTAAGAGGAGGGGCATGCCATGCCATATGGTGCTACCTAAGGAAGCACCAGGGTCAGGTAGGAGGCAGAGAAGTGACAGGAAGTCATGTGCATAAGACTGTATTGTAATTTTGGTGAGAAAGAATGGGTGAGACAAAGTAAACAGGCTTAGGATTGGTTTGAATAATTTTAGTGGGCTCTCAGGTATATGGACCATCTCAAGTTGTCTGGTCACTGGCCCTGGGTTGATTACGGCAGGGAAATATTGGCTGAGCAAGTTTGGAGGTTGTAAATGTGATTTGGAGGATGGTTGGAGGGTATTGGTTTAGGTTGGTTGGTTTACATATGAAAGGAGTGTTCACAGGGAAGTCTGTGAATCAGCTAACCTTGGAAGGGGCAGTTCCTCCTGATCAGTGAGGCCGAAGATGTGAGAGCATCAGGAATATAGAAAATAGGAAAATGTAGTTAATATACCATATATCATTGTTGGTGAAGATTCTGATTGGCCTTACTTGGACCAGTCTGTCTCAGTAGTTTGGATGTGGAGTGATTGACAGTCAGCCTAGACCAGAGTGTGGGGGTCAGGGTGGATGAGCTTAAAGAAAAGAGAGGGGCACCTGGGTGGCTCAATGGGTTGAGCCGCTGCCTTCAGCTCGGGTCGTGATCTCTGGGTCCTGGGATCGAGTCCCGCATCAGGCTCTCTGCTTGACAGGGAGCCTGCTTTCCTCTCTCTCTCTCTCTGCCTACTTGTGATCTCTCTGTGTTGGGTAAATAAATAAAATCTTAAAAAAAAAAAAGAAAAGAAAAGAAAAGAGAAAATGGGGATGTATGCTGAGAAGTAAAAAACCATAGCTACCATAGTCTACCATGATATGACTGTAGCCATTTTAGTTGAGGTAACCAATTCAATTGTGGCTCTGGGCTTCTAGATTCCAGACAGGTTAGTTTTGTTTAACAGCTTTCAGTGAACAACATGCACTGCTCCTTGGCTTGATGTCCTTTTTTTTGTTTTTTTAAAGATTTTATTTATTTATTTGAGAGAGAGAGAGCAAGCGAGAGAGCACATTAGCAGGGGCGGGGGGAGGGGCAGTGGATGAGGGAGAAGCAGGCTCCCCACTGAGCAGGGAGCCCCACATAGGGCTCCATCCCAGGACCCCAAGATCATGACCTGAGCCAAAGGCAGATGATTAACTGACTGAGCCACCCAGGCACCCCTTCATGTCTTTCTTCTTCCTGCTTTTCTACAAACCTGTAAAGTTCTTGAAATTCAGTGTCTAAATATGAACTCATCATTCATGTTTTCTGATCCCCTTGACTAGGTACCAGTATTTTCCTCAATGCCTGAAACAGAAACCTTAGCTTTTTCTTTGACTCCCCTCCTTCCCCTTCTGTCAAATCATCTGTCTTCTGAAATCTCTCCTAGATTTACTCCTTTCTTCCCCATGTTCACCGCTGCCTTTCTAGTTAGGATTTTTATCACCTTTCTAGTCTCTTCTTTTAAATCTGTCTTTTAAAATATTGGCAGATTTATCTCACTGGGAAAAAATCACCCCCACCCCAATATAAAACCCCCAATTATTTGAACATTACACAGAGAGAATGGTGTGTATGTAGTACAAGGGTGAATGTCTGAAGATCTAAATTCAAGTCACTCCATGTTTAACTCTGCATTTCATCAAAGATATTTGGTGGCTTAAATGAGGAAATGCATGTTTGAAAAATCTTTGTAAACTGTAATATAGTTGAGATGATGGTGATTTCTTTATTTCTTCTTCTATGCTGTGTGAATTGAGTCATTTTCAAATTCTGATTTTCAGCTTTATCCCCTCTAAGGGAATTCCTCTCTGTCTGAATTCATTTCTATCTTTGTATTTTTTTACTGTTTCCAGACCTGAAATGCCCTTCTTTTTGCTTTCCTCTCAGTCAACTAAAACTTAATTATCTTTAAAAGCCTGACAGAAGTCCTGCCTCTCTTCTGAAGTCCTTTTTAATGATACAGATCACCCATATCCTTTTTTTTCTTATACTTCATTTTCACTGATTAATTTACTCTTTGATTTTTGCTTATCTTTCAGTCTCTATAGTATACTTTATACTTCTGAGGGCAGGGATCTTGACTTTCACTTCTTCTGTACCATGTATAGTTCTGGTTGTGTAGTTTTTAAATAAATAGTTGCTAATTAATTAAATGTTGGTTGGGAAAAAGTACTAATCTGCAATAATTGCACCTTGGATATACTTTGTGAGCTTCTCTTTTCCTCTTGGGAAGAAATAATTGTGGATTGATTAGACTGACAGATGCAGAAACAATTTAGCCCAATTTAACAAACCCTTCTTGAGTTTCAGAGCATATGGGAAAGTGCTGAATAAATGTTCATTTGTTCACTTATTCAGTGAACAGATATTTATTGGATCTCCACTGTTTTCCCCACACTGTGTGAGTTATTGTAATACATGTGTGCTCTTAGACATTCAGACATTGAGAATCCAAACATGAATCTGCCATGGTCTTCATCTTCAGTTTGCTTTACTTATATGACCAATGATGGTACCATTGGATGATTATAGGCTTTACAGAAAAGTAAATGCCATGCTGTGGATACACAAAGAAAGAAGTAATTAATTTTGACTTGGATAGTTTTAGAAAGGATTCACAGAGGAGGTAATATTCAGGAAGAAAATGAAGCATGAAGAGAAGTAGTATTGACACTCATGTTTGCTTTGTGAAAATTTTGTACTTTACACAGTGTGTTTTTAAAAAATTGACATGCTGGGAAGTTTCCACTTCTGGAAAGATGGAGTAGATGTACTTTTTCCTTTTTATCCCCCTAAGTATAACTAAAAACAACTGAGAACTCTTAGGGAAAAATATATATGAAAAACATAAGAAGACTCTGAGAAGTGGGAAGAAGGCAGACTTGCTAGGGACCATGGGACCTGAGTTCTTTGTTTTTTTTTTTTTGTTTTTGTTTTTTTTTTTTTTTCATCATATACCCCAGACTTGGAGCTGAAAAAGCTGGCAATTTGGAAATGCCAGTGAATATAGAAAAAGAAAAAGAAAAAGAAAAAAAATCCTAACAAAAGCCTGCTCTCTGTAGCCAATGGACCAGGACAGGATAGTCTGTCAAGACAGAAAACTTAGAAGGTAACCATTCTACTCTAGTCAGATACTACAGAAAAAAAACAAAACAAAACAAAACAAAACAAAACCAAAAAACTGTGCCTCCACTGTGACCCATGCCAACAGAAACTGAGTGGGTAGCTTAGACTTTTGTCCTCACAAGGCTGTTGCAGGGTATCCCAAACCTTTGCCATGGTGGTGTCAGGGAAGATTAAGTAGGGAGCCAGGACTTTTCATATATCCAGTACCCATCAATGAACCTCCCCACTCCCACCTTTGCAGTAAGTAGAAACCAGGTGGGGAGTTTGGACTTATGGTCCAGTTGAAAATAATGCACCCTCCTCCCTCTTCCCTGATGGCATGGTCTTAGAAGAGATCTAGGGAAAGTCAGGACTATCACCATTGCCAGCAGTAATGAGATCATCCTACTGAATTGTCAGTGAAGACCATGTGGGGTGTCTGGAACTCCCACCCTCACTCAGAGTTTATAAGGAGATCCTCTCTTTGAATGTGGGGAGCCCAGACTGCCACCTCCAATGGCAATGTTGAGGCAGCAGCACCCCTACCTACTTCTACTACTGTGATGTTGGAGAAAACCAGCTAAAATAGAAGGTTTAAATAATAATCCAGAATCTTAAAACATAATGTAAAAATGCCTGTGTTTCAAATGAAAATCATAACAAAAGAAAATCAACAGTAAGATGATAGAAGTTTTAGAATTTAGAATTATCTGACAAAAAAATTTAAAATAGCTAAATAAAAACGCTTTAATGAGCAATTACAAACAGCTTGTAACAAATGAAAACATAGAAAGCCTTAGAAAAGAAATAGGAAATCTCAGCAAAGAAACAAAATATAAAAAAGAATCAAATGGAAATTCTACATCTGAAAAAAAATACTATAAATGAAATGAGAATCTCAGTGAATGGGCTAAACAGTAAAATGGAAGGGACAGAAGGAAAAACAGTAAACCAAATGATAGAGCAGTCTGACCAAAAGAGAAAAAATAGATGGCAAAAAATTGAGCAGAGCCACAGGGAGCTATGGTACTGTAAGAAAAGATATAACATTCATATCATTGGAATCTCAGAAAGAAAAGAGAAAGAAATTAAGGTTGAAAATAACCCTCAAAGAAATAATGGCTGAAAACTTCTCAACTTTGATAAAGACATAAACCTTGAGATTCAGGAAGCCAAGCAAACTTCCAGTAGGAGAGGAGAAACCCAAGGAGATCTCTGCCAATACACCACATAATCAAATTTCTGAAAACTAAAGGCAAAAAAAAGCAGCCAGAGGAAAATGACACCTTACCTATAGGGGAAAAATAATTAGAATGAGAGTGGATTTCTCATCAAAAGCCATGGAGACTGGAAAATGGTTAGCACAGTATTTTTCTGGTGCTAAAAGAAAATAACTGTGAACCTAGAATCATATACCCTGCGAACATATCCTTGGGACAAGGGGAAATCAAGACATTCTCAGGTAAAAGAAAACAACCTTAAGCAAATCTGCCCTAAAAGAATGGCTAAAAGAATTTCTCTCAGCAGAAAGGAAATGATAAAAGAAGGAACCTTGGAATATAAGGGAAGAAAGAACCTGGTAAGCAAATATACTATTAAATTTGCTTTCCTTTTTTTCCCTGAGTTTTCTGAATTGTGTTTGATGGTTGAGGTGAAAATTAAAATACTTTTTAAATGTGATTCTAGATATGTGTGGATAAAATATTTAAGGAAATTATACTATAAATATGGAAGGGTAAAGGGATGTATTAATAGGAGGTAAGTTTTCTATATTTAAACTGGTAAAATGATGATACCAGTAGACTAAGGTGTTTTATATATGTAATGTGATACATAGAGTAGCCACTAAAAAGAGTTATGCAAAGAGATATACTCAAAAACACTACAGATAAATCAAAATTGTATTCTAAAAAATGTTCAAGTAACCCACAGACAAGTAGGAAAAAACAAACAAACAAACAGCCCTAGAGAAACAAATAACAGAGAGGAAAAATACAAAACCAAAAGACTTAAGATCTAATATATCAATAATTACATTAAGTAAATGCTATGAAAACATCAACTAAAAAAACATATTGGCAGAGTGGATTAAGAACATACCCAACTATATGCTGTGTATAAGAAACTCATTTCAAATATAGTAACATAGCAACTTGAAAATAAAAAGATGGGAAAACATACACAGTTGATTCTCCTTATTTGTGTTAGCTAATTAAATCACTGTGAACACTGAATTAGCAAACTCTGAACTGCTCCTAGGGCAAATGCAGAGTTAGGCTCCTGTGAGCCTCTGTTCACATTTTTGTCAACTGGTCAATACATATTCTTGTTTTATATGCGTTTCTGTTTAAAGATACTTTATTGGGTGAGTATTGTTGAGTCATTAACTTTGAATTCAGTGCCAACAGCACTGTGAGTCCTGTCTGATTCTAGCACACATTTCTCTGTAAGGCACCAACAGCCTTCTTGCTCTTAGGAACTGGAAACAGTCCTTCAGTGCTATGCTCAAGGCCGGCCATGTTAAGCAGTGAAATAACCAACAAAAAGCAAAAAATGGGGAAAATGTGGTGCTAGTAGATTGTGAAAAGCATATTTGGTTTTAGCCTGAGAGTTGAAACAAGAAGACAGAGTGATTGCCTTGTTTGATTTTAGCTGGGAATATGTGTGTCAGGCAACTCAAACTTTTTTTTTTTTTAATTTATTTATTTGACAGAGAGATCACAAGTAAGCAGAGAGGCAGGCAGAGAGAGAGAGGGGGAAGCAGGCTCCCTGCTGAGCAGAGAGCCCAATGTGGGGCTCAATCTCAGGACCCTGGGATCATGACCTGAGCCGAAGGCAGAGGCTTTAACCCACTGAACCACCCAGGCACGCCGCAACTCAAACTTTTTGCTGCTCTGTGCATGTCCATGAATGACTTTAAAAATATTGCTAGTATTGATTTTTGGGATATAAATACATTTTAGTGAGTGAGTAAATTAGCAAATATGGAATCAATATATAATGAGAACTGGCTAGATCATTACAAAGATTAACCAAAAAAAGCAGAAAAAGCGATATTAATACCAGGTAAAGTAAACTTCAGGGCAAAGAAAATTATCAGAGACAGAGAGAAATGTTATATGATAAAAGAGTTAATCCGCTAAGAAGATAGAGCAATGCTAAATGTGTAGGTACCAACAAAACAGCTGTAAAACCTGTGAAGCGAAAATTGGTAGAAATGAAAGGAGAAACAGACAAATTCAAAGGATACTTCAGTATCCTTCTCTCAGCAATTAATAGAACTAGAAGGAAAATCAGCAAGTGTATGGTAAAACTCAGCAGCTCCACCAACCACAGTAATCTAATGGACATTTATAGAACACATCACTCCATAACAGCAGAAAAATGTTCTTTTTAAGTGCCCATGGCGGGGGGAGGAGGGAAGTGCCCATGGAGGATTATACCAAGACCATATCTTAGGCCACAAGACAAACCTCAAAGTGTTTAAAATAGTTGAACTCCTACAGAATTTTTTTTTTTTTACCATAATGCCATCAAAATGAAAATGAATAGCAGAAAAATAACAGGTAGATCTACAAATACTTGGAAACTAAACAACACACTTTTAAATAATGTGTGGGTCGAAGAAGTCTCAAATTAAAAAAAGGTATCAAAGAGGATAAAAATGAAAATGTCAAAATTCATGGGACACAGCTAAGGCAGTGCTAAGGGGAAGATTTGTAGTGCTAAATGAATACATTAGGAAAGAGGCAAAGTTTCATATTAATATAAGCTCCCACATCAAGAACCTAGGAAAATAAAATAAAAGTAAACCCAAAGCAAGGAGAAGGAAGGACATAGTAGCAGAAATCAATGAAACTGAAAGCAGTAAAACAATAGAGAAAATTAAGGAAACAAATAGTTGACTCTTTGAAAAGGTTAATAAAATTGACAGTTCTCTAGCAAGTCGGACAGAGGAAAAAAAGACACAAATAGCTGTATCAGGAATGAAGCAGGAAATCACCAATTGTAGACACCAAGAGGTTAATAAGGGACTACTACAAGCAATTCTATATACATAAATTTGACAGTGTAGTTGGAACAGACCAATTCCTTGAGAAACACAACTACTACAACTTACCCTGAAATAAATAATTTGAATAGCCCTATAATGATTAAGGATATTGAATTTATAATTTAAAAACTGCCAAGAAAGAAATCTCTAGCTCCAGATGGTTTCACTAGAGAATTCTACCAAATATTTAAAGAATTGACACCAATTCTATATAATCTAATCCAGAAAACAGAAAGGGGGGAATGTTTCTCAATTCGCTTTATGAAGCTAGTATTACTGTGATGCCATATGACAAAAACAGTACGAAAAAGAGAGCTACAGACCAGTGTCCCTCATGAATATAGATACAAAAATTCTTAACAAAATATTAGCAAATATAATTGAGCAAAATAGAAAAAGAACTATACATGATCACCAAGGGGGGGGGGTTATTCCAGGAAAGCAAATCTGATTCAGTATTTGAAAATCAATGTAATCTACCATATTAATAGACTAAAGAAGAAACATCACATGATTCTATAAATTGATGCAGAAAAAGCGTTTGAGAAAATTCAGTACCCATTCATGATTAAAATTCTCAGTAAGGTAGGAATAGAAAGGAGCTTCTTCAATTTGATTAAAAAAAATGGCCACAGAAACCTATAGCTAACATTTTACTGAAATGAACTGATGCTGAAAAACTGAATGCTTTTTCCCAGAGATGAGAATAAAGTGTGAAGAATCCCAGTCTACTTGATTTCAAGCCTTATTATAGAGTAATCAAGACGCTGTAGTGTTGGTGGAGGGATAGACACATAGATCAGCTGAGCAGAGCAGATCTTAGAAACAGATCTATGTAAATGTGTCCAAATGATTTTCCACAAAGGTGCCAAAGCAGTGCCATGAAGGAAAGCTAGGCTTTTCAACATGTGGTGCTGGAGCATTTGGACAGCATCAGCAAAAGATGAACCTTGACTTAAGTCTCACATGTTATGAAAATTAACTCAAAATGGATCATGGACTTAAATGTGAAATGTAAAACTATGAAACTTTTAGGAAAAGACAAAAGAAAGTCGTTAGGATCTAGATCTAGGTGAAGAGTTCTTAGACTTGACACCAGGAGCATAATCCTTAAAAAGAAAAAAGTGAATAAGTTGGATTAAATAAAAATTTAAACCTTTGGCTCTGTGGAAGACCCTGTCTAGAGAATAAGAAGACAAGGTAGAGAATGAGAGAAAATGTTTGCAAATCACCTCTCTGAGAAAGGACTAGTTTCTAGAATATATAAACTCAAAAAAGTTAACTGTTAGAAAGCAAGCAGTCCAGTTTGAACTTGGACAAAAGAAGAAACATGTTACTGGATAAGACATACAGAAGAGAAATAAGCACCTGGAAAGTCGTGCATCATTTTCCATTAGGGGAATGCAAACTAAAACCAATGGGATAGCACCATACACCGATCACAATGAGTCAAATAAATAATAACACGAAATGCCAGCAAGGATGTAGAGAAGCTGGATGACTCATACATTGTTGGTGAGAATGTAATTTCCGGCCACTCCGGAAAAGGGTTTGTTAATTTCCTTAAAAAAACTAAACATGAGGACTCCTGGATGGCTCAGGCAGTTAAGCATGTGCCTTCTGCTAGGGTCATGGTCCCAAGGTCCTGGGATGGAGCCTCACAGCATTCTCCCTGCTCAGTGGGGAGCCTGCTTCTCCCTCTGCCTGCCACTCCCCCTGCTTTTGCTCTCTTTCTTTGACAAATAAATAAATAAGATCTTTAAAAAACCCAAAAACTAAACATGTAAATATCAGGCAATCTAGCAGTTGTATTCCTGGGTGTATATCCCAGAGAAATGAAGATTTATGTTCATACAAAAGCCTGTACACTAATGTTCATAGCACCTGTGTGTGTAATAGCCCCCAACTGGAAACAGCCCAGCTATCTTTTAATTGAAGAATGGCTGAACAAATTGTGATACATCCATGCAATGGGATACTACTCAGCAATAAAAAGGAACAGACTATTAATATAGGCAATGACTTGGATGAAAAAAGCCTACCCTGAAGTTATATACTGTATTATTTTTTATATAGCATTCTTAAAATGACAATTGATAGCAATGGGAGAGATAGTAGTGGTTGCTCAAAGGAAGAAGTGGTAGTGGTGGGGCCGTGGGTATAGTTGTAACAGAGCAAAATGAGGGTTGCTTGTGTTGATGGAAATGTTCTGTATCTCAGCTCTTTCGGTGACAGTATTCTGGTTCTGACATTGTACCATAGTTTTGTAAGATGTCACATTGGGGGAAAATGGGTAAAGCGTACTGGGATCTCTCTGTACCTTTCTTATAATTGCTTGTGAATCTAAAATTATCTCCAAATAAAAAGTCTAATTAAAAAAACTTAGTGTACTTTAGTTTCCTTTCCTCTTGTAGATAATCTTAAATCTTTATGTCAATCAATGACAGACTGGTCTATGAATACTTAATCTGAATTTCTGCATTACATTCAGCATTGTGGTGACTGGAACTGTTAGGAATATAGAATATTATATTATTAGGAATAGAGAAGCATAAGATTTACAGTACATACAAACTATAGTGTGTGTGTGAAAAGCACGTGCAAGTATGTCTTAGGGAGTGGACATGACTCTCTTTAAATGTTTCTAACGTGGGCGCCTGGGTGGCTCAGTGGGTTAAAGCCTCTGCCTTTGGCTCAGGTCATGATCCCAGGGTCCTGGGATCGAGCCCCACATTGGGCTCTCTGCTTGGTGGGGAACCTACTTCCTCCTCTCTCTCTGCCTGCCTCTCTGCCTACTTGTGATCTATGTCTGTCAAATAAATAAATAAATAAAATCTTTAAAAAAAATGTTTCTAACGTTTCACAATAAGTTGTAAGAGCTATAGCGTAAACGTGGTACTTGTAATCCTATTCAACTCTTAACTTGGCAAGAAGAATGTCTTTTCTCAGATAGGTAACTTCAGTGCAGTACTAACCATTGTACTGTCAAAACAAAAGAAAAACAAATGGCCTAGCTAAGATTTGGCAACTGCAATAAGGAACCTATCAATTTGAGGTTGGTTGTAATGGATTACATTTAAAAGAATATTCTTCCAAGTAATTCTAGTGCTTGGGATGAATGAAGAATCATATAAAGAATCTGCAACTCATCTCCAAAAATTGAGAAAAAAAAAGAAAATTCTTGCCAACTTTTCCTTGGCTCATGTTTATGGAATAGATAAATATTTGACATTTTTTATTCTTCCCTAATTATCAGCTAATTTGCCTGTAGAATTTCTTTGAAGAATTATTTTCACAACAGAATTTTAACTAGAGTGACAATTCACTAATACAGTTTTCAGGGATGGGGAAGAAAAATATCAGATCTCATGGTTCAAAGGAATTCTTAGAGATTTAGGTGAAATAGATGAAGATTTCTGTTTTTATAGACTCAGATGATTGTCTTTCTATGCAGTATCCAACATCAGCTTACTATGTAATAAAAACGAAACCATAGAAGCAAAAAGAGGCAAAAATAAAGCTTCATGGGCATCTCAGACCATTTGTGAAAGCTGCTGTATTATAGATCACAAAGCGGGTATTTTGCAAATACTAGGACTGCACCATTGCACCCCTCCTAGACTATCCAAACAGTGTCCTCTGGGCTCCCGTGGTACTTAGCCAGGTTCTATGCAGCAGCTCTGACACCAGCCACGTGCTTGTCAGGGTCCAAGG
This sequence comes from Enhydra lutris kenyoni, assembly GCF_002288905.1. Lineage (NCBI taxonomy): Eukaryota > Metazoa > Chordata > Mammalia > Carnivora > Mustelidae > Enhydra > Enhydra lutris. Next base: position 40,575,601 of record NW_019154098.1, on the reverse strand, counting down.
GATACAGCCGTGAACAAAACAAAGGAAAACTGCTGCCCTCAGGGAGTTTCCATTTAAGACTGGACATATGGACAATAAGCAAATGGATAGGTTAACTTCATAGGATGTTTGGAAGTGACATGTTCTATGCAGACAGATAAAGCAAGGAAGGAGACAAGGACTGCTAGAATTGGGGGAGTCCTCGCCAGTTTGAATAGGGCTGTCAAAGAAAGATTCAGTGAGAAATGCATTTTGAGCAAAGCTTTTGAAGGCACTATGTTCCCTCTGGGGAAGAGTGTACAAGCAGAGGGAACTGTTAGTACAGAGGTTCTGAGGTGGGAACATTGTAGAGGCCGGAGTGACTGGAGCAGAGGGAGGGAGAAGTAGATCTGAGGTCTGAATGTAGCGAGGGCCTTGTGGGTCACTCGAAGGACTTAGGCTCTTACTGTGAGTAAGATGGGGAGCAGTGCGAGGGCTCTCAGTAGGGGAACAACAGAATTGACCAGACAGCTTCGGTGTGAGCACGACTGTGCCTTGCTAGTTAGGAAGCAGCTCAAATACCATATTGAACGAATTCCAATAAAATGCTAAGTCAGGGTTGCTGCTGGGGGAAAGGGTGGCTAGAGAGAAAAAACCTACAACACCTTGACAAGAACCTTTCTGTTACCTTTTTTTTTTTTTTAAGATTTTATTTATTTATTTGACAGAGAGAGAGAGATCACAAGTAGGCAGAGAGACAGGCAGAGAGAGAGGGAGAAGCAGACTCCCCGATGAGCAGAGAGCCCCATGTGGGGCTCTATCCCAGGACGCTGAGATCATGACCTGAGCCAAAGGCAGAGGCTTAACCCACTGAGCCATCCAGGCGCCCCACATTTCTATTACTTTTAAGACAGTGGAGGTAGAGACACAGGAGATCTAGTCCTATAATAAAAACAGTCTTATTTCTAAAGTAATTGTTGGATAAAAACAATGAAACCTATCACAGGGCATCTGTTTTAGTAGATAATGCAACATGTCGACCATTAGCATGATATCTTAAAATTTTGAGTATCGCAGAATAAGCAAAGATGCCATTACAGCTTGGATTCCTCTTGCTGGGAAAACCACCTGAAAACCGAAAAGGTTCTGAAGAGGAAAGGAGTCTGAGAAGGAAACAGGACTAAAATACTTGTATTTTCTGAGCTTTTGCTCCTTTCCTTGATGACATACTTTAAACACTTTTGTGGGTTTATTGAGATTTTAACAAACACACTTCTTTACATCTTATTGAAGTCAGATCTGCTTAGCTGAATAGTGTAGTTCTGTAGTCTGTCATGTGTAAGACTTCCTGACCTGAGTACACTTTTATATCACTCTGAATTGGTGTTACTAAGGGTATAAATTTCCTTAAGAAATGCTTGTGTAGACTTTAAAATAATGAATAAAATAACGCACCTGGCTAAGAATTCTCGCATTAGATTCACATTTCTCTAGATAAAGGTCTGTCAGCACATTCATTACAGACACATATTTTCAGGTTGAAACTTGGCATAGCAGTTGTCAAGAAGAAAGAGATTCAAGCAAAATGTGAACAAAATCTTTTGTTTGAAGGAGATATTCCCTTCATACCCTAATACAACTGTATCCCACAAAACTTTGGGAATCTTGATTTTTGTTTTGTTTTTAGTAAAATAAAAAGGGCCTTTGAAAAATAGTTTATCTCTGGATGTAAAGGTAGGAAAAAAAAAAAACCTTTTGATGTTTGGCAACCGAATGCTTAAAAACAGAAATGATTTAAAGGGCTTTTTATAAAAAGAGCCAGTGTTGTCTATTTTTTTTTCCTCCTGGAGATCATAATCACACTGAAAATTGAAACACTGATACCTTTAAAGGTGGAATTTATCCTGCCTGCCCTTGAACAAAACAAGAATACCCACAAAGGCGACACCTTCTTCAGAAGAATAAACACTAAGTGTATATTTGTTGAGAATTTGAGAAGATACATGAGTCAGAGAAAAGAAAGTATATCAAAAAGCCTTTACAATCTTTATAATTTTGAGGTCATATGTGCCAATGAGATACCATTCAAAAAGGGTGTATAGTAAAATCTAAGTTTCCCTCTTCCTCCTTGAGCCAAACCACTGGATTACTCTTCACCAAGTCCCTCCCATTCTCAGAGGCATCTCCTGTTCTCAGTGTCTTATGCATTCTTTAAGAAAGAGCATATTCTTGTTCTGTTGTAGTTAAAAGGTAGCTTACTGTATGTTTTGTTCTGCACCTTATTTTGTTCTTCTGACATTTCCTCTTGGAGGCTGTTCAATATTTGTTCATAGCACTTCATTTTTAATAGTTTCATGCTCTATCTTATGGATGTACCATTAGTCTATTCTATGAGGGCATTTAGGCTTTTTCAAACTTTTGCTATTACAAACAATGTAACAATGAAAATCTTTGTAGGTAGATCATTCTGTCTGAATGTATCTGTAGGAGAATTTCTAGAAGAGGGATTTTTGTCTTAAAAAGTCCATGTACAGGTGCCTGGGTGGCTCAGTCAGTTAAGCATCTGATTTCAGCTCCGGTCATGATCTTAGGGTCCTGGGATGGAGCCCCACGTCGGGCTCCTTGCTCATGGGGGGAGGCAGCTTGTCCTTCTGCCCCTCTCCCCACTCATGTTCTCTTTCTCTCTCTCTCTCAAATAAACAAATAAATAAATAAAATATATTTTTTTTAAAAGTTCATGCATATATGTAGATTGCTCTACGTAGAAATGTACACCACTCCCAGGCTCACCTAACCCCCCATCCTCTCCCTTCCAAAACCCTCAGTTTTATTTCTCAGAGAGAGAGAATTTTAAGCAGGTTCTGCACTCAGCATGGAGCCCCACTTGGGGCTCACGACCTGAGCTGAAATCAAGAGTCCAACATTTAACTGACTCAGCCACCCGGGCACCATGGCTGCTGTTTTTTTTTTAATTTTAAAGATTTTATTTATTTATTTGACAGAGAAAGATCACAAGTAGGCAGAGAGGCAGGCAGAGAGGGGAAGCAGGCTCCCTGCTGAGCAGAGCGCCTGATGTGGGGCTCGATCCCAGGACCCTGAGATCATGACCTGAGCCGAAGGCAGAGGCTTTAACCCACTGAGCCACCCAGGCACCCCGATGGCTGCTATTTTAAATGTAATCTACTAATCCTTTATATCTGCTCTCAATGTTGTTTGTATTTATATATGGTAGCAGTGCCATTATATTGTGTTTATATTCACCTACTTTAATGTATTCTCTTACTGATTACGTTTTTCAGTTGATTCTCTTGTGTTGTCTAGGTAAATAATCATATTGTCTGAAAATAATGGTAATTTTACCAGATCCTTTTCAATTTTACACCTAATTATTTTTATTGTCTAATATTGCCAGGACCTCCAAAACATTAATGGTAGTTATAGTGGACATCTTTATCTTAATAGTATTTTTATTGGGCATAATATGATGACTTTTGAGATGCAATGAGGGTATTTTATGCTAAAAGAGAATCCATTTATTCTTAGTATAGTATACAATAAAATTTTTGTCACAAAGGATGATGAATTTTATCAAAAGCTTTTTCATAATCTATGGAGATAGTCATCTAATTTTCTTGGTTGTACTTTTCTCTGTGCTATCTTTCCTGGGGTTTATATCTTCACAAAGATAATTTTGAGATTTTCCTTCTTTTTTCTATGCTCTGAAACACATCGAATGTCATTGGGGTTATCTGTTTTTTAAGGGTTTGGCATGATTACCCTTGGGAAAACAACTCTGTGCTGTACTGTTTTGGTGGGAATAAATGTTTGACAATTTCTCCTCCTTTTCTTATGGACATTGGCCTGTTATATTTTCAATTTCATCTGGGATGAGATTTCTTAGAAAATAATCCATTTCATCGTAGTTCTCAAGTTTTCTAACAATGAATGAGCAAAGAGGTGTTTCAGAATGCTTTTAATTTCTTCTGTTTCTGTGATTTTTCCCCCCATTTTCTTTCTTTCCTCCTTGAGAAATTAAGCAAGTTAAAGTGTTTCTTTTCTATTCCCCCCTCTCTCTCCATTCAAGAAACAGCTTTTAGGTTTACTTACTAGTTCTTGTATATTCTGGTTTTCTAATTAATTAATTATAAATTTATTTCTATTTCTCCTTTTTTATTTTTTAATTTAATTTTTAAATTCAAGTATAATTAACATTCAGTGTTTCAGGTGTACAGTACAGTGATTCAGCAGTGCTTTATCCATTTCTCAGTGCTCATCAAGATAAGTGTACTGTTAATCCCCTTTTATCTATTTTACCCCCCACCCCCACCTCTAGTAACTACCAGTTTGTTCTCTGTATTTGTTTGTTTTTTGCCCCTTTTTTCTTTTTTTGTTCATTTGTTTTGTTTCTTAAATTCCACATGCAACTGAATCATATGGTATTGATATTTGTGTGGTATATGTCTTTGTCTTAAATTTTTCCCTGATGGTAAGTGATATTAAGGAACTTTTCGTGTGTCTGTTGGCCATCTGTATGTCTTTGGAAAGGTGTTTATTCTGCCAATTTTTAATTGGATTATTTGGTTTTTTTTTGATGTTGAGTTGTTTAAGTTCTTTATATATTTTGGATATTAACTCCTTATCAGATGTATCATTTGCAAATATCTTCTCCCATTCAGTAGGTTACCTTTTTGTTTTGTTGACGGTTTCCTTTGCTGTGCAAAAGCTTTTTATTTTGATCTAGTTCCCGTAGTTTAATTTTGCTTTTGTTTCCCTTGTCAGAGGAGATGTACCTAGAAAAATGTTTCTATGGCCAATGTCAAAGAATTTACTGCCTGTGTTTTCCTCTAGGAATTTTGTGGTTACAGGTCTCATATTTAGGTCTTTAATCCATTTTGAGTTTATTTTTGTATATGGTATAAGAAAGTAGCCATTTCATTCTTTTACATGTGGTTGCCAGTTTTTTCCTGCACCATTATTAATTTTTTCTTTTTGTTATCCCTTTCTTTTTAACTTCTTGAGTTGAGTGCTTAAATAATGTATACTTTTCATTCTTACTTGTTTTTTTTTTTTTAAAGATTTTATTTATTTGAGAGAGAGTGAGAGAGAGAGCATGAGAGCTGGGTGAGGGGCAGAGGGAGAAGCAGACCCCCCTACTGAGTAGGGAGCCCCCTGAGCAGGGAACCTGACAGGGGGCTGGATCCTTGGACCCTAGGATCATGATCTGAGCCAAAGGCTACCACTTAACCCACTGAGCCACCCAGGTGCTCCTCTTCCTTGTTTCTGTATATTTTTAGCCATATCACTTGATAGCATAATTATCTTGTTTTTCTATAGAGTTAAAAAAATCAGTATATTTCTTTTCTTTATCGTTATCTTATAGATAGCCTACATTTTCAGTTTTGATTTCTTTCCTCTTTGATGCAAAAGTGAACAGAACTTTAAAAATATCCTGGTGGTAGAGTTCTTTTGTTTTCTAGTTTTGTTATTATTTGTTTTATTGCATTATGATCACAGATGTCTATATTGCTTCTCCATTTTTGGAACTTGTTTTCTTTGTTTCTAAATAATCAATTTTATGAATTTACCAGTGGGTCTTAGAAAGAAGGTATATTCTCTATTTTCAGAGTATATTGCTTAGGAATACCTTATTTTTATATTTTGTATATTCTGAGGTATTTTTTGTCTACTTGTTCTGTCATCTGTTGGAAGAAAAGAATTAAAGTTTCCTATTGCTGAGACTTTATTCTCTAGTTTAAAACTTGTATTTTCTTTAAGCTTTTTTAAAATGGAGAATGATGCTGTATAATTAGGTATTTAGATATTCATAACAATCATCATTTTGGCTTGTATCCTTTAAGATTATAAGCTGTCTTTTTTCATTTAATGCATTTTGCTCTCCAATCAAACTCATCTGAAGTTAACATCATGAACCCTGATTTTGTGTGTGTGTGTTTTCTTCTTTCTTTTCTTTGGTATTTTCTGCTATAGCCTTTGCCCTTCCTTTTATCTTTCAGCCTCCCTGAGTAACTGAATCTAAGATATTCCTCTTATATGCAGCAGGTAGTTGGATTTTGCTTTGAGATTCAGTCTAAGAGCCTTTTCTTTTAATAGGTTTGTTTAGGCCATGTGTATTTATGGCAATATACGGCTGTTTGTAGGTTTGTCATCATGACTTTGTTGTTAAATTCACAACACGAACTATATTTCTGCTTTGTGGGGTGTGTGTGTATTTTCCGATAATTCAGAAGATTTATATTTTTGTTTTAGCATTTATCTTTATAACTCTATCTTTACATAGAACTATGTAGTGCGGGGTTGGGGGGACTTGGAAAGTTCCACTTCTTCCTACAACCCCCCAGATTGATAAGATTGTATTCCTCCTTATATCTCTTTACATATAAATATACATTTAAATATGTATTTTACATATTTACATTTATATCTTTACATTTAAATATGTAATGCTAATACTTGATTTTTCAGTTTTAAGGTATATCTTTTGACCTCAAGTATATTTTCATCAGTCAGTGACTGCAAACCCACCCAATGGTTGCTTAACTAATGAAGACATATGCTGTCTCAGTATTAAGAAATCCAGAAGTAGGATAGTTCTGTTATCTCAACAGTGTCAATCAGAGCCCAGGTTCCTTCATCTCATTATGTCTCTTTCACTTTGTTGTCTTCAGCAGGTAGGCTTTTTTTCTTTCTTTTATAAAATTTAAATTCAATTAATTAACATATAGTGTATTATTAGTTTCAGATGTAGAGTTCAGTGACTCATCAGTCTTATATAATACCCCGTGCTCATTAGGTCCTGTGCTCTCCTTAATGTCCATCACCAAGTTACCCCATCCCCCCACACCCTTCATCCAGCAAGGCTTTCATTCAGAATAGATAGAGTTTCCCAGAAAAACAAAAGTTAAAGGAATTCATGACCAGGAGCAAAACTAGCCGCATCCCCAACACACATGACACCATTGGCCTGTGGTACACAGTCCAGCCGCCCTCCTGCTCCAGTCAGCAGGCATGGCCTTGCCGCCTGCTCAATGCCAAGTCAACATGACTTCACCTCAGATTGCCAAGGACTCAAATTGACATTCTTCTCAAATTCCAGCCCCTGTGCTCAAGTTTGTGCAAGAAAATGGGCGTAATTATAACAGCCGAATGAAGCAACCCAAATAGTGACACTAATTCTGCGGACTATATAATGGATAAAAGGAGTGTGCTAGGCTGAGAACATTTCCAACAAGCACATCAAAGAATAATACATACAGCATGATTCTGGTTCCTAAAGAAACAAACCTGGGAGAAATAAAACAAGTCGAAATCAGAGAGGGAGACAAACCATAATAAACTCTTAATCATAGGAAAAAAACTGAAGGTTGCTGGAGGGGAGGGGGCCAGGTAGACTTTTATCTTCATGGTTGTCTCTTCTTGGTTGCAGTTATAGGCATGAACTTGCTATAGTTTCGTGACAAGGGATAGATAAGTGCTATTTTGTCTTATATTTCTTTTTTTTTTCTGAAAAAATTGTAAAGCTTTATTGATAGAATTTAAGCCAAATTATCAATATAACAAAACACATGTGTGGCTTTGGCTTTTCTTCTTTTTAACTTCTGTCTATCACCTGCTTTCAAATTTTAGCAGGTGCAAGATTAGGTGGAGTCTTCCCTTTCACATCAAGGCCATCTCCACACTCACCCAGTGTCTTCCAGACCTGTTTCCTGGCTTTTGCTTTCCAGTTCAGGAACTTGGACCACAGGTACTCCTCCTTCTCTCTCTTGTATAGGCTCATCGATTCTCAGTTGGTGGTTCCTCTTGTGATGTTTTTTTCATCCGGTTGGGGAGCAACCACAGGTTTGTCCAGCTTAGAAGATTCTTTTCCATCTTCCCTTCCTCAGGATCTTGATCTTCCTCACACACTCATATTTTGCAACTTAAACTCCTGGGAGTATGATCACGTCTCAGACAGTAAGCTGCAACCTGCTCATCTAGGCACCCAGAACCCATTCTTACATTTCTTCATAAGAGCAAGGAAGCAAATACCCTCTCATGTGTGAAGTTGAATCACATGTTCATGCTAAAACCACTTATTTTATGGGAACTAGATTTACCAAGACAGACTTAGGCTAATCAGGGATCATTCCCTGGACTTGGGGAAAGCCTCCTAGCTTTACCAACAAAGAAGCAGTGAAGGAGTTGTATAAGTCTCCATTGGTATCTGCTGCCTCTGCCTCTATAAGATGAGGAAGTAAGCGGTAGTGTAAACTACCCGTTTTCCTAACCCTTTGCTCTCTTAACTTTTGTTAATTATACATTGCTATATATTAGGGCTTATAAGATATCCAGTTCTTTTTTTTTTAAGAGGTTTTCATTTATTAATTATTTTAATTTCAGTATAGTTAGCATACATTGTTATATTAGTTTCAGATGTACAATGTAGTGATTCAACAATTCTATATATTACTCGGTGCTCATCAAGATTAAGTGTACTCTTAATCCCCTTTACCTATTTTACCCATTCCCCCCACCCACCTCCCTTTGGGAACCATCTGTTCTTTATAGTTCAGAGTCTGTTTTTTGGTTTGTGTGTGTGTGTATGTATGTATATATATATATATATATATATATGTATATATATATATATGAATAAACTTGTCTCTTTTTTCCTTTTGTTCATTTGTTTTGTTTCTTAAATTCCACATATGAGTGAAATCATATGATATTTGTCTTTCTTTCACAGACTTATTTCACTTAACATTATATTCTCTAGATCCATTTATGTAATTGCAAATGGCAAGATTTCATTCTTTTTTATGACTGAATAATATATGAATATTTTTCAGTCATAAATGTTGTGATACATATATAGATAGATATGTATATGTGAAAGATGTTCAACATCGCTCATTGTCAGGGAAATGGAAATCAAAACTACAATGAGATACTGTCTCACACCTGTTAGAATGGTTAAAATAAAAAACACAAGAAACAAGAAGTGTTGGCAAAGATGTGCAGAAACTGTTGGTGGGAATGCAAACTGGTGCAGCCACCGTGGAAGACAGTAGAGAAGTTCCTCAAAAAATTAAAAACAGAACTACCTCGTGATCCAGTAATCACCCTACTGGCTATTTACTCTAAGAATATGAAAACACTAATTTGAAAGAATATATGCACTCCTATGTTTATTGTAGCATTATTGACAATAGCCAAATTATGAAAGCAATCCAAGTGTCCATTGATAGATGGATGGATAAAGAAGATGCAGTATATATAACGTATTCAGTCTATCCTATAACCATAATCTCTATATTTGTTTTGGTGTAGGATTTACTATACTGTGAATTCAGTACTACTATTAGTTATTTCAGTCAGAGTCTTCTCATTCATTTCTTGATTGGCTGAAGCTCATATACTAGCAGTTTCTTCCATGGATGGTAAAGGGGAGGAAGGGAACCAAGTTCTTTGGGTTGGTTCTTGCATGCTCAAAAAATGTTTGTTTAGCTGTCATTATACTTGAACAGTGGTTTTATTGGATATAAAATACTTGGTCTCAATGTATTTCTTTGAGAATTTTTCCCTAGACAGGGGGAAATTATGGATTTTATCCTATTTCATTGTTTTGGTTATGCTGTTTGGAGATACTAATTATACATATATTTGATTTCTAACATTCATGTGTATCATTTTGCTGTAATTATTTGAAACATTTTACTTTTGCTGTAATCACTTTTAACTCAGTCATTTACATTTTATTCTGACTACTTTTCTCATTTGTGTCCTTCATGATTCTACTTTGTTTTCAGCAATATTTAGTCTTTCTGGGCTGTCTCTGATATGATCTTCATTCTTTTCTATTTATGGACACTGCTGATCTGTAAGTCATCTCTTTTTATTGCTTCACTTTATTTGAGCTCTTGTATATTTACATAGATTTTTTGTTTCATAGAGGCATATGCTTATTTTTTATTTCATGGCATTGTGTTTGACAACAATTTTTATCTGTTCTGTGGCATTATTTTTTGCATGCCCCTCCTTTTTTTCCTGTGCATTTTTTTCTCTTTTTGTGGCTTGTATATAATTTTTTCCCCCTTTTTAAGGGTTGCCTTAAATGAGACATGGTCTTTCTGGAACAGCTATTTGTGCAAGGTTTATAGGAGACAAGAATCAATGCTGTCTGTGTTCTGGACTAAAGAGCAGGCTTCTTTATGACATGGGGTTTATGTGTGTGATTTTTAAGCTTTTATTCTCCTTCTCACTCCTCTGCCTTCAGCTTTCTGAAAATATGGCATGTGCATGTGATTTGTTATTCATTTCCAGCTACCTGCTTTCTTTTGTGCCTGGGTTTGTCCAAGAAATCTCCTGCTGTCAGCTTATGCACCTGGAAGCATTATTCCAAAAAAGGGATAGTTTTTCCTATCAGGGCGTGATAGTTTGGTGAATGGTCCTCTGCTGGTTTTGTCTCCAATCTGTAGCCACAGGTGTTCTCCTTTGATATCTTCCTGCAGCCCTCTTTGAGCTATTTGAGCTGTTACACAAAGTTTCCACGTCTAATGCAGGAGAAATGATGTGTGCCCTGCTCTTTCAGATGCTGCAGTTGTTGACTTGTTCAGACTCTTATGGTCTCTCCTGATAGTAACAAGAGTTAGGAAAGGCTGGCCTAGAGTCTTCTCTCCACCTGTGTTTCTACAGCCATATTATGGCATCCTGTTCTCATGACATAAAGGTATAACTGTATCTGTGGTCTTTTATGAAACACAAAATAAACTGTCCTGTTAACAACTGACACCCTAAATCCAGGAAGTAACCAGATTTGCTTTAGGAATATATATTTCTCCAAGGCAAGATCCATGTAGAAAGCATCTTTATGTATCTAAAATGCTTACCACAGTGTCCATTTTATATATAACAACCTCAAGGGGACTATTTTCCTAGTGGAAGACTAGATACACAGAAGCAACTTGTATTAGTTTCCTCGAGCTGCTGTAATAAATTATCAACTTATAATAATAAATTTATTTCTTCACAGTTCTGGAGGCAGAAGTTTGAAATTAAGGAATCAGCAGGGTTTTGCTCCGTTTGGAGACCCTAGAGAAGAATCATCCTGTCTCTAGCAACTTCTTGTGGCTCCAGGTGTTTATGGCTTGTGACTGCGTAACTCTTAGTTACTGTATTTGTCTTCACATGGCCTTCTCCTTTGCATTCTGTGTCTTCTCTTCTGTCTCTTATAAGGACACTTGTCATTAAATTTAGTGCCACCATGTAATCCAATTTGACCTCATCTGAAGATCCTTAATTACATCTGCAAAGGCTCTTTCCCCGAAGAAGGTCCTACTCATAGGTTCTGGGGGTTAGGATGCATACATAACTTTTTAGGGACCACTATTCAAACTTAACTTCACTGGTGTTTCTTTCTGTGTCACCTCTCTTCATTTATTCAACAGGTATTTACAAGCACTCCCTTTGTGAATAGCACGGTTCTAGGGGTGTCAGAGTAGTGACTGGTATTACTATTAGTATTATTAGTATTACTAGTATTTCTCTAGATGTTTAAAATTTAATCGAGGACTCAAGAACTATATTTGAAGAATAATATTAATTAAAACAAAAAACAAGGTAGAGTCATCTTGGTAACTAGTATGAGAATTCTTTTGCTGGGAAAAATGACTTTCTTGAGATGATGCTTTGATAAGTTTGGGTAGGAGTTAAACTTCAAGGCCTGGCTGGTTCTAGGGGTTTCTGATAGAAAGATGGATCTTATAGACAGGAAGGTCAAGAAGGCATTGATGGTGGCATGAGAAGTGGTTTTTAGTGAGAGGCAAGCCAAATGGGGATTTATCATGTGAAATGCTGTGCTCTTTATAACATAACCCTTCCTCATCACAAATATTAGTGAAACCATAGAAATCACAATGAAAATTTGTTGAGTAGATTTCCTTTGGAAGCCAGTGAAAGAATTGGGTTTTATTAAGACACACAATTATGTATGATTAAATGTAACTGAGTGATACTATTGATGAGTGCTACAGTTTTGGAGAAGGGCAAGATTTCTGTGGCTGGAGTTGTCTCTGGGAAGTGGCTCTTAAGCTGAATCTTAAAGGCTGGGTGTAATGTGATTGAGAAAGAGGGCATTCTAGTGGTGAGAATGACACTGGTGAAGGCAGGAATGTACCTAGGGCAAGTTTCAAACACCAGGTGAATGGTCTGGTCTGGCTGGACTGTTGCATGCTTTCATTAGAAGTGCAAGATTGCGGGGCGCCTGGGTGGCTCAGTGGGTTAAGCCGCTGCCTTTGGCTCAGGTCATGATCTCAGGGTCCTGGGATCGAGTCCCGCATCGGGCTTTCTGCTCAGCAGGGAGCCTGCTTCCCTCTCTCTCTCTCTCTCTCTCTGCCTGCCTCTCCGTCTACTTGGATCTCTCTCTGTCAAATAAATAAATAAAATCTTTAAAAAAAAAAGTGCAAGATTGCACACTTGCTTGTAAGTGAATAATAGGACTTTTTAAAATAGAGCTATAGTTCTTAGCAAGGAGCGAGCCTTCCATAGCCTGTGAGTTTTTAGCATACTCCACAGTTAGGATCATCATTCATTTTGTAGTGAGATTTGGCCTTAACAACATTAAAAAAAAAAAAAAAATGGACTGAGGGGATAAAGGAGACTGAGAAGAGCTTGTTAAGAATACAGAGAATAAGCCATCAGAGGTGGGAGACCTAGGACAGATTGGTGTCGTTTGGGCTAAAGTAGGAACAAATTTTCAGAAGCATGGTTTGACCTATAAAACCACTAGCTCAGAGAGGTGAAGAAGGCATTTTAGCAACTTGGAGTTGCTATATTTCGCTAACAGTTTCAGGCCCAGGGGTGTGTGATTGGCTGGAGAGCATTGCGCATCATAGCACAGAGAATTAAGGAGCAGGAGTGTGGTGAGGAGATGGAGCCTACTGAAAAGCATAGTAGTGAATGGAAGGAAGGTAGTGAATGGAAAGCCATGCAGGCAATCCAGACAGGTAACTCTTCTTACAGCAGAGAAGTTCTGTACCTACCCGCTGAGAGAGTGGGAGGAAGCAGTGTAGGCACATGGATGTAAGTAAGGTCAAGGAGTGCCGAGATACTGGAGAAGGTGGACAGGGACTGGGCCAAGGGCACAGGTCAGGCTGAGTTTACTTGGCAGAGAAGGGACATTCGCCCTCTGAATAGCTCTTTCAGCAGGTGGTTCTGAGTGAGAAATCCAGAGAAGGGGAGAGCACAGCCTTGACCCCTGGAAACCAGCCAAGTGTGGAGTCAGGGTCTTCTGTGCTCTGATGTGTAGGAGAGGTTTAATCTTTTGAGAGTTATGAATTCTGGCAGAGAATAGAGACTGAGGAGATATTGAGGGAAAATATGGGTTGAATTTATTTGATTATTAAAGTTTCAATGCAAGAATCATTCAGTTAAAACAAAACAAAACAAAATGTTTGCAGAGGGAGTGAGCAAAGGAGAGGCGCTGTGACAGTGATAACAAGCAAACATCTAGGGGCCTGGTAGTGAACAGACTCCCCGCCTCACTTGAAAAATGGGCAGTGGGCACCATTGCATGCGTCCCCCCATGGTGACAGCCCCAGGAGCTGAGTAGTGGCTTTCCCTTAAGGCAGGTATTAACAAAGAGGCATCAAGCACCCCCTATTTTAAAATGAGCTGCAAATAACTTGGGTCAGACACTTCTCCAGAGCTCAGTAAGAGTCATCAGTAATTCTCACTAACTACACTATGACTCCAGCCTTCTCCTTCCCTCCTCAACTGATAAAAGAAGATCTGGGGTAGGGAGGAGAAGGAAGACATTGTTATTTACAGTTGTGAATTGCTGACCATCTGGCCAAATGTTACAGTGTTTCTGTCCCTTCCCAATGGGGGCTTCCAACCTGCTTCAAAGTCCCATGAAAGGTGGACTCCTGGACAAGAGCCTGGGGGTGTCACAGGAGATGGCCTCGCACTCCTGGCCAGATGTTGGCTGAGGTGAAGTGTTGGGGGCCATGTTTGTTATTATCATTGGCTTGGTGTGGAGCTAAGTGTGGTGAAGGAAGGGGGGAGACAGGTTGTAGGTGTCAGGGCGCATGGGAATGTGAAATTGGTGCCTGTTCTTGGCTTGGCTCTGATAGTCTGCCAAAGCTGACAGAGAAGGGACCCCAGGATGAGTTGTCTAGGAATACAGAAGAAATAACCCCATCCCACATGAAAGGCCTGGAAAAGGATTTTCATGATTCCTATGGCTCCATAAGAGAAGTAAAAATTGCAAAATGGGAAGCATGAGTTTTGGGTCTGATCAGGTGACATCTGGTAGGGGATGTCCCATTTAGCAAGATGGCTGAGGGCATGGGCCACTGACAGGGACAGCATGGAAACACAACTGCCCCCTCTCTGAGGGCATTCTCAGTTATGGACAGAGAGGGAGTGAAGCACAACATCCCTGCAGGTAAACTGCTTCCACTTTATGTGTTTGTGAAGACCACCCGCTGCAGAGAGAACCAGATCCAGCCAGAGGGGGAGCAGACAGGCCACCGGTATGCTATGTCAACTCTGCCACCTCTCAGCTCTCAGCCTCCCAACACACCAGAGGATTTTGGCCTGGAAGATGGAGGATGGCGAAGGCACCCTGGACACTGAGCACATCTCCTCTCTCCCTAAAGGGTGGGGAGAGGAGCAAGAGCAGACCAGGGTTCCTGCTCCCTTGCAGCCCCGACCTGAAGCTGGCCTGGCCCTGAGGACATGGAAGTAGAAGAGCTTTAAAATGGATGCAGAACTGGAATTTAACAAAAAATGGGTTTGAGTCTTAACTACTAGAATGACACTTTTCTAATAACTGACAGTGATTGGAAAGTTGTAGAATCTATCCACATGTTATTAAGGGACAGTCAAGTATGATTCCTTGTGGCAGGAGGGACTGGGAAAAATACATCCATTTCAAGTTTGTATCCCATTGACTGCAGATTGGACAATACCTGTTATATGTAACATAGCAGGAAGAATATAGATACTAAAGTCAGACTGCCTTGGGTTTGGGTCCTTGCTCAGTCACTGACTTTCCACATGATTTTTGGCAAATTATTTTTCACTTTTTCCTTAACTGTGAAATGGGGATGGGTTGAAACAGCAACCTCTCAGGGATTTGGGGGAGGATTAAATGAAATAAATTTTCAAAATTGTCTGCACTGTGTGTGATGCCTACAGCATAGATCCTTGAAAGGGGGAGTGACTTTCATTATAACTGGTGACAGAGCTGATAAATTAAGAACTAATGGACAGTGCAGCTATCAGATATAGTTTGCAGTAGTTAGATGTGTTGAATCGGATAAGTATTTGATGTTTTCTAAATTCCAAACTATCTTTCTTGATGAAGGCAATATATTTTAAAAGCATTTTTCTGCTTAACTTGGAAGTTTAAAAGTATCTAACTGGAAGCTAATACTATGAAAACCATGAAGAAGGGCCTCTTGTCCCGATCAGAACGATGAGGAAGCTCCAAAGACGAGATCTGAGTCAGGGATTCTGCCAGCTTCAGAATGAGCCACACACATTTCACTGAGAAGATGCCCTGAAAAACATCCTCTTGGCCTTCTGAGAGCGTTCCTTGGCAACCTTGGCAGGAGGGGATTTTCATGTTGCCAGCTAAAGCCCTGGCACTCGGGGCTAGTTTGGGTGTTAACTGCTCCCAACCCCTTCTCCAACCCCAATCCAAAGAGCTTTTGTTTGTGCAGTGGCCATTGTATCTCTTCCCTTCTACTCGTTGGCTCTGACCCAAACTTCCTCTCCACTGTCTCTAGCTGGGACATGCACATGGGAGGTTTGCTTTGAGAAGCTCCAGCTTTGGCATTGTCAGTTTCTTAGCTGTCTCCTCATCTCTCTCTTCACCAAAGTCATGCTGGCAAGATGGCAACTGTCTAGTCCCTTGCTTGCGTGGAAAGGCACAGTTGTTGCATAGCTTTGGGGTTAACATGAAGGCTCCTTCTACCTGATGATGGTTGGTTTGTCCTGGGCAGCAGCCTTTGGGTGTCCAGCAGGGAGAGATGTTCATTCCAGAAGCTGTTGGGTCTGTACTTGAAGGAAGTTTCATCTTAATCCTGGAATGAAAGCTTCTTGCCTCTAGGTCAACAAACTCTCTGAGGGAGGGGGATCTTCCAACATCCTGTGTGGGCCTCCATGGAGTCTGAGGCCAGCAAGAAGGATTCAGTGACAACAAAGAAAAGGTTTGGGGAAGGAGAGGGGGAAGAAGAAGGAGAAAGATGAATGATAGCTGTGGATATTGAACACCCATTCCATACTCGTCACATACTGTCAATGAAGGTTAAGACAATCTTCCAGTGCTTTATGCTTGTTTATTTTGATAGCTAACACTTGATAATGTTTATTATGTGTCAGGTTCTGCACCAAATACCTTATTCTTTTTAACTCTTAATCTTCACTGTAAACCCACAACATAGTTAATATTATCTTCATTTCAGGGAAGGGGAAACTGAGACATGGAGCCATAAAGTGATTTTCCTAAGATCACACAGCTAGTAAATGGTAGAACCAGGTTTCAATCCCAGGGATTATATTTTCTTTTTCTCTTTTCTTCTTTCTCTCTTCACTCATATGGCAAACAAGTATCTTTTCCCTAGTTTATTTATGGACATATTTTTGTGCCCTTTGGGGTGATTAGTGTTTAAAATGATGTTAAAGTGTAGTGCTCAAGAGCTATCCAGTGTTCCTAAGTGCAAGAAGGCCGTGATGTGCCCGACACAGAAAGTACATGTGTTAGATGAACTTTGGGCACGAATTACAGTGCTGTTGGCCGTGAGTTTGATGTTCATGAACACAGATATATTGAATATGGTGTCTTTAAAGAAACACACATAAAGCAACGTTGTATATTGACAGGTTGACAAAAATGTGATCAGAGGTTCACAGGAACCTCACCTTATATTTCCCAAAAAGCCATGGTTTAATTTTCTATAATTCATTGTTTGTGGTGACTTTATAGAATGTAACTGCCATGAATAATAAGACACAGCTGTCTGTCTTTTTTCTAGCAAGGATGATAACAAGTATCTCCTGCCACCTAAGTTTGGCAAGATGTATAGTTATCTTTCCAAGCAGTGTGGTTATTTTGCTAAGCACTGTCACCACACAGATTTTCTTTCTTCAGTTCATAAAATCCCACACAGAGTATCTTATAGGGTTCCTGGCAAGCAGTCGGTACTCGGTAAATGCTGATTAAATGAATGAGTGAAGAAATGAATGAGCTAATACATGCTTCCAACCTACAGGATAACCTAGTCTAATATTCTGAATCTTAAATGCATGAATGGACCTGGGGATCAATAGTTTCTTTTTTGTTTTTTAAGTAAACCATAAAACTCTGGTAGCAAACAAGTTTTCTCAATTTGCCTTCTGGTTGATTATCTACTATTTATGGAGGACTGGCTGCCACATCACCTGTTTTATTGTCCTCATATTATCCACTCTCTGAAATTATCTTGCCTTTTTGTCTAATTACTTATCATCTATCTCTCCTCATGTCAACTATGTAGCCTCAAGAGAGTAGAGACCTTGTTTGTTTTTCCTGTTGCTGAATCTCCATCACCTATAATGTTTGGTCCAATAATGTGTGCTTAGTAAATGTTTGTTCTTGTTTAATTAAAATTATCATAATGTTATGAACTGTGTTCTTAGAGATTTTGACTTAGTGTGGGGAATCAGGAATGTGTCTTTAATACTGATTGAGTCAAACTGTGAAGGAGTAGGACTTAAGTAAAGCTGGTAAGGAGGATATATTCCAGGCAGAGAGATCAGGATAAAACATAGCCTGTTGCGCTGTGTGAGATGAAGTCAGCGTATCTGGAGTTCAAGAGTCAGAGAGTGCATGCAATGAACCAACAGAGGTGGGAGAGGACAGGGTATTCAGGGATCAGGAGGCTGTACGGGGATGTGGAGTTTTATCCTAAGAGCAGTGGGAAGCAACTAAGGAACTGTAAACAAGTATCAGTCTTGCTGCTCTGCTGCCAGGAGTGGGGTGACTGAGCACGGGAATGGCGTCATCATTTGTCATCATGTCATCATTCGTGGTCTTGAAGATCAGGTGTTCAGTTTTGGAAACGTTGAATTCACAGTATCTAATACCTTCAAGATTCACTTGAGGATGTTAAATAGACAGTGGGGATATACTTGTTTGGGGTGTCTGAGATGAATATACACAGTTGGGTGGCAGTATTTGAAACAAGGGCACTGAAATGGTCTAAGGAGAGAGCTTAGAGTTAAGAAAAATAGAGGGTTCAGTCTGAGCCTTGAGGAACTTCACCTTTTAAAGACTTGATAAAGAAGGAGGAATAGGGGAGAATCTTAATTAAAAGCAGAGTAGGCTAAATTATTTATGCTTGTTTCTGTGGTCTCTCTAAACAGTTTTATTGTTGGTTGCTCAAAGATAATTTTATTCACCTTGAGCATATCTTTCTGTTAGGACTCAATTTAAGCTTGTTTTAATCATAAATTTTCTTGTCTATTTCTTTTATTGTCTGGGAGAAAAGACTTTGTCTTTTAAAATCATGTTTGAAACCCTGGCACCTAGAACACTGACTGCTTTGTGGGAATAGATATGTCTGTGTTTGAGTGGGAGAAAAGATCCTGTCTAGGAAAGATGAGCAGGAACAGAAAGCAGGGTTTTCCTCACATAGCTTCTCTGTGTGTGAGACCATAGACTCTTTAGCTTAAGCATTTTGGCAATACCAGTGAAATGGTGACTTCAGGGTATCAGCAAGCAGAAGGGAAGTTTTCTGAGGGGCAGAGGAATCTAAATTCTTTATTTGGGTTGTCTTTGAGTGGATTTGCCCCTGCTCTGACACTGTGGCTGCTAGAAGTTGTTCCCAGAAGCTGCAATAGCAGAGACTTTGTACCTCACCAGTTTGGAGCTTGGCCTGCTTAGGTCTACTAATAAGCTCTTCCCTCTTTTCCCTCTCCTTCTTGACTGCCTACTTTCCCTTCCCCTAACTTTGTCTCAATCCCTCTTTTTCCCTTTGCCCAGAGAACTTCAGGGGCATGTTTCATAATTGCAGATGTGATTTTACTAGGATTTAATAATATTTCTGTATTATTTGCAACTCTCCTCTCCTATTTTCCATTCTGAAGTTCATTATTGCTTCTCATATTATTTTTACTTTTGGTAAGGAGGTCTCTGTTTTCTCTTTGGTAATGGATCTAAAGATAATGTGACCAGTGTGGGAAGATCAGTGGGCTTTCCTCTCCTCCAGCCACTACCCATTCCTGTCCAGTGCCTGTGCTTTCTTAGTCTGCGATGCCTGTGTTTGGGAACTGGTTCTTTTTCCCTGGGGTTAAAACAAACAGCTATCATATTGAAGCCTAGCTGTCACTGGTGGTCCAGTCCTTGTTGCCTGGATTGTGCTTTAATTCATTATCTTTGCTGCCGGAATTTTCTTTTCTTGAGATATATTGTTTGTTCTTGACCTGCGGAACTTTTTGCCTACTTGACCTGTGGAATTTTTCTTAAGACCCTGATTTTGAACCAATGACTCTGTTATTTTAAGCCAGGTATGTGTTTTTCAGACTGTCTGTTATCTTTAGTGTTGCCTGTTACATTTCTCATCTCCAAGTGACTTGGATGACTGGATATTTTGTTAGCTTTAGGGAAGGCATGTGGCTGGAGAAGAGTAGGACTTAGCTCTTAAGGGTTGGGTTGAGTGAATGGAGGGTATCAGGGTGGAAAGCCTAGGCGAAATGGGGGTAAGTTGGAGAGAGGCTTTCAACAAAATAAGTTTCACTGATTTCAAGTCAAGGTGAATATGAAGTTCTGTCTACATGAAAGAAGACCAATTTTTAAAACATTTGAAGGCATACATTTAAAATGACAGCTTAATGTTAAAGTGGGAAGTTATGATTCATAAGCAGTAGTATAATTTTGAATAACATGACCTTATTCATTGACCCTAACTGCTTTACATCTTCAGGTTTCATCATATTAGTACTATGAATAAAACCCAGAAAAGCTATAGAGCAGGAAATGACTTTGACTTTTTTTCTATTCAATAGTCATTACTTATATCCTTTTATACTTCTGTAAATTTTAAATTTCAGTAATGATTTTCAATTTTCCTATTTCTTACAAGCATAACCTTCTGGAATAGCCATAAATGTAGGAGAAAACTGAAGTAAAAAGCCTTTGAGCTCAATGAAAATACTTTCTATAAAGCCCATGGCTTGACTCAGTAAAGCTGGAATGGGATTTCTTTTCCTATAGTGGGCTCAGAACTGATTTGATTTAGTTATATCTATGGTATTTTATTTATTTCATCCTGGAAATATATAATTTTTACTTTTGATATAGGATATGAGAGGAAGCTTATAGTTCTAAAAATAGCTCTTCACAAAATTTTAAGCCTTAAAGCATAATCGAAGAGAGATGTTGAAGAGATCATTGCTGTCCATAGAAATTTCTGCAATAGTAGATGTGTTTGTCTGCACTATCCAGTACAGTGGGCACTAGACATAAGTGGCTATTGAGCCCTAGAAATGTGGCTATTGTGACCGAGGAGCTGAATTTCAATTCTTATTTCATTTTAATTAAATAATCACATGTGGATACTGACTACTTCTATTAGCACAGTTCTGGATAATTGTGTTTGCTTTCTGTTTTGGGTATAAAAACCATAATGGTAGGGACTTAGACAACACAATTTTATTATCTTGTAGTTCTGTAGTCTGAAGTCTGGCACAGGTCTCATTGGGTTAAAGATAAGGTGCTTGCGGAGCTGTTTTCTGGAAACCTTGGGGGAGAATCTATTTACTTGACCTTTTTAACTTTTAGCAGCTGCTTGTATTCCTTGATTTTTGGCCCCTTTTCTCCATTTTCATCTAATGTTATACCTCTTTGTCCCGTCCTTCCATAGTCACATCTCCCTCTGACTGTCCTCTTTTACCTCTCTCTTCCAGTTTTAAGGACCCTTATGATTATACTGGACTCACCTGGACAATCCAGGATAATCTCCCTAATTAAAAGTCAGTTGGTTAGTAATCTTAATTCCCCTTTGCCATGTAACCTGACATTTTCATAGGTTCAGGGATTAAGAGTTGGACATCTTTATGGGAGACATTATTCTACCTACTATACCATCTTCTAAATATGGAGCCATTTAGTGGAAGGGTGGGCCAAACCCTAAGCATCTTTTTCACATTATTTGCTGAGCCTGTATCCGTTTCATGGATTGCAGTGCAGGGGTTTCATAATGATTCAAGAACAATAGAAATTTAACTTTGAAAGGAAACTTATATGCTACATGGTCCAAACTTCTATCCCATACAGTATTATTTTCTTCTGTAGAATCTATAATTCACTTGTTTTATGCCCCAGTAGTTTCCTATGAAGGGTACTCCCCAGTCAGCAACAAAATCAGTTGCATTGTTTTATAGCTCTAGTTGTTCTGTCATCCTACCATCTAGCTCTTTATCATTTCCACACAGTTGCCCTCAGGTTTTGACTTTTGGAGCAATGTAAGCTTGCTTTTCTTATGGTGTGTGTTACCTATCTCAAGAAATGGTACATGCCACGGAGAAAAAGTTTTGGTAGTCCTATTAACTTTATTGTCCATATTCATTCAGCACTATTAAATATGCTGAATGTAAAACTCCCAAAATATTTCTCAGGTCTGTCCACTTTTTTATTTTAGTTATTGTACTTTTCAGTTACAGAATATAAATCTGGTTCTTTTTTTAATAGTTTCCATTTTTCTGTGATGATTCTCATTTGTTTAAATGAAGACAATGTTTTCCTTTAATTCTCTGAATGTATCTTCTCTTAATTTCTTAAAAATAGTTATAACTATTTAAAAGTCTTTGTCTGGGAAACCCAACACCTAGGCTAATCTTGGGATTGGTTTCTATTGATTACTTTTTCTTAACTATGGATCCCATTTTCCTTTTTCTTTGCAGATCTAGCAATTTTTGATTGTATGCTAGATATTGTAGATGATACATTTTAGACACTGTGATCTATTGTCTTCCTCTGAAATTATTTTCTTCTGAAGAGTAATTATTTTTAGAAGGCAGTTGATCACCCTGAAGTTGGATAAGTTTGGGTTATCCTTTGCTGAAATGATTCTGTAGAATGCCCTATTTGTTGCCAGTGCCCCTCTAACTTAGACTTAAATTATAAATTATGTTTCCTCTGAAGATCTTGTCAAGGCTTAGTTTTAGGTGCTTCTGCAGCAGGTCCAGAGTAGTTTGTACTCTAGGGCAGTATTTCTCAATCCTTTTTTCCCATAATTATCATCTCAGGAGACTTTTTAGACATCCTACTCCCCCAGTCGTTAACTCCCACCCTTCAGTTTTCCTGTGAAGTTTCAATACCACAGAGGGAACTATATATCTGTTTGTGTACTGTGTAGTTTCTAAGATTTTTTAATTTTTTTTAAATTTTTTTGCTTTCTCCTCCCTCTCCCTTGCCTGAAACTAATTTTCGCCCTTTTGATAATATCACTCCTATTGAGAAAGACTGTTCTAGAGGTGGTCCCCATTCCTAAGGTGAAGCCTTTTCTAGTGTTTTTGTTGGATGCCCAGGGGATTAATGAGGTGTTAATGAGATTCCCCCCCCCCACCACCCCGGCTGTACCAGACTGCAAATATTCTCCACCAATGCCCAATCCCTATTATTTCTGCTCTTTTTTTCAACCCTTTAGCAGCTACTGTCTGGGAAGCTTTAGGTAGTTTCACTCTGTGTGTGTGCAGCCCAGTACTCAGCCAAGGACTTGCAGGGGATACCCATATGGACTTTCACAGCTCCTCATTGTATGGCGTCCTCCTCTCTGGTATCCTGCCTTGAAGATTCCAACTCTTCAAACTCAGGACTCTGCCTCTCAGTTTAGCGAGCTTGTTGTGCTCTGCATGAATTCTAGTGCACTTCATTGTACTTGGGAAGTTTTCCCTAGCCAAAAAGCTGGGCAATTGGTGTCACGTTGTGAGTTTTTCTTCTCTCAGAGATTTCTGTCTTATACTGTGTCTTTCCCAGTGCCTGAAAATCATTGTCAATTTTTGTCCAGTTTTATAATTCTGTGGTCATTTATGGTGGGAGTACACCATAAATGTACCACTAACTCCATAGTCTCTGAGTTCTTTTAGAAGCAGAAGTCCTTCCTCAACCTTTTTCAGTCTCCATCCATACCGAGTACGGGTGATAATCAGCCTATTAGGATTATAACTACAATCTTTTAATGGGTCGCCTTACTTTTGAGCCTCCACATAACCTCCAGAGTGAACTTGCTAAAACACCAATCTCTTTTTATCATTTCACTGTTTGAAACCCTTTGTAGGCATTCTGTTACTTTCAGGATAAAGTTGAAGCTCTTTAAAGTGATTCACAGGTCTCCTTTTATGATTTGTGTCCTTTCTCCCTCTTTAGCTGTGGCTTGTTTCACTCTGTCTTGAATAGTTGTGCATGTCGTACAGATGTGCAGTGGTGTTACTTGCCTCCTTGCCTTTGCACATTTATTTCCCTATATCTGGAATGCCACTCTCTGACTCCCATCTTACTTGGCCAACTCTTGCTCTTCCTTTAGGTTGCAGCACAAACTTAACTTTTTTTTGGAAGGCCCATACCAGGATGGAGGCTCTTGCTTTATGCTCTATATAAAACTTTAGTGTATTTAACAGTTCTCTGATTTCTTTTCGTGCTCCCACAGGAAATTAGCTCAGTAAAGGCAGAGATTTGTTTTGCCAAGTGCTTTATCCATAGTGCTTAGCCATAATTCCTAGTGCATACATAGGTATTCAATTAATATTTACTGAATTAATGAATAAACAGGAGATCATGTTTATTCCTTTTTTCATATGACTGCTCATATCTTCAGATATGCAGGATAGCTATTGTTGTTCCTTAGTCTTTATCTTTCTAGGCTACATTTCCAGAGATGAAAAAGGAAAGATTTAAATGTCTGTAGTAGGGTTTGACAAAACTACAGCTAGAGCTGGCTTGCTGTTTTTGTAAATAAAGTTTTATTGATACTTAGCCATGCCCATTTTTTACATATTGTCTGTGGTTATTTTTTTTAAATAAAAAAATTCAGAGCCACTTTCTTTTAAAATTTGGGCCCACTGGTTTTAAAAATTGATTTCATTTTAAATATTCAGTTGACATTATTTTCCAAGAATATGTCAATTGTGCAAATTAAATGAAATATAGCAATGTTTTAAATGGCCTGAATGATCTCCCTGAGACAAAGAGACCCTTTTATGAACCTTACATGTAGATTGAAAACTTAATCCTATTCATGGATTTTTCTTATTTAGAGTGGTGGTTTTTAAGCTCCCTTCCCTTTATTTTGTTTCAAGCGGTGGAAGGCTTCCAACAAATGAAATCTTAGAAGGAAGACCAATTTATAAAACACATAAAAGTTGCTGCTGTGGTTGAAGAGGGCTAGCTTTGGAAACCTTTTCCTCAGTCCCTCTTTCATTACCCCATCTCTATATGGGCACCTTTGTAGTGTCCTCAAAGAGGGAGAACCATTGAGGAAGGCATCTATAGGACAAAATTTTGAATTAGTCTGATTAGCAGTTCCTGTTCCCGACATAAGGTATAAAAGCTCTCTCAGTGTCTCTTCAGGTCTAGTTTCTAGCTGTGTTTTTTGGTGCTGCCATCTTGATTTTCCTGACAGTTCTTTTACATCTCAGCTAGCTTACTGGCTTCAGGATGCTTAGCTTGCAGCTAAATGTTATGGAAAGGTAACTTTTGAGGCTCCTTGGCTTCCAGACTCCTGGTCTTTTCCCATATTTGGGGAAGTGGGATTATGGTGATCTGGTGATGGGGTAGCCTCTTCTCATGGGGCATATCCAGATTTTTATGTGAAATCTCCTGACCTTTTAGTGTCACCAATTTATTTGGTATTTGGAAAAACACTGTGCAGGCTGAACAAAATATATTTGACCTGGATGTAGCACACAGATCACTCTTTTGTGACCTTTGCCTCAAACTTTGGCTTGTCTGCCTTTTGCTTTGGCTATTGCCTGGTCTCAGCCCCCTTTTGGATGTTCCTGCCCAGGCAACACCCACTCCTTGGGGGAACACTTCATTGAAAGGGCTGTTGGGTTGACCTTGACTTCCAAGTGATCTGATATTGAGAACAGGCAGGACAGTGTTTGATTGCTTAGCCTTTGCATCACTGCTTGCCTTAAGTGCTTCTGCCAAGTGTTGGTGCTTGGGAGGCCTGATTTGTTTTCATAATTTTGTAGAAAAGAAATGTTAGCTGGAAGGATATTTTTTTAACAGTTGAAAAAGTAAGTATGACAAGAGGCCAGCATTTTATTATTCACTGACTCTAAAACCTGTTTCTTTGCACTTTAGGGTTTCTCTGGTTGATCTTGCGCTAATACCAATCAGGTGGCCCCAATTTAATTCAAAGCTGGATTCCTTTGCCCTCTCTTATTCTAATAAACTTGTGGTCTAAAGAGCAGTTTTATTTTTAATTTTAAAAAAAGGACGAAGGTCTTAAACCTTTTACCATCGTAGAAATTTTCAGTAGCTTTTGATTTGTAAATTTTAGGCATTTTGAGCATTTTGGGCATGGCCTTTTTGAAATAGAAAGCCTTTGCTTTCCATGGGATTATTTGTCACATTCTGAGGGTGGATGTGGTCAGTATCAAGTTGGGAAACCAAGAAAAACACTTCATAAATCACTGTTTTTCTCTGTTCTTGAGTCAGTATCAGACACGTTATTTTCAGAGCCAACCATGCTGCTGTGCCAGGTCTCTGAGATTGAACTAGTGGACTTCATTAGAGCAAGGTGCTAATGAGCACAGGATTATGTGTTTGATCCCCATATAGGTCTGTTAGCTTAGCTCAAGGAGGGACTTCTGGTGCAGCAAGTCTGGGAAATAAATGTATAGTCACAGTCCAAGGAGGATTGGATTAGAGAGTGAGCCAATCTCTCATCACCAGGGAAAAAGGAACGTGAAGCACATGTCCTGCTGGATGTGGTGAATCAGCATCTATATTACCTACGTGTAGGGAGAACTTCTGCATCGCATTAAATAGTCCAACATGTGGGGCATGTAAGTTTTAAATAACCAACAGAAACTAATGGCTTCCAAGAAGTCTGGGAAGTGAAGGGGAATCTTATAGCTAATGGAGATGGGGCACCAAGTTAGAACTCTGTGACCATCCTTTTTAGGTGTGAAGCATGCACATGCCTGCAAAGACAATTTTCTCTTGTTATGCAGGATGAATAAAAGGGGAGAGATAGTGTTGTGTCGGCCTGGGTTGCACACACTTGTCCTATGGCTGTCTTACACATCCCGTATATTTGCACACCCAGCTTTCACATTTCTTGAATGATTTCCTAGGGAATTCTTTATTATAGGAAGGGCAATTCTAGATGTACCTATTTTCCAAAGATGATAATTTTTTTTTATTTATTTGACAGACAGAGATCACAAGTAGGCAGAGAGGCAGGCAGAGAGAGAGGGGGGAAGCAGGCTCTCTGCAGAGCAGAGAGCCCGATACGGGACTTGATCCCAAGACCCTGGGATCATGACCTAAGCCGAAGGCAGAGGCTTTAACCCACTGAGCCACCCAGGTGCCCCGAAAGATGATAATTTTTAAAAATTATTTTTTGTTATGAAAAATTTCAAAGTAATGAAAATCTAATGATGAATATCAATACACACATCATATGGATTTAATAATTATCAACGTTTTGCCATACTTGCTACATCATTTTTTTTTTTTTGCTAATGTTAAGGCGCTCCTACATAGTTCTCTTAATATGTGAATGTTTCTTGCATTACCATATACTATTACCACTCCTGTTAAAATGAGCTGTAATTACTTAATATCATCTGCTACTTAGTCCATATTCAAATTTTCTAGTTGTCTCCAAAATGTCTTTTGCTGCTTGTTTGTTCAATTTATGATCTAATCAAAGTCAACACATTTCATGTGGTTATGTGTCTTTACTTCTTTGTAGCCTAGAACAATCCTTCCTCACCCCTGTGCATGTGTGTGTGTGTGTGTGTGTGTGTGTGTGTGTATGTACATGTCACATTGACTTGTTGAAGAGATAAGCCAGTGGGCCTGTACTATGATTCATCTTCTGGATTTGTCTGATTTGCAATGATAAGTTTTTATGTTTTGCATTGATGTTGAAAATGCTTTGGGTCTGGGGATTGGCAACAGTCAGGAGACCCCATATACAGAGAGCCTTTGAGAATGAAGAAGATAAACACAAAGGCGGTAAGAGTGTTCCATATTCCTACGTCTTGCTCCCTGCTGGAGCTGACAGATACAGGGTTATGTGAACACAACTGGCCATACTCTTTTTGGAAAGAATTAGGCAATTTTTTTCCTCTTTGCTAGGCCAGAGCAAGCTTGAGGATATAATGATCCTATTGGGTGTGTATTCTGAATAGTGCATCCTGAATAAAACAAGCTAAATCCAAGAGACAGGAAAATGAAAGGAAACAAAAGCAATGAGAAGGTCATAGAAAATTCCCAGTGGCCCAACAGCTTGAGATTGTTCTTTCTCGAAGTCTGCTTGTCTCTCTTGGGGGTGGAGAGAACCTAATTTTGAAAGACAGTTGCAGAGGACCAAGTGTCTTGGGAGAAGCTGATGACAGACATTAGGAGATTAGACTTGGGAAGAGGGAAGCAGCTAAAGAAGGCAGCTCAGGACAGAGGAGCAAGCAGTGAGAGGATTCAGCGCATCTCTTTTCTCCTTTCCTTGAAAAGACCAGTGTTTGTCAGTGGGCCCATAAAATCTTTTCTCATCTCAAAGGTGTTTTGGAAGACTAACGTAATCCTCAGCATTCTTAACCTGGAGCAGGGGTTCTGAGACTTGGATGCACATTAGTATGACCTGGGAAGCTTTAAAAACTACTGATGCTTGTGTCCTACCCCCAGAAATTCCAATGTCATTTGTCTGAAATGCGGCCATGGCAACTAGATTTTTAGATTCCCCAGGTGATTCAATGTGTATCTGCATTTGAGATCCACTGACCTAGAGCAATGAACTGTTTATACATTGACTTCTTAAAAAAAAAAATTACGTCCCCTCCTCTAACAAACCTGTGGAATCCCAATGCACAAGAAGGGTAAAAGTGGAGGTTCTTTTGTTAAGGTAGTCCTGAAACTTTACTCATTGGGTACCATCCGGCATCTCCATTACCCGTTTTTTCCCCAAATCTCTCATTTCCTCCCTATAGCAGCATCTTCATATAGCTGAGTTCCAAGAGAGTACTATTTTAAAAAAATAGCCTATCTAAAGTTTACTGGATTTTAACCATCTAGACCTGGATTTGAACACTGGCTCTGTCAGTTAACTGACTGTGTGACTTTGGACAAGTGTACCTAAACTCCCTGACCCTTGGTTCCTTTATCTCTTCATTCAAGAGAACACCTGTCTCTGAAGTTGTAGTGAGCAAAGTTGGTTGTAAGTTAGTGTATTCTTTTTTTTTTTTTTTGAATTTATCTATTTGACAGAGAGAGATCACAAGCAGGCAGAGAGAGAGAGGGAAGCAGACTCCCTGCTGAGCAGAGAGCCCGACGCGGGGCTCGATCCCAGAACCCTGAGATCATGACCCGAGCCGAAGGCAGAGGCCTAAACCACTGAGCCACCCAGGTGCCCCAAGTTAGTGTATTCTTAATAGAGGTTAGCTGCTTGGATAGTTCAGGCTGTCCATGAGGCCACTGTAAGCTTTCAGATCTGTTTTGAGAAGGAATTGATGGTTTGGTTTAATCTGCAGTCTTTAGTTACCTTTATATAGCACCTTATTGCAGGATGAACACAGACTCCCTCCCAGACGATGAATCTAAAGTTCTTGATTGATTTGTAGCATCATAAGAAGAGATGGGGTTAGGGAGCAGTTGTTCACTGCTGAGTGATGAGAAGCCAGGAACTTCCATGAAATGCCTCAGGAAATGCTCTGTAACTCAGATGTACTGTGATAATCGACGGAGAGGCAGTAGGCAAAGCCCATTTTCATGTGAATGACTATATGAAAGTGATATGAGGGTTCATAGTAATGGTGGTGATAGTATTTAGGCTGGGGGTGTGGTTTGAGGGGAAGGAGGTCTCTGTGGATCAGAGGCATAGGTTCATGAGTGAGGATTTTTTTTGGATTTCAGGTTTTGTTTTTTTTTTTAAGAACAATGGAATTTTCATCAGGCATGAAAAAACATAAACATATTCTTTCCCATTTTGGTATATTCTCATATGGTCAAAGAAAACATCCAGGTAATATAGAAAACTCACTTTTTCCCTTGTGAATATTTTACAGTGTTGCTAAGAAGTTAAATCGACTGATAGGAATTTAACTTCCTTCTCCTCCTCCTTCCCACTCAGACATTAGTAAGCAGTGAAGTGGCTAGAGGTTCTCAGAGAGATGACAAGAGAAGTCAGAGGCTTGGGGAATTACAGAGTTAGATGATCTGTAATTGAATAATTTTTTAAAATAAAGATTCTATTTATTTATTTAACAGAGAGGGAGACAGCAGGAGAGGGAATACAAGCAGGGGGAGTGGGAGAGTGAGAAGCAGGCTTCCCACTGAGCAGGGAGCCTGATATGGGGGTCCATCCCAGGACCCTGGGATCATGACCTGAGCCGAAGGCAAACACTTAACAATGAGCCACCCAGGTGCCCCCTGTAATTGAATAATTTTTAATAGAATACACAAATTAAAGGTATCTAAAATCTGTTAAAGGAAAGATGCACACCCCTGACCTCTACAAAAAGAAGAATGCTTTTTAGTTTCCTCAGTATTCACAATGAAGAGCCTTCCAGAGAAGCTTTCTTTTCCTTCTGGCATCTTGATAAATGGAAGGATGGCACCCAGGTTTAGGTGTTTGGGCCAGTAGGATGTTTGGTGGCCTAAATGTGGATTATCTTAGTCTGTTAAATTTTTTTTTTTGAATTATTTTATTCATACATTATTATCTGAAACATGTGGGTTTATTTTTAATTTCCATCTAAGAGACAGATGAAAATTTTAAAAATTCCCATGAACTGAAAGTAAAAACTTTTGGGACAGTGAAATCTCTTTTTGTAATTTGGAAGTGAGACCAGGGCAAATTCTGGCAAACTTGTGATGCTGTCTTGACGGTGGCGTCTTTCGTATACTAGCTTCCTGCTATCTGGCACACCTCTACTCATATCCAACTGCTGAGCAGGACTCCCATGTGGTTCTGCTGTGATAGTTCACTTGTCTACACTGTCCCATTGAGAATGCCCCCTGCAAGGTTATGTCCTTTCGTGTTTCCCCCTCTGAAGAAAATTTATATTAAAAAAAAAAAAAAAAGATGCCTCAATTTTAGTGATTGTCTAAGAATTTGATTAAAATAGCTCAGATCAAGGTATATGAGAGAGATTAATCACTGAGAAGATTCAATGTTTTATCCCAGTAGGAGTATATACATTTCAAAAGGAGTCCCTTATAAACCCCAGCTGATGCATAGGTTAACAAAGGCATTTTCAGGATTTCGGGTATAGATTTGATGGATGGGGTGGAGTGGTCTACAGAGACTTTTCTATAGACCCTCTTCAAATCTCAGTGCAGGCCTTCTCTTTCAAACCTATTTTGAAGACAGGACCTAATTAAGTTTTACCTTAACATCACTAAATCCCCTTTAAGCCTCCCTATTTGCCAGGACATTTTTTAAAGTCCCTTTCATTCCTACCAAAGACAAGAAGACATTGGTGACATCTCAGTTCCTGCCTACTTGTGACTGTTTTCAGTATTGGGGAAGAAGTGAAATTCGTGGAGTGTAGGGATTTCAGTTCCTCACTTTGCATTCAATGAACAAGTGACTAAATTTATTGTGGCACATCTTAATTTCCCGTTCGCGAGTTTTAACAGTGAACTCTTTCAATCCGTCATTACTTAGTGAATACATGGTTTAGTTATTTCTTATGATAGTCCGTCCAGTGGGACAATAACGTGGATTCCATACCTAATTTTAAGTTTTCTAGTAGCCACATTAAAAATAGAAAAAGAAACAGGTGAAATAAATCTTCAGTAATATATTTTATTTAATTCAGTGTTTAAAATATTATTTGAGCATGTAATCAATGTAAATAAGGGCATACCTCCTAATTTCCTTTTTCCTATATTTAGTCTCTGAAATCTGGCCTGTATTTAACAATTATAGCACATATCAGTTTGGAGTTGGCCACATTTGACATGTTCAGTATTTCTTTGTGACTACTGACTACCATAGTCATAGGCTCAGAAAATTTCTAAGAAGAGTAGAGAATTGTGAGATTATGCTTAGTTTTAATTAGACTGTCTTCTTTGTGAAAAATGTTGAAATCTAAATGATTTTTCTCCCTGAATCCCCTTGTCCTTTAGTGTTCTTCACTTCAGTAATTGTCCCTGACAGGCCTGCCATCTGTGGTGTTAGGCGTGGCATACGGTATACCTCTTCAGAGTTCTAATTACAATGCCTATGGCCGCATGTGCTGCTGTTTCAAGAACACTAGCTAGTTGTCCAGGCCGGGAGTTACTCATGATACTTCCTCTCCTTCAGCCTCACCCCACGTCTTCTCCAGTCCTGTCGTTCCCTCAGTTCTGTTGGTTCTGCCTCCAAAGGACATCTTTGATCAGGCCACGTCTTTTGGTCTCTACCGCCATCTCTTCAGAGAGGTGGCGGTTCCCTGGATTGCTGCAGTAGCATCCAGCCCGCTCCCCATGCCTGCTCCCCACACCCACTCTGGAGGTCCCCCTGTCTGTTCGCCCTGTTGCAGCCTGTGTGGTGTAGGGCACATGTGAGCAGGCCACTCTCCCACTCAAGATCCTCTAACATCCGCCCATGCCTTTGGAACAGTCCAGAATCCTGTGGTGGCCTCCAAGGCCCTGGGTGATCTGGCTTCTATCAGTCCAGCATTTCTTCCCTCTTTACTGTGCTGTGCTTCTCGCTCTTCCTGTATCAGGATTTTCATACACCTCTTATTTTTATCTGCAGTACTTGTTTGCCCTCTCTCTTTGCCTGGCTAACTTCTTTTTGCCATTTTGGTTAAATATGACTTCTGCAGGAACACCTTCTTTAACTTCCTTGACTCTTGGGTCCCCGTTCTGTGTTCTCATACCACTATGTTTCCTTCATCGCACTTACCACAATTTGTCTACATGATAATTTGTGTAGTCTTAATATATTATCTGTCTTGACCAAAGTTAAGCTTCCTAAGAAAAGAGTACTACATCTCCCTTGTTCCTTACCTTTGTATGTGTGGTACTAACTCAGCGCCTGGCATATAGTAAGCCTCCCTTCAGTTCCAGCTGAATCTATACATGTGTGTGCTCAGCCTGTTGTTTCTAGCAGCTTCGTAGCTCTCGCAGGCTTCTCAACACTTCTTAACAGTTCTCGCAGAGCCTCGTACCCGTATGTCTAAGTGTTCTGACTTCTGTGTTATTGTGAAGATTTTAGAATGTATCTTTTAATAGGCTGTTTCTTTGGCAGACTACTGATAAACCTGGGAAAGTTCCACCAGACACTGAGATTATGATCACAGTATCCTCAAATTCACTTTGTAAAACAAGCGTATTCTTACCACCGACCTCTCGTGCCCCTCCTGCAGCTCATGGGGTTATAGAAGCACGAGGTCACAGGTGTGTGCATGGTCAACTTTATGTAATTCTGAACTGTGTTTTCCAATGTGGTTCTACCTCTTCATACTGTTCCCTGTGGTGTAGGAATTCTTCTTTTGTGTCATGTTCTCTCCCGTACTTACCGTCAGATCTGTTGTTTTTGTCTGTATTATGTATGGTGTAATGGTATCTTGTGATTTAAATTGTAATTCCCTGATTACTAATGAAGGGAAGCCTCTTTTCATTTTTTTATTCACCATTCCTCTTTCCCCTTCTGTTAAGTGGATTTGCCATTTTTCCATTAGGTTGTTCATCTTTTCTCATTGGTTCTTTGAGATTTTTATATATTGTAGGTTCTAATCTCCTTTGATAGTATTTGTATTGCTAATATATTCTCCCAGTTTGTGATTTTTTTTAGTCATTCATCCTTTTTATGGATCAGAATTTTAATTTTAATATGGTAAGTTAATCAATCTTTTCCTTTATGGGTTCTTCTTTTAAAACCTCATTTAAATACATTCTTCACTGTTTCTAACTTATGAATCTGTCTCTAGCAGCATTCCACAAAGTTTGATCAGTAGTATTTTTCTTATCTTTCAGCGTTTTAAAATTCTCATTCTTTTATAACTTATGGGTAATTTAGAGGTGTGTATTTGAATTTCAAACATAAAATTTCCTCTTATGATTTTCTTCTTTTTTTTGCTACTGATTCTTAATTTAGCTATTTGTTGTTAGATAATGTAGTATATGAGGTACCTAACCAAAACCTGTTGAGATCTATTTTATGGCCTGGAATGTAGTTAATTTTCATAAACTATGTGTGCTTGAAAAGAATGTATATTCTCAAGTTGTTGGCTGTGTTGTTTCAAGTTTTTTGTATTCATATTTTTACATTACAGATTTTTGTTGTTGTTCCTTGATGTATCAGTGAACTGAGGAGAGATATGTTAAAATCTTCTATTATTAAGTGGATTTTCCATTTTTCTATAGTTCAGACATATGTTTTTTATATATACCTTTGAATCCATGTAATCAACTGTATATAAATGTAAAATTATTATGTATTTCTAGTGAATTGGGCCTTTTATGTAGTGATTCTCTTCATATCTAGTAATTCATTTGCCTTTAAATCTATTCTGTCTGATATTGATAGAACTTTACCAGTTTTTTGATTAGTGTTTTCTTGATATATCTTTTTCATAAACTTTACATTACATTTTTGTGTGTTAAGCTTTAGATGTGCCCCTTGCAAATAACTTAAAGTCATATTTTGTTTTTTATTTTTATTTGTTTAGTACTTTTTAAAAGATTTATTTATTTGAGAGAGAGAGAGAGACTGGGTGCACATGAGCGGTGGGGGAGGGACAAAAGGAGTGGGAGGGAGAGAATCCTCAAGCAGACTTCCCTCTGAGCTGACGGTTGATCCCAGGACCCTGAGATCATGACCTGTACCGAAATTAAGAGTCAGATGCTTCACTGACCAAGCCATCCAGGTGATCCTTTATTTTTTAATCCAATCTGACAATATCTGTCTTTTAACCAGATATTTAAATCTGTTTACATTGATTGTGATTAATGTTATATTTGATACATTTCTTCCATCTTGTAATGGTTTGGACTGTGAAGTGTTGATCTGGATTTATCATATCCCTTGGTTGAAAGATGTCCCAATTATTGAATGCCCCAATCACCAACCACAGCCCATTTATGTTGGACTGTCCACATGGCCCCAACAACATAGTGGCTTGGCATTAAATGGTACCATAAAATGATGCAGAAACTGGAAATGGTTAGCAGAGTAAAGAACAGTGTCAAGAAGAAAAAGCTCACCATCAGCATATATTTAAAGGACTATTGTAGGCATATAAAAGGGGGATTAAAACATTAGAGCTAGGACAAGTGAATGGAAGAATACTTTATTCATTGAACAACTGTTATGTGCCAGGTAAATTGCTAAATGCTTTTCACAAACCACTGAGGTAGGAGGGCTGTTATCTTCATTTTATAGGTGAGGAAACAGAGGCTCAGAGAGCTTGAAGAAGACACTCAAGAACAAACAACTAGTAAATGGCAGAATGGGGAGTTGGACACAATTCTGTCTGATTCAAAAACTCTTGTTTTGTTCACTGAATTACATGACAGGGAGGTTCATTGGTAAATACCAAATAAAGGAAGAATTCTTTTTTAATTAAAATTCATAAAAAATGTAATGAGTTATCATTTGGGGTAAGGAATATCCCATCTTTGGACATTTCCAATCAGAGATGAGTAGGCATATAGC
The DNA here is from genome assembly GCF_002288905.1 of Enhydra lutris kenyoni. Taxonomy (NCBI): domain Eukaryota; kingdom Metazoa; phylum Chordata; class Mammalia; order Carnivora; family Mustelidae; genus Enhydra; species Enhydra lutris. The sequence goes on along the minus strand of NW_019154098.1, from coordinate 40,540,781 downwards.
AAGACTACCATAGTGGGAATTTTACTTTGGGTGGGAAGTTGTACTTCAGAACAGATACTTGGATTATATGACCATTAAGGTCTTTTTCAGTTACCATCACCTTATTGAAACTGTGCCAAAGCTTAACAAGTACATGCCTTTCAAAACTCTTCCTACTTTTTGAAAGTAGCTACAATGTGAACTTGTCTTTTCTTCACTAACCTCCTTAACTCACTGCAGTGTTATATGATGTGTATAGGTGGGGGCTTAATAAAATGCTGTTTGATGGTGACTTGATGAAAGTTGACTCGGCCTGTTTAGATAGGAGAAAAACAAGTCATGTGTATTTTATAGAGTGAATACACGACTGCAGCATAAGGTTCATTAATTTGAAATGCTGGAGCCAAGAAATGTAAAAGCTGAGAGACTTCACTATTAACATACCTCCTCATACTAAAAATCTTAACAATAAAATCATACTTATTTTAAATAATTTTTAAAAAATGAATTATTATTTTGTAGATAGCTTTTAGTAAGTAGCCAGCTTACACTGGGGAGCTAAAGGTATTTCCTCTTTCTCTTGCTTTGTTGGTACAGGCCAAGAACCTATAAAAATAAAAAAAATTAATTATTGTCAGTAGTCTTATTAGGTTGCCCCCTGTTCACTCTGTTTCAGTCCACCTAATTTTCTTCATCCTCACTTCCACTCCATCAGTAACTGCTTCCTTTTCCTGTAAAGCCCAGCCCAAAACATATTTTTCCAGATGCTTCTATTGACCTGTGCCTCTCTCCCTGTACCTGTACCTCTCCAAGTATTCAAGTGGCTGCTGAAGTACATGAGAAAGGACTTTACATATTCTTTACTTTTGAGTAGTCCTAGTAAACCTTCTAAAAGCAATTTCACAACGGTCTTCCAGAATACCTCTCTGCGGTGGGTTGATTAGATCTCAGTATAGCCTCTTGATACATGAGGAACCTGAAGCATAAAGAGGTTATGTATTGCTACGTAGTCAGTGGCAGAATTTTAGCATCTTTCAGCTCTACAGCTCTAACAGCCAAATGTTGTGTTCCAATGTATTTCCTGTGAGTTTCTGATTCTTGGAGTTTAAGTTATATGACATGGCTGATCCCCTTCATTTGGTGTCTTTGCAGTTGGATGAGCTCATTATTTAAATGGGCCAACCAAAGCTACTCAAAGCCTACTGCATGTGAACACACTTTGAGAAGGGATCCCTACTGAGGCGAATGTGCTATCACCTGCATGCATGAGACCACCAAAACACCCAAGAAAAATTCTGGCTTTCAGAATTTGACCCTTTGTTGCTAGAGATTGGTTGTTTTGGTTTCATCTAGTTGGCCCACATTGACTTTGGATTGTTTTGGGCAGTCTTGTGTAGTGTAAAGATTACTTAGAATTGGGTGCCTCAGGTTCTAATTCTGGGGCTTCTTGAGATTAGATTCATCACTTATTTCCTGGCCTCAGCTTTCTCATCTGACAGTTGAGGGGCTTGCATCAGATGAATGATTCTTGGAATATGGTCTTTGGAAGATCACATGTATCAAAATCACTAGGGCTGGTTGTTTAAAGTCTAAATTCCTGGACTTCACCCAGGCCTCTAGAAGTAGAACCTGTGGGATTGGCACTCACTTATTTGCCTTTCAGTAAGTTGACCAAGTATGGATCCTAAAGCTTGAGCACCTCTGGAGGAGTTAATCTCTCAGGTTCCCTCTACTTCTGATGTCCTATGACTTTCTGAGTAAGAAAGACAAAGAAAGATAGCAATTATGGATTTAATTTTGGTAGAAATTTCTTTACTCTTCTTTTGTGTGTGTGTGTGTAAATAATTTTTGACATACCAAAAGCTGTATATATTTAACATATACAATATGATGAGTTTGGAGATAAGTATATGCCATCAGACCATTACCATAATCAGTGCTATAAACATATCCATCACCTCCAAAAGTTTCCTCCTGATTGCTTGCTCTTCTTTCTTTCTTCCTCCCCTTCTCCCCCCACCATCTTTCCTTCCTTTTCCTTTCTTCCTTCCTTCCTCCATCCATTCCTTCTTTCCTTCCTTCCTTCTTTTGTGGTAAGAACACTTACCATCAGATCTATCCTCTTAACAAATTTTTAATTTATACAATACAGTATTGTTAACTATAGGCATTATGTGGTACAGTAGATCACCAGGACTTATGCATCATGCCTAACTGTAAGTTTGACCCTTTGACCAATGCTTTCTCATTTTCTCCTCCCCCAACCCCTAGCAACCACCATTCTTCTCTCTGCTTTTGTGAGTTTTTTTGATTCCTTATATAAGTGGGATCATATGGTATTTGTTCTCCTGTGTCTGGCTTATTTCACTTAATACAGTGTCCTCCAGGTTCATCCATCTTGTGACAAATGGCAGGATTCCCCCCACCTTTTTTTTGAAGCTGAATAATATTACATTATGTGTAAATACTACAGTTTCCTTATCCATTTATCTTTCTATGGACATTTAGGTTGTTTACATGTCTTGGCTATTATGAATAATGCTACAGTGAACATGGGAATACTGATTTCAGTTCCTTTGGATAATATACCCAGAAATGGGTTTGCTGTATTATATGATAATTATATTTTAATTTTTTGAGTAAATTTCATGCTATTTTCCATAATGTCTTCACCAATTTACATTCCCTCAAATAGTACACATCCTTGCCAACATTTGGTATCTTTGTCTTTTTGATAATAGCCATTCTAACAGGTGTGAGATAATATCTCATTTTGGTTTCGATTTGCATTTCCCTCATGACTAATGATGTTGAGCACCTTTTCATGTACCTGTTGGCCATAGCCAATTACTCTTCTTCAATGTCAAAGACTCTAGTATTAAAATTTGCCAGAAATCAACTAATTAGCTTGTGATGATGGTCTATTTTCATTATTTATGCCTCATTCTCCCAGCTCATCTGTTTTGATCCTGTTTCTTTCCAACATAGCTATAGTAACCTTCGATCTCTTTTCATTTAAGTCCATCTTTTGTGCTGTCATCGTTTTTTTTTTTTAATTTAGTGAATAACAAGCACTAAGTCCCTCACACAATTGGTATGTTACTTCTTTGTATTACAAAACATTGAATTTCTCAACATGTCTTATTAGATCTTTTCACATATTGGATCATAACTTGTCTTTGGAGTTTTAGCTTTTCACCTTCATCCATGGAGGAATCCTTTGGTTCTCAAACTAGTGTAGGTAGCTGATTGCCTAGAGTCATCTTGCCTTTTTTTTTTGATATGAAAATTGCATTTGAATGAAAATTATATTTTACTCTGTTGCATCCAGGGACAATCATATACACAGAAAATATGCTAAAACATTAAACCATAAACATTTATTAATAAAGAAAACAAGCATGGATTTAGTTTGGCTCCTTGAGTTTTTTATTTAAATATTTTTGCATTTTTACTGTTTGCTACTTCTTGCTGTTAGAAAACTGAAAACAATTATGAAAGAAATATTTGTTCAAGAATAACTCAAAATTAAGTCTTGTCTGTATTTCTTTAGAAAAAAGATTTTTTGCAGCAGATTGTAACAGCTTGCCACGCTCTGATTTAAACAGTGAAATCCCTTGATTCAGTCTTCTCTGTGAACAGTGCTGAATAGCAGGGCCTGTGTCCTTGTGGTCCTCTCTTTATGGAATGCCATTCTGAAGCTTCTCATTTTGAAAAACTCTTACTCATTGTTGAAGATCCAGTGGATTTGTTAAGTTCTCTGTGAGGCCTTCTTTGACCCCTACAAATAAAACCAATTACTCTGTCCTCTATATTATCCATGTTACTTGGAATATTTGTCTGAACTTTTTTTATAATTCGTATTGAACTGACGATGATGATGAGGAGGAGGAGGATGTTTCTGTTATTCACTAGGTTACATCTCATTTAGCCTTATACTTAAATGTCTCTGTGGGGTCTGATGCAGAGTTGATGTTCAATAATTGGTGTTCAATGAAAGCCTCATTTTGAATTAGGTATTTGTTCCTCAAGAAACTTATCTTCTTACTTTATTTTGTAATACCTAGAATACACGTTCTTATATGTACCTGTTTGGAAATCAGAGTGGCCAAGTGATATGGCTTCTCTCCTTGCTCAGGGAAGTAGTTCAACTGTATCAAAGAGCAGTCAAGAAAAATGCATATATTGAGAGTGATGTGATGATGGCTATTTGAAAAGCTTGGAACTACCTTTTTTAGTTTAATAGACTTGTTGTGTCTCAAACCTGGATTCGGACCAGTGCTTTGATATCTCAAACAGCTTGGATCAGAACTCAGGAATTTGTAATCTTTCATTCCGATCTGAAAGTGGCTTAAATGAACTGTCAATAAATAGTGAAGGCCTACAGCTGGATGTAAGAAGGAAGAGCTGGCCTACAGCTTGGAAGGGGTACTCTTCTGCCAGCGTGCAACCCTGGACTGTGAAAGAGGCTTACTTTGGCTCTGGTAAAGAACTTGAGAAGTAAGGACATAGTAGTCAAGAAAGTATTTTCAACCTGGGGTTGGCCTGGGTGTGAGGACACAGGAGGGTGGCCCATTAGTGAGGATAGAAGTGTAAATTGGTACTGCCTTTCAAAAGTGCAGCTTTGCAATGTGTATTAAAAATCTTAAAGGTTATGCTGGCCTTTCTTACTAATTCCACTTCTAAGAATTTTTCTTAATGACATAATCTGATGAATGTACCAAGATGTTTATAAAAGGATCTTTTTTTGGATCTGATCTAAAGGCCACAAAACAGAGAACTCATCAAACAGATTGATTCATCTATACAAGGGAATATTACATAGGCATTCAAATTATATAGAGATGTATTTATGGAAAAGGAAAGAGGTACATAATATATCGTCAGTTTTTTAAAAAGCTGTCTATGAGCCCACAGGTTGATTATGATTACTTTTTAGAACATAGATATATTTATGTATATTGGCACCAAACTACTGGGAGTTATACAGTGAGAGATTTCTTTTCTCTTCTTCTTCTTCTTTTTTTTTTTTAAGATTAAAAAAAAATTTAAGATAGAGCAAGAGACAGACAGAGAGAGAGAGCGAGCACGAGTGGGAGCAGAGAAGGAGAGGGAGAATCAGGCTTTCACTGAGCAGGGAGCCCGATGTGGGGTTCGATGCCATGACCCTGGGATCATGATCTGAGCAGAAGGCAGACACTTAAGGGACTGAGTCACTCAGGCACCACAGAGATTTTGTTATCTTGATGTTACCCATTTTTTCCAGGAAACATGAAATACTTGAGTTATATAGGGATAGTAATTTTTTTTTCGGAATTATTACCTGTAGCAAGAATAATTCCTTCAGACATAATATCCTTATTCCTTCAAGGATAGTTCCTTTCCAGATTGAATGAATAGTGCTTGGACTGGAGTAAATGTATTATGTATTTCAGCATCTCAAATGACTGAGTGAGTAGGCAAACAGCTTTACTCCCAACTTGGTGGGAGTAGCTAATATTAGGGAGACGCTTGTGAATTTTATTCATTGATTTTCCACTAGAACTGTTACCATGTGATAGCTGCTTTTTGATTCCTGGGATCTTTCCTTCTTCCCTGGTTTTCAGACACTGGCATATAAGGTTATATCCCTTCCTTGGTTGAGATTGTGCTCCTTCCTTTGAGTGTTGATGGTATATTGCTGGCTGGTCATTTATTTTTTGTTGTTGTTGTTCATTTCATTAAAGGTTTTGAGAGTAAGGTTTCAAGATCCCATATCATTCCATCATTTTATCCTGTGAGCCCTTCCAGAGTTGTTAGGCTTAGAAAATTCTTCCTCTCTAAAATCTGGCAAATATTTACCCATTCTGCCTCAAAAGCACATTTTCATTTAGCTCTAAAATTTATTTTAAATCTATTTTTGTGTGGTATGAAGTAAGATCATAAGTTGTCCCCCCCACCCCCGCCCTGCTAAATACTTAGCAGGTTTTGCACAAACCATTCATGGAGTATCCATTTTTTCCATATTGGCTTGTGATATGTACTTTGTCAAATATTAAATTAAATAGATACAAAGCTGTATTTCATGTCTGTCTGTTTTTTTGCGTGGAAATACTGACTCTTAACACACCAGCATTATACTGTTTTGATCATTAAAGTATTAAAATACAGTTTGATATCTAATTTGGGTATATTTCCACTGGTTTTACTTTTTTTTTTTTTTAATACCTATCTTCACATACAGTGATTGCCATGTCTAATGCTTGGCATTATGTTAAAAATGTAGATTTCTGGGGAATAATTGACATTTTCTATTATTTTTTCCACCCCTCTAAGGACATATTTTATCTTTCCATTTGTTTAGGTTTTCTTCTCTGTTTCATCTCTCAGTGTTTTGCTTAAGTAATTTATAGTTTAGTTATTATTATTATTAAGTTTAAGTTATAGTTATTGTGAATGGATCTTCCCCTCATATTTTCTAACTAATTATTTCTGGTATATAGAAAACTGAATCTTGGATATATGTTTTATAATTAGCCAATTTGTTAAGCATTATTTTAGTTGTAATAGTTTTTTGATTCTCTGATATCATCTTGTGCAAATAATAAATAGTTTCTGTCCTTTTTTCAAATATTTCTATATCTTGTTTCTTTACTTGAATTTAGTTGTGATCCTGGACATCCTTACCTTCCTCCTGATTTTAATGAGAGCAGCTTTAGTAATTTGCTGCTAAGAGGTATTGGCAGTTGGTCTAAGAGAGATTCGGGAATATACTTTGCTTACTAGTTTACTATGAGAGGCTTAAAAATCAGAAAAATGTGTTGAATTTTATCAAGTGATCTTCTGTCCTTTTTTGATAATTATGTGCTCTTCTTATTTGACCTAGTGATGTGATGTGTTATATTAATATATTTTCTAATATTAAGTAATCCTTGCATTCCTGTGGTAATCCCTACTTGATTGTGCTGGCTTATTATTTTAATATACTTCAACTTAATTTGACTGGTTCCTTATTTAGCATTTTCACATTGTATCCATAAATGAATCTTTTCTGGGGTATCAGTTTTTTTTTCTTTTTTTTTCCTAAGAAGGAATATGATGAGGAAAAATATAGTTCCATAGTCAGATGCATTTGAGAAAGGCAAGATTAAAACATTTAAACACATTTCTTCGCTTCTGGCTTCTCAGAGACTTTATATGATAATACATGCTGTAAATCTTTGAGAGTGTTTTCCAAACTCATCCACAATTGACCACTCTTCCTCAGAAAGTGATGGTAATTTCCACAGAAAACTCTTTGGAATATACTAGTCATTGTCATATTTTGGCATCACATTTATGTTAACCTCATAAAGTGAATTGGGGTAGCTTTTCATAATTTTATAAGCTCTTGAATAGATTATTCAATGGGGATTTTTAAAATTTATTTTTTATTTATTTTTTAAAGATTTTATTTATGTATTTGGCAGAGGGAGAGAGAGATATATATATATCAGAAGTAGGCAGAGAGGCAGGCAGAGAAAGAGGGGGAAGCAGGCTCCCTGCTGAGCAGAGAGCCCATTTTCAGGGCTCGATCCCAGGACCCTGAGATCATGACCTGAGCTGAAGGCAGAGGCTTAACCCACTGAGCCACCCAGGCGCCCTCAATGGGGATGTTAATCAGCTTCTTGAAAAGTTGAAAGGCCTTGTCCATAGCATTATCTAGGCCTGGAACCAGTTTAGCAAATTATCCCTTGGTAGTATTTGCAATGCCATCAATGGATATTCAGCTTTCCTATTCCATTGAGTCAATCGTATTAATTAGTATTTCTAGAAATTGCTCACTTTATTTAGACTTCTAATTTGTTTAAATATAATTGTGGGTAGAATTCTCTTTAGTTATTAAGCATGTTGGCTTATCTGTTGGTAAAAAAAATGACCATCTATGCCAAATGCTTTACACATAGTGCTTGGCACTTAGTCAATGATGAACTCTTTTATTCCCTACCTCTTTTCTAATTTTGTTTCTTTCTCTTTTATTTTGATTTGTCAGAACTTTGTCAATTTAAAAACTCTTTTCCCAAATTACCACCCATTCCACTTGTTTGCTTATTTATCAACTTACCTACTTATCATTTATTGTTTTAAAAGTTATTAGTTTTCTGCTCAGATTTTCATTTTATTCTTCCTGCTTTGCTTGTCATTGTTTTTTCTTTCTTTTCTAGCTTCATGAATTGATTGGTTCATTTAAAACAAAATTCTTGGCTAATAATGAAAATATTTAATTTTATCAGTCTGATTTAAAAATGCTTCTGTATTTTGCGGTTCTTCATGCATGTGGTGCAACATCCAAAGAATACAAAAGGACTCACAGAGCAACACAACTCTCCTTCCTTCCCCTGCTCCAGTCTACCAGGGCAACACTGGGAGGCAGCCCCAGTTTCCAGGTCCCTGGCTTTCCTTCCAGAGCTACTCTAAGTGGATTTGGCTTTTGATTATAGCTCTGTCAAGAATGCTAACATTTTTACTTAGATATTATTTTCATTAGGTTTAAATAGTCTCTACTTTTAATTTAAATTTCTTTTTTTTTTTTTTTTTAAAGATTTTATTTATTTATTTGACAGAGAGAGATCACAAGTAGACGGAGAGGCAGGCAGAGAGAGAGAGAGAGGAGGAAGCAGGCTTCTTGCTGAGCAGAGAGCCCGATGTGGGACTCGATCCCAGGACCCTGAGATCATGACCTGAGCCGAAGGCAGCGGCTTAACCCACTGAGCCACCCAGGCGCCCTAAATTTCTTTTTTGATATGGTAACAGAGTGGCTTTAAAACTCTTTTTCATAAGATTTGAAATTATTTTGTTATTAATTTCTACTTTTATTGCATTGTGATTAGAGAAAGTAGTCTATAATTTATACTGTTAAGAAGTCCTAAGACTTATCCTGTGGCCAGTTACCTGGTCAATTTTTATAAATATTTCATAGATACTTAAAAATGTACCCTCTCTAAAGGCACAAAGTATATAACTATTTTTTTAAAGATTTTATTCATTTATTTATTTGACACTGAGAGAGAGAGCGCAAGAGAAGGAGCACAAGCAGGGGGAGAGAGAGAGGGAGAAACAGGCTTCCCACTGAGCAGGGAGCCCAATGTGGGGCTCCATCCCAGGACCCTGGGATCATGACCTGAGCTGAAAGCAGACGCTTAACCGACTGAGCCACCCAGGCGCCCCTATAGCTATTAATTAAAGATAATTTTTATTTCTTGTGGCTTACTTTATCTATTATTGTAGAAAATGATAAATTAGTTCCCCTCTCAAGTTGAGCTTTTGTAATTTTTATTTTTATTATTGATAATTTTTATTTTGTATTTTATTCCATAATATTTATAAATTTGATGATTCTTATATGTCTTCTGGGTTATAACTTTTAGTTCCTTAAAATATCCTAAAAGTAACATCTATACCCGGAAGTAAGAATTTAAAGAGGATAGAAGGACATCATATGAAGAGTAAAATATTTTTCAGACTCCCTACCTATAATATCACCCTTCATTGGTAATTACTTTTGAATATTTTTTACTATTTTTATTTCTTCTGGTGGTTATATTCATAACTCTAATATGTTTATATCTTTAATTTTTAATTTATTATTAATTTATTAACTGTTGATGTTATCTATGCTTCCTCAACATGAAAAATTAAATATACACTTATCTCTCCACAAGTCCTCCTAATTTTTTTTCATATCCTTTATAATTTTAAAAAGTACTTAAATTCCTACTTCTTGATTCATCAATTTAGAACACTTTTTGGCTCTTTGGTATTCAAGATGGGGAAATGAATTTCTCAGTCAACACTCTTTGCATGTCTCTTTCTCAACCATCCAACTTCTCTTAGCTCTGTTATCACTCTTATGTGGGCAAGGTTTAGAGGATTCTCTTCTCTAGTTATGATAAATCCTCCATACTTTGTTTGCAGGTTGACACTGAAAGTTAAAAGCTGTTAGACAGCATTTTAATATAGTAGTGATGTAAATATTCACTGCATATTTGGTAGGAATATTGCATATACAGAGAAGGTAATGCAATTCAACACCTATGCCCCTGGAAGGGGAATGATCCAAAGATCAAGGCTAAATGGAGTCTCTCTCCTTTAATATCCGATTTATTACTCAGACTCAGGCCAGAATTTAACTTGTTTCATATTTTGGGCTGTTCTTGGAAATTTTTTTTTTTCTTGGAGTTTTTAATTATCTTATTTTGACAAAAGAAACACATGCCTTTCCATCATATTACTAATATCTTACAACTGTTAGTCATACTGTTTGTCGAATGCTTTAGTATGTTTTGAACTATTTATTTCTTGGTTTGTCTAGAGCTGTCATCCAGGGATTTTTCTTCATGCCACATCTGGATTAGTTCCATTCTTTCTCACATCCTGTATATTCCTCCATTTTTTATTTACTATGCTCCCATCCCCCATATATCAAACTGATTTTTTTTTCTAGAAAATGCACATTGATGGTGAACTTTCTGGGTCCTTGCTTTTCTGAAAATGATGAATTTTGACCTTATGCTTGAATAATATTTTACTATGTGTAGAATTCTAGACTTAAAAAATAATTTCCTCTTAGCAATTTGAAGGCATTGCTCCTTTGTCTTTTAGCATGTACCATTCCTGGTAAAAAGTCTGATGCCAAGCTTATTTTCTTCTCTTTCTAGGTAACTTGAAGTATTCCTTCTGAAGATTCTGAGATTTTCTTATTAATTTCAGTACTCAAAGTTTTGCCAATGTGTCTAGGAATGCTTTTTTATGTTCATCCTGGTGAACATTACTAGACTCTTTTAACCTAAAGACTGATTATCCCTTCAGGTTTGAAAATTTTTATTCTGTTATTTCTTCAATTATTTTCTGCTTTTATCTTCTCTTGCAAGAGCTATATATGAGTGATCAGACTGCTTCCTGAACTGGAAGTCTGCATTGTAAATTTTTTCAATATTAAGTGATCATTTTTCTATTTAATAATTTTTACCTTGGGGCGACTGGGTGGTTCAGTGGGTTAAAGCCTCTGCCTTCGGCTCTGGTATGATCTCATGGTCCTGGGATCGAGCCCTACGTCGGGCTGTCAGCTCGGCAGGGAGCCTGCTTCCTCCCTCTCTCTCTGCCTGCCTCTCTGCCTACTTGTGATCTCTGTCTGATAAATAAATAAAATATTAAAAAAAATAATAATAATTTTTACCTTGAATTCTGTCATGTTTTACATCTGCAGTGCCATCTTCTCTGTCTTTTTTATACTTTTTCCTGGGACAACTTGATTCAGTCACGACTTTATACCTTACTTTCTTTCAGGTTTATCATTTGCAAACAGGATTGAGTTGGATTTAATGCTGACTACCAGCCCCTTATTACTGTGATTTTCCTTGTCTTCAGTTCTTAATTTCGATTAGACCTGCAGTCAGAATATCTTTAAGTAATACTCTTAGGAAGTATGGATATGTCCTAATCTTTGCTGAACACATTCACACCTGAAAATAATGTTCTCTTGCTTTGGGACATGCAGAGTAACTTGACTGAGTGTCAGATTCTTTGGGCACAGTTTTTTTTTCCCCCTAAAATCTCTTCACAAATGGATACCTGTTGGTTTCCGATGTGGAGTATGGGGAAAGTCTGGGATCAGCCTTTTGCTCCATTCCTCCCTTTTCGCTCCATATTTCCCTTTGTAGCAGTTGTTTTGTGGCCTGAATCTGTGTGTTTGTGTGTGTGTGTGTTATCACATTGAAATTCGGAAATTTATCTAGGTATGTTTCTTCAAGTAATTTTCACTCAGCCTGGAACATAGTCTCTTCATTTTGTCTCCTTACATTGAGAAGTTTTATTTGATTATTGTTTTTTAATCCTATTTTTCCCTCTTCATTTCTATACTAGGTTGGCTATATTGTTCCTACTTACCATCTTCCCTCCCATAGCTTTTGTTTCTCTGTATTCTAGAAGAATTTTTCAACCTTGTTCTCTGTTATCTCTGCTGTCAATATGGTCTATAGGACCAGCAGTTCCAGGATTACCAGGAACTTGTTAGAAATGTAGAATATGGCACATTCCAGAACTGCTGAATCCGATTTCTATTTCATCAAGATCCCTAAATGATCCATGTGCACTTGAAAGTTTGAGAAGCAGCGCTCTATCGCAAATAGTTCTCTCCAGTGTCATCCTGTTCTTCATTGTTGTTAATATGTTTTTTAAAATCCATCTTGATTGCATTTTGGATTTCCTTTTGTTTTCATATTTTAGCCAATTCTTTTGCCAGCTTGTTTTCTAATTATTGTGCTCTAGTCTTGTTTCATAGAGATAGTGACCTTTTACATCTTTATGAAGACAGTAAGATATGGTTTAATTTTTCACCTGTTGCAGAAAACTGTTTTTCGAACTTTCTCTTTGAGGTTTCAGAATGTTATCTATTTTCTTTTGCTAGAGTTTTTTTTTTTTATCCTTTTTTTTTCCCCCCATAAACCCACTGTTGGCTCTTTTTCTACCCTTTCTCTGTTGAGAGAGATCTCGTGAGATCTAGTCAGGCTTTGTCTTTGTTAACCAAGAGAACAGGTGAATGATTTTTCACTCTACTTACTATCCGCATGTTCTACTCAGATTCAACCTAAAAATTTAATTTGTTGTTTCCTTTATTTCTTATTTTTATGTCTAATAAATACTTATCTATCATAGATTGAGCAGATTAGGATTATAGCTAATATCCTTTTATTTTTTTTTATTTATTATTTTTTTTAAGATTTTTATTTATCTATCCGACAGAGAGAGAGAGATCACAAGTAGGCAGAGAGGCAGAGAGAGGGGGAAGCAGGCTCCCTACTGAGCAGAGAGCCCGATATGGGGCTCGATCCCAGGACCCTGGGATCATGATCTGAGCTGAAGGCAGAGGCTTAACCCACTGAGCCACCCAGGCGCCCGCTAATATCCTTTTAATAAGCCCTTTCATTTTTTAAAACTCTAAGGTTACATACAATATGCAGTTACTTAAATAGCACAAAATATTAAATATTCTTTTACATGCCCTCTAGAATATAAGCTCTCTTTGTCTTTCCTCATAATTATAAAGCTTTTTATAAAAAAAACTCTGCTTGTACCTTTATTCATTATCTTGCTGAATTGGGAGAGTGGAGGTCTCTTAGCCAAAGTAGGGTAGGCAGGGCTGATAGGACAGGGCAGGTGGTTTAGGTAGGACTCCATGACTGCAGGAGACATCCCATATAAGTGGATGCCATTCACCATATTTCTGCAACCTGTTGGGTTCTGAAATTTGGTGTAGACTCTAGGGGTTATTAAGATCTTTTCCTACATTTTTTGGGACCATCCTTTCTGTCTGGTTGTGAGGATGAAACACATAATGTATGGTCTAAGAGTGTACTTCCTAACCTGTTCCTACTGATCCCGTAGTAAATGGAAATTTTACACTCACAGTGAATGGCTCTTCCTTCTCACCTTTGGTTTTCTGTACTTTGCCAGTCTTGTGTGTGTGTGTTGTGTGTTTGTGTGTGTGTGTGTGTGTTTTTATCATGAGAAGTGAGGAAAAGCTCTGTCATGCACATCTAGCCTGCTACCATGTTAGGAAGTTAAACCATTAGCCTGTCCCTGAATTTGATGAGGTAGGCATCTCGGGTGGCTTTTGGTTTTCTATGTAGTAATTGCTATTATTATTATTATTATTATTTTGCTTTTCATATTTGTGTTTATTTTTGTGTTTTTAATTTATCCTCAGGGGCTGAATTCTCTCTCACTTAACTCATTTTTTAGTCCTTTTCCAAATTTTTTACCCCAGAGGTCCGTTATGACATAAGTCTCCTTATTGCTTCTACATCCTGGCTTACCACTTGCTCACTTGCACTGATGATGATCTCAGGTGCTTTATCACCAATTGGACTGTGAGCCACTTCCTTGAAGGCTGGGAGGTCAGTCTTACCTCACTGTATTCCCCATATAGTAGATGTTCAGTGCATATGTACCGACAAGCTGGTCCGCTTTGTGAAGGGGATAGGAATGAGCTCCTACTCCTCTATTCTTCCACCAAAGCTACACCCTGGAAAAGGACAAGGTTTGAGTAATATTTTCTAAGGAGAATTTGGAACCCGGACACCTACTGTGATGACCTCATCCCCTTGCTTCCTAGTCTCTTACCTGGGGGAAATAATGTGCTACCTAGTCACGTCTCCTGGGACCACCCCAGTAAGTATGCTGTTCTAAAACTCTGCTGGATGGGTTCCTTCACTTTCCTCCATCTCTGCCCTACCTTTAATCTGCCTTCAGGGGGCTCAACTTATTCTCTTGTTTCCTTTCTTCCCTTTTGCCCAAACCTCCAGTGAAAGATGAAGAGATTTTAGTATTAGGAAAATGGGCTGTTGAATTCCAAAGTCAGAAATAGACCGCATAAATATGTATGAAGCATTAAAACCCTTCTTTGAAGTGTGATTTCCTGACTAATGGATGCTTCTGGGTTGATTTTTTTTTTTCCTCACTCAGTTAAGTCCTGTTCAAATCAACTTGTTTTTTTGGGTGAATTTAAGAACCTTATGATTAATGTCCATTAACATTTCTACAACAATTTGTATTGTAATAATAACAACCTCTAAAATTTCTATGCTGTCTTTCACAGAGGGCTTTTATGCCCATTATTTTATTTGATACTCCCAACAGTGCTGTGAAGGATGGTGGGGGTTTATTCCCATTCCATTTTATGGATGAGGAGACTGAGGTGCAGAACATTTAAGTGACTTGTCCGAAGTGCCAAGAACAGCATGCTGACTAGAGGCCATGTCTTCAGCTCGTAAGACAGGGGCATGCTGCTTTTTGCTGTCAGCAGACAGGAAGTGATCACTGACATTGAGTATTTGCAACATGCCAGCTACTGTCTTAGACATGTTAAATACATTTTGTCATTTAATGTTCTTCCTAACCCTGTAAAGTAGGCCACTACCTATTATCTCCCTGTGACACACGAAGAAACTGCAATATAAAGAGGTTAGGTAACCTGGTCAAGGTCACAGCTAGCATTTGAGCCCAAGTTCCCTTGATTTCATAATCCAGGCTCCTAGCTGCTTGTCTCCCTTGTTGCTTTATTGGACCGAGGCGATAAGGTTGGTGGAGCTAGCATAGCTTTTAAAAGCCTGTTCCATTTCTTACGATGTCCTGAGTTGTGATTACAACCTCCATTCTCTTCCCTGTGATTCTTACAGGTCTGGGTCTTACTCTCATGGGCAGGAATGGGAGCTGCATGGAGAAGGGCAGACCAAGTGAAGGGAACAGACATCTGAGCAACTATGCTGGGCCCAGTGGCTGTTATAAATCTGTTTCGCAAGAACTCTTTACATCTGCTGTTATCTTTCCCACTTAATGGAGGAGGAAACACAGATTCAGAGAGGTGAAGACATTTGTACAGACTCGTAAGTGGAAGAGTCAGGATTTTTACTCATGTCTGTCATGATGATACTCTAAGAGCGAATGAGAAGGAGAAGTATTTCTCAGGGGCCTAAGTAGGACTTTAACCAACAGAGATGAATTTAGCCCCTGCTGGTTATAAAAGGCATAATAGTCGCTATTCTGGAGCCCTATAAAGTACTCTATGAAGGAGCTCATAAGAGAATTCAAAGAGAAGAAAACCTATGGGTTTCAGGCGACATCGCTAGGCTTATATCACGCCAGCAGGCCTTCAACTGAAGTACATAGGAACTGTGACTTAACCAGCAAAACACACTGGTAAACATCATAATGACACACACATTTAGGAAAATGATGTTTTTAATTTTAAATGCTGTGCAGCCTTGCCTTATATAGTCAATGCTGGGAAGTTGTGGTATACCAGGAAATGATTTACATTTTAGCCTTAGGGCAAAAATATGGAACTTGTAATTATGTCTGAGAGAGGCAAAATCTTCTAACAAGAAAAACTAACGCTATAAAAGTCTGTTAGGATATGTGTCAATTAAACTGTTGTGGGACTGAGCATTCTGCCTGAAACGTCATAGGGAGTAAGCAGCGTTAGTGACTTTTGGGTAAAAGCATCCCTTCTAAATCTTCAATTCCCTGTTGCCGAAGTGCAGAAGTTGTGGGTGACAAGCATTTTCCCATTCTTTCTAAGGTCTTGCTGGTCTGAGGTGGTGTTGCGCAGGGAAGACTGGCTTGATTGGGTTTTCAGCTCAGGGGAAGAAAGCCGCCTGTCCGCCCCTGATAGGCACAAACCAGCCTGAAGTCTGTGATGCCCCTCAGAGGTAGATAACCCCCCAGGGGAACTAAGTGCCTCATAGGTGTAACTCACCACCTCCAGGAGCCTGGGTGGTTTGCACCTTCTCCCCAGCATCTCTCATTTTCCTCCTCTGCAGTCCTGGACTGGCTTCTCCAGTGGGGTCCCCTTCCTTCTATAGGGTCTATGAGGTGATCAGGGGAGTGAATGCCCTACCCCAGGGAATGGAGTAGAAGTTTACAAGGAAGAGATTGGAGATTTTTCTGGTTTTCTTTCCCTTCCTCTCTCTTAAGAGAGGTAGACCACAGCAGTAGCTCAGAGAACTGGCTCTGTAGTCACTGATGTGGGTACAAATCGTGACTCTGCCCCTCATTTACTGTGTGACCTTGACCTTGTCATTTATCTTCTCTAAGCCTGTTTTCCATCTATCACAGAGCTGTTGTGAGGATTAAATGAGATAATATGATATTAAGTCCTGAGGACTTGATAAAGACTAGATATTATTGTAACTATTACCTCCATTAACAGCTCCTAACCTTGGGCCTAGCCAAGGCTCTGGCTCTTTACTGTTTGTGTGACATTAATATATTCATAACCAATTTGATATTCCACCCCTCTTCTGAATGCTGCAAAGTTAACTGGCTTACTTGGGCCTTTAAACAAATGGAATTTATCAGCTCGCTGCAGACCCCTATGTGCCACTTGCTCCTGATGGCAGGGAAAGTATGTGTGTATCTGGGAGAAGGGCCTTGCCAAAGCTATTTGCTCTATAGTGAGGTTATCACACTATCACATGCTGATGTGGCTTTATAGGAAGAATATCCTGGATATTTATTACACGTTATTTTGAGCTGGAGTTTATTTTTCTAGGGAAATTAAAAAAAATAATTACATAAAAGATTAAAAAAAATAAGAATTTCATGTTTTAGAATCGACTGTCATTTTGTACAAGTAGTTTACATCCACAGAAAGTCCAAGTCTTATCTTTCATGTTTGGTTCCCAGGGAATGTGTGTATGGTTCCCTGAACATTGGAACCCAAAGGAGTGTGGTGTTGGGTGGGTCAGAACTGGGTTCAGATTCCAGCTGTGCTATGTACCAACTATAAGAGCCTTTATTTCCTCATGTGTGAATGTAAGTAATACCCACCTAATGGAATTAAAAGAAAAAAAAAATACCAGAAAGTATCTCTCACATTATGTAATGCCTACATAGCCTCTCAACAAAAGTCAGTGGTTATTTTGGGCAGCTACAAACATCCTGCTAATAAAATCCAGTGGTTTCTACTTTTTATTCTTTGTGACCCTGTGTTTGACAGAGACATCTTAGAAGCCACAGACGAAGGTGATGAGGGGACTAAGGGAACAGGACTTAGGATCCCTGCCCACTTCAAAAGGAGCTCTGCTTTTATTTGTTCTTTATATAGGTGCTGTGCATAAGGTTTTTTTAAAAGGAAAAAATACTTAAAAAGTGATTGCAGTCCAAGTTATCAACTTTTCCTTTATGGATTATTCTTTCAGTATAATATCAACTTATCAAATTGTATATTTGACATATATATATATGACATATATATTAATTGTACCTCAATAAAGCTACTAAAATGTTTTTAAAGGCACTTGGACTAATGGTATGAAGAACTAAAGAATAAGGTGAAAAAATAGAAGAATGTTAGCCCTCAGACTTGGAATTTCCACTACCGCAACTGCATCGGAGGGACCATTTTTCTTGTACACTTTAGGACAAGCCCAATGCAGGCAGTCAGCAGACTGAGGAGAGATTTCTCACAGTGTTGGTAGCCCTGAAGGACGGCATGGACCCACATAAATGCCAAGACAAACTGATAAAGGCCCAGCTTTTTCTGTAGAGTTCAGTACCTTACATGCATGTCCAGCTTGGTTTTGGTTTGCTAGAGGCTATTTTTTTCAGGTCCACAATTTGCTATCCCCATCGGGTATGGGAATTCAGTAAAACTAGCTTTTGCACATGCCTTTATTGAAGGCCATACCTAGACGTGTTTGGAACAAGACAGAAAAATAACTGGAAGCAGATCTACTGCAGCAAATCTGGACTTAGTTGTTTGGTTGGCTTCTTTTTGCTGGTTTTCTGGGTTGATTAGACTTTGCTAACTGATGGGGCTTCACGGGTAACAGCCGAGGCAGAGCCACTCTACTCTGCACTTGGACTTAGTACAGACATTCCTGGTGGTCAAGTCATGTATTTTATACTTTGGAAACAGGCATTGGAACAGGATTGCTGAAACAATTGCATGGGTTCTATGGTGCAGAAACCGTAATGACTTCCAAAAACATGGGCTAAGGTAATTGGGCTCTCTTTTTGTTCCCATCTCCAAAAAAAAAAGAAGCCACCAAAGTTCAGAGCATCTTAAACATTTTGAAGTTGTGACATTGAGTGTGAATAATTGGTGTCTGTGGGACTCAGAGTGAAAGCAGGGCTTACCCGGGTTTCTCATTACTTTACAGAAAAGAACCTGGAAAAACCCCAACATTCATTTTCAACCAGGGAATAGCAAGTCTTACAGAGCTGTAGAGTCACTTGCATGTAAACACCCTATTTTACGAGTCCATGACTGCGTTCCACAAAGCAGAATTAGTACCATCGAGACCATAGAGTCTGAGCTTGAAAGCAGGAGGTGTGTAGTCTTCATAACTACTTTTTCTCTTTTTGCTAAGCACTTGGTGAAATTAAAATCCCCAGCGGTATTATTTCAGAGACAGCATGGAATGGTGGGCTCCCCGCTCCAGCCCAGCACTCCTGGAGCACAGAGAGACCGGGTCTCGTATTTAGTATTTAGCTCGGAGGCATCCTGAAGACGCGGCCTCTGCCTTCTGTGACCCTCAGTCTGGAGACGGAGACTGAGAAATAAACAGGCAATTCTAATGCAGAGTGTTAGGTACTGTGGGGAAAGTACCTAGAATACAGGAGTCCGAAGGGCCCCCCAACCCAAACCGCAAGGGTCAGGTGAGGCTCTTTAAAGGGTGCCTCAGCGTTTGCTCCTCAGAGAAGTGAAGGAAAGGCTTCTGCCTCTTACTACCCGACTGGCCATGAGCAAATCATGATCTCTGAGCCTCCGTTTCGGAAATAATAATATCACTCAATGGTTGCTTGTGAGGATTGAGTCATAGATGATATGTATATGAAAACGTGGCTCAGTCACTTGCTAGGGCAGAGGTTGATAATGGTTTTCTTCCTCTTTCCTGCCTTCCTGCCTCCCTCAAGTGAGGAACGTCACTTCCAGAGCAGGCTGCACAGAGGGACCTTCTGGAAGGTTTTCAGCCGTTATCTCTAACACTCAATGTTTATTGTCCTGCTTCTAATGCATTAGGGTCTTTTCCCTCTGATGCTGGTCCTGTGTTTCATGTCTTGCCTGCGAGCAAGTGGTGGAGGAAAGAAGATGGGGAACACACACATCATGGGGTGGGGGTGGGGGGTTGCTCTGTGGGACAGAATAGCAGTGTGGCCCTGCAAGTGAGGGAGGGGCAGGCAGCAGCCCCCATCTGGGAGAAGATCGCCTTAGTCCTCAAGTGGAGAGAAGAGAGGAAAGTCATCTTCAAGTAGAAGTCAAGTTTGCTCTGTATCTATGTGTCTTGCAAGTAGTATGATATTCCCACTCTTGGCCAGTCCTAACTGCTATAAAAACGCATGGTGTACCTGCTTTTGGGGGGCCTGGGGACTGGGCCGCAGGCACTCCCAATGTGAGGAAACAATGCAGAGAACTTCCCACCAAGCCGGGCTTTCCCCCACCTGCTCCGCGCTTCCTTTTTGTTCATTTTTCTGCATGCTCTTTCCTTCTGAAGATGACTTTGCTTTTTCCAAACCCAAATCACCTTCTCGTGTTGTAAATCCATCTCACCTTCAGACTTTTTTCTGCACAGCTGTCACAACAAACTTCCCCTCATCTGCTACTAAATGTATCAGACAGTGTGGTGCAGGCTGTGAGTTGCCGACTCATTCCCCGGGGGCTTTCCAATAGAATCTGATGTTATCCAAAACTGCTCATCTGTTTCAAAGGATACAATTTCCTGCATTCTCTGGAGGGAAATCAGAGGCACTACATTGAGGAAACAGGCCGATCCTTCACAGATTTAGTAGACCTCTAGGCAATTATGGGGTGATTATTCCAAACTGAGTGTTTCCTCACCTCATTTCCCATAACAATGACTTGGGTGACCTGACTCTGGGCTTTTCATCTTTCGAGAGAGATTGGGAAATAAGTCACAAAAATTGAGATAAGCTGTGGTTCCTTTGATTTCTCTCTGTCCTCCTCCTAAACCTTTTCTGTCTCTCCCCAGAGGGAGTTCTCTTCTCCCTGTTTCTTCTGCAGTCTCTATCTGGGACCCAAGAATCTTTTTAAGTCTGTCTCCATAATCCTTTAAATCATAACACCTCATCTCCTGATGAATGTGATTCTCTTTTTAAAAACTGCTTTTTGGATTTTAGAAATTGCCCATTAAGGAAAAGCACTCTTAGCTGGTTCCTAGGCCTCTTGTAGAGCTCTTTTCTCCTTCCTTCTCACTTCTGGCCTGGGACATATTTTCCACCATGGCCTTTGTTCCACACTCCATGCTCGTCTCTCTAAGTGTCTCCCTGATTCCTTCTTTATTCTGTTTAGGTTACCTTTTTAATTTCCTGCTGTCAAACATCTGCTGTCTCACCTTGCTTTCTCCACTTCCTAGAAGACTTGTTTTATGAATGCTCTTTCCCCCCAGGATAATGTTGCTGGCTGGGCACGGATGTAGTGCTACAATGGTTTTATTTTACATTGACTGATTAAGCACTTTGAATAATTGTTTTAGCTCCATTACTGTGAATCTATTTGACTTAAGTCTTTTCTTTGCCACCTGTGATGAATGTCTGACCATTGGGATAGAGGGGAATCAGTGCATTAATTTCCCCTTGACACTGTTGAGAAATGCTCTTTTTCCTGTGCAAGAGCCCCGAAGCAACAGATGCTCTGTGCTCCCATGTGGAAGGAGGGAGCTTAGCTTACACTGTTGTGCAGTGAGTGTGTGTGTGTGTGTGTGTGCGCGCTCAGCCGGTGTTTGCTAATGGCGCTCTGTGGCAGCCATCTCGTAGCAGAGAGCAAATGTTAGGATTTGGGGAAAAGCGTACCAGCATATCAGATTTTAAAACTGAATGGTGAATCTCTGTTGAGTTAACAGTGTCTAGCTAGATAGTATTTCTTTTTTAAGCTCATGAAACTTAACAGCTGTTTAGTAAAGCAATGTTTTCATATATGTCTGTTTGACAGGTTTAATAGCGAGTTTTGCAGTAAGTGACTTGCTGAGGCCTCCCTGGCTTGGGCTGTAACAAGAACTGTGTTTGCAGCAAGATTCATTGAGGGTCTTTCTGCTTTGGTGTTTATGGGATGGGGGAGCTGGCTAAAGTGAGGGAAACTGAAAGGCATGTTCCAAAGGAAATTACTAATATCTCTACCAGAGTGTTCCTTGGAACTTGTTATTAACCAGTTCAACTTGTTATTAACCAGTTCAGGGGAAGAGGCATGGGGGAAACATGCTGTTTAGCAATAAAAACACATTAGTACAGTCAGCTTACTGTAACCCTATATTGGTGAATGGTAATTAAATCTATATATCTTTAGCTTTATAGTTTTCTGCAGCTGACTCTCTGGAAGATTTCTGCACTTTGTCTGATTCAAGGAAGACCATATTCTCTCTCCTGCCTATGGAAGAGGCTGCTGTACCTTTTAATAGCTTTTTAATATCACCAGATCGAAGACAAATGCTCCGCTGGTTTTATTGGCAGAAATAAAACACTTCCTATTAGTCTTATGTTGGGGGTCCAAGTCCTAGAAAGCTAGAACTTTACGAGGCTACAATCCCATTTCCTTTCATCCCTTTTTTCAGTTCTCCTGGATTGTAGCGCCTCAGAATTGCTAATGTCTAGGGTTACCCACTTTGTATTTGGCTCCAAGAGGTATAAACCGCATTTTTCATGATTTATCTGTGTTTTTATTGATCGTATGTGCTTCGTATGGCGGCTGACTGCAGGCGTGTATGCATGTGGCGGAGTCCAGATTATAGACCCCTGTTCTCAAAGGCGTCCACTCTCATGGTCAGCATGGCATCTTCCCCTTAAAAAGGGACCAAGAGCAGTCTCACAGCCTCTTTGAATTTCAGTGCAGATTTTGTAAGCCAAGGATACAAAGTTTGTCCTTGGGTTCATGGTTGATTTCATTTGTTGGAATTTTAATCATATTGTTTCACTTAAGCAGCTGTAAGGGAACTTTCTATGTATTTCTCTCAGTCCCATCATGATGTAGGTCAAAAGTCAGTTACGTTTGGCTATATGAACAAATATGCCTATGAAGAACAGTAGGAATTTACGCTACGTCGTTTTATACACTGAAAAAACTCGGAAGGAATAAAGAAATCCAGAAAAAGTATTAGTAGAATGAGCCCAATTAATTTTTTTAGAAGGCAAACTCAAAAGCCGCTCACTGGTAAACAGTAAAATGTCAGGGACGCAAAATGAGTCAGCAAAGTGGTTCATTACTGATGGCATGAGGAGGGATTAGAGGGAGATCACCTGACATCTGTAGAGTCAGGCCATGAGTGTTTCAGTATGGCGGGTGGGAGGAGCAGGGTCTCTTGGTGGGCCTCTCCCAGCAAGTAGTTCAACCCCACAGTTCCTAGGATTCCTTCTGCCTGTCAGTTTACCACTTACCCTCCTCTCATCACCTCACTAACCTGCTGTCGCTGTACTAACTTCCAGAACCAGGCGAAAAAAAGGGAGTATCATGTACTGGCTTCTTTGCCTGGCTGTGAGGATATGTGTGTCTTCCTTCAGTCCTCCTTCCTTTTCTCTACAATGCCCATACCTTATTCAGGATGATATGTTCAATGGCAGAGATGTTGGAAATAAAGGCTCTTTATCTTGGCTCTTAGACAAATAATGGCAAAGCTGTTAGAAACAGGTGAATCCTAGTCTAAGATGGTAGGAGAGGTGGGCCTGGGACACTCCTATCCCTGTTTTGGAGTTGGACCAGTTCTGGTTCACTCTTGTATGGTTTTTTTCCAGAAATACAAATAAGTGTTATGATTTTTTTTTTTTTTTGATGCTTAAAAAGGAGTCAGGTAGGTAGGTCTTTTCTTTAACTTCTTACTTTGAAATAATTATAGACATGTAGATTGCCACAAAAATAATACAGAGAGATCCTGTTGTGTCCTTCCACCAGCTTTCCCATAGTGGGAACATCTGTGACTATAGTATATCAAAACCAGGAAATTGCCTTTAGGAGAATCCATAGACTTTGTTCATATTTCACCAGTTTTTATCAGGGACTTTCAAAAGATTTCAAACTCTGTGGGATTTTTTTTTTTTTTTTCTTAGTGAGTGGAATTGAAGGTGCAGTGGGAGCAAAGGTTCTTCTCTGGTCTCTCCCTTTTTTACTGTCTTGCCCTCCTGTCCCCCATCATGTGAAAAATAGGTACTAAAAAACTAATGTGAACAAATAAACAGTATGAATGCTTACTCCAAAAAGCAGTAAGTTAGGTGCCCATGTGGACACAAATGCTTTTAAGAAATGGTCTTATAGCTGGGAATTATCTGCTTATACAGAAAGTTTCAGCTCAAGAGGGTACATATTACTAAGCACTTTTCTTTGAATTTTAGAGAGAGAAGAGCTGCTCTTCAGCCTGGAATGTACATTCACTCCACCTTCCCAACCCATACACCTGCTAGCTCTTGGAGTTTCCCCAAACTAATTCAGATGTCTCCTCCTACATTTCCTGCCTATGTTTATTGAGTACTAAATGTCAGATCAGTGCTAGATCCTAGGGATTCAAAGATGGCTTCTACACAGTTCCTGCCCACATTGAGTCCCCATTTTAGTGGGAGAGGTATGCATTTTGAATATAAATTTTTTTTAAAGATTTTATTTATTTATTTGACAGACAGAGATCACAAGTAGGCAGAGAGGCAGGCAGAGAGGAGGAAGCAGGCTCCCTGCCAAGCAGAGAGCCCGATGCGGGGCTCGATCCCAGGACCCTGAGACCATGACCTGAGCCGAAGGCAGAGGCCCTAACCCACTGAGCCACCCAGGCGTCCCTTGAATATAAATATTTTGAAGAAAGATAACCACTATAGGAAATAGAGGAGGCTAGAAACAGGGAGATGAGTTAGGAGATTGTTGTGGTGGTTCAGGTTAAGATAATATGGCCAGAAACCAAGCTGGTGAGGAAGATTTAGAGGGGAAAGGTGGGTTTGAGGGCTCTTTAGAACTTCAATTTGATAGCACTTAATGATCAAGTGGCTGAAGGGTTTAAAAGAGGGTGAGATGACCCAAATGGTGCAGATGATGGGTGGTAGAAATGCCATGCATCAAGAGTGGGCACTCAGGGAGAGGAACTGACTTGGGGGAAAAGTCATGAAAAGGGTTGAGATGTGTTGAGTTAGAGGTGTCTGTGGGGATCCAAACTAAGAGAGCTTATTAACCTATAGCTGAGCTCATGCCGTGCTTGGTAAATGAAGCTTTGGAGTGAATGACCTTCCCATTTACAATGTGTAGTAGGAGAAGAGGGTCAAGGAGAGAGCCCTAGGAAATAATAAACCTTAAAGAAGAGATGGAGAAAAGAGACCCCACAGAGAAAGGTTGGGAAAAAGAGCACAGATACAGGAAGAAAGGTATTTGGAAAAGGAGAGGCTGTCTGTAGAGTTAAATGTTTCAGATGTCACTTATGATAGGAAATGAAATGTTTTCATTGGATTTAGGGACAAGGGCACCCATAATGACTTTTGTGAGTTCAGTTTCAGTTGGCTAGTAAGAGGAAACAAACTGGTAGACTGAGTAGTCGTTTTTATATATGACCCAATTAAGTGTTTGGTGTAAGGTGATTTAGTCAAGTGCTAACATGGAAAGCAAAGAAAATTGTGACTTATATTAAAAATTTAAGAAAATCCATAATAGACTGTTAGAGCTGATATCAATCCCTTATTTTACACATAGAGACTTCCAATAAGTTGTTCAAATTCATGCATCTAGAGAGGGACAGCCATGACCAAGTCCTAGGTTTCTTGACTCCCTTTATGAAAGCAACTTGTGAATATGCTACAGTTTAAAGGAGCAAATTCATGTCTGATGCAGGAAAAGTAATCACGAAAGTGATGAATCAGAGCTATATTCTTCTGTTGTGAAATATAACTACTTGTTTGATGAATTTATTCATTTATCATATAAATATTTATTGACAGGTATTTTGCTATTTGCTTAGTATACAAAATAAATAAAACATATTCCTTGCAGAAAACATGCCTGGTGAGTTTTAAAACTGTAAAATATTATCGCTATTAAGTGATATATAGTCCGGCAGGGTGCCAGACATAGAAACACAGAGCATAAAATGTGTTGTTGAAAAGGCAGAGATTAATCCTTCTGGGAGCTGGAGATTGAGGAGCTGGACCTTGCATTATGATTGCAACTTCTCCAGATGGAGGAAGAGTGAAAAGGCACTTTAGCAGAGGGATAGCATGAATAAAATCAGAGAGGTATAAAGAGTGTTCTGTGACGTCAAGAACTGGTACACAGCCTGTTGGGGCATCGATGCCAGGGTGGGGGAACAGCAGGGAATGATCTTGAAGACCGCCATACCCATAACACCGAACAGTGAAGAGTGGGGAAACAGATGTTGCAAGCCAAGGAGTCATTCGATTTGGGTTTAAGATAATTCTGGTGGCAATAAGGAAGATGGGTTGGAAAGGGACCTGCCTCTAAGGCAGGGATATGTGTCAGGAAGTGTTTCAAATGAAGGATAATGAGGTTCAGCGCTAGGGGAGTGATGATAAGGTGGAGAAGAGGGAAATTAGTCAAGAAAGAACTTGAAGGTGGAATTATAGGCAAAACTTGCCAACTGTTCACCTGTTCTCCCTGAGAGAGAGAGGCACGAGTCCAATAACACACTGCAGTTTCTAACTTACTGAGTAGGGCAGGCATCAAAGGAAGAGCAGGCTTGGAAGGGAAGATTCTGAGTTTGACATTGGATATTGAGAATCTAGGTGCATTTGGGAAATCTATGTAGACTGTAGGCTGGATCCTGGACCTTCCTTATGGTATCAGTATTAAAATTGTATTTAATTATGGACCCCCAAGAAGTCCCTGAAGTTGTATAGCAGTTGGAAATGTATTTACAGGCACAATGAACAGAAAATCCAGCCAACAGTGGCGAAAACCAATGGAATGTATTTTCCTCCACTCACGGATGAGTTGGGGATGCTGGTATTGGTTCAGCTGCTCAGTGATGCCAGGACCGACTCTCTTGGACTTGCCCTTAGGGTTACAAAGTAGCAGTCACAGCTCTAGAATTGTGGCCACTTTCTTGTCAGTGGCTTCTGTTTGGATCTCTTTGAGTAGAACTGGGTCCCAGGGTCTCTCTGGCTGGAAGGTTGGCTGCAAGAGTAAGGAAGAGTGTTGCCCAGTTCACTTAAACCACTAGTTCACTGTCCTGTTAGATGCAGTCTCTCCTTTTTAAAAAATACTAATTTATGGTATGTGCTTCATTATTCTGAAGAAGCATCACAGATAACCTGCTTATGCATATTTTTTATTAAATCAGTATGCTACCCTAGCTATAATATAGAGGAGGAATTAAAGGAATGTAATTTACAATAAAGTCCTTCACAATGTACATTTGCAGGCATGACTCCACTAAACGTAATGAAGTAGTCAGATGCTTGTGTGGTGAACGTGACAGCAACAAATGTAGATGGCCCAGGAGTGTGGTGGTGATGTTTCCTAGACCAGAAACAGTGTAGTCACGGGTGTTTAGCTGAGAGAGGATGAACAGCTCACAGTAAGGTTCTAAACAAAATACAGCATAGGAAGCTTCCTGAGCTTCTTGAAAAAGTCAACTTGCATCAAAACTATACACAAACTATTTTGTATGTACAATGCAGTTAGGTTTAAGGCTCATGTAATGGATTTTTTCATGTTTAGAAAATCTATGTGGAATGTTAGCGAGTTCTTAGTATACAGGATTGTATCCCACATCACAGTATGTCTACCATCCCTGGCCCCTGCCAAGTAATTACTAATAGGACCTACACACTCATGACAATCAGAAATCCTCCCTCCCCCACCACATACTCAAAAAGAACTCCTAGGTGTAGCACCATCCATATTGAGAACAACTGTCTCAGATGAATGAGGCCGGACACTTTGCATTTCAAACAAAATTGAAGTTTGGTTAGCAAGAAAAAAGGGGCATGGCTGTAGAATAGGTCATTAATAGTGCTTGACAGTAGTATGAGCTGCGTCTTGCTCGTTTTTTCAGTCTTCTCCAAATTCTTGCACAGTTCCTGGCGTGTCATATGTTCTCAGTGAGCTTTCTTGAATGATTGAAAGAATTGGAATATAAGCTATGGAAAATGGAAGCCCAGCACTGCATGAATTTTGAATTTCATAAAGGGAAGGATGATCTTCCTTAAGATGGTTAAAGGGCTAATCATTATAAATCCAGGCATGTTAGCAGGAGTCAGAAAGTGAGATTTGATATGCCACTGTCTGTGCCAGGATTTAGAATTTTTGGTCTTTCTGTTTGCAACACTCTCTGGAATGAAGACTAAGAGTTAAATTTATATCCGTGAGCCCTGTTCAGCAATGGAAGGTTTAGGGGAAATATTTAAGTTTTCATGGAGGTAGTATATTCAGTCTTTAGAAGAAAAAAGTGACACAATTAAAAATCAGTGAAAGCCTCAGTCCCTAAATCCTACTCCTTCTGTCTTTTCAGTGTGTTCTCTTTTCATTGTGTCCCTTTCCACTTCACTTAATCTATTCATCCTGGCATTTCTATCATAGCCTGAGACATTTTTAAACAATAATATTCTAGGAAAAATATTTAGAAATAGAAGAAAAGGATTTTGTTTTGTTTCCTCAAAATATAAACCTATTATTAGAGAGAAAATAATTCACAGTAGGAGAAAAGTTGGTTTTGCTTCAGTTTGCTTCCAGATTTAAGTAGAAAAGAATGAAAATGACATTATAAAGAATTTTATCTCTTTTTATGAAAAAGATAATCTGTAACTATGGATCATGGAGACAATATATGAAAAGCAAGTCTTTCTCAAATAGTGCTTCCAATTTCCTTTGAATATATAACTTCTGCTGAATTCAAAGGCATGATACAGCATGGGTTTAAAAATAGTTGTTTAAGATTTTGAAGGGCATAATATTTAATATTTTTATAGTTTGAATTCAAGTAAAGGAACAATGGCTTCAACCTTTGTATTAAAAATAAAGAGTATGTTTAGAAAATGTGCAGTTTAAGTTTAGACATTTCAGATGTCCTGTAATTGTTCAAGAGTGCACAGGATTTCTTTTTTTTTTTTTTTTTGTCAGTTAGGTTAAGAGTATTTAAGAATTTTAAATGGAAGAAAATCTTGAGCGTTTTTATAAGTGAATTGCTTGACTAATACACCTTTTGTAAGCAAGGGTTACTTTCCTATGTGAAAATTCCAAGGAATAACCAGATAGTAATAAGTAGTGGCTTGTTTGAGGATTTTGAGGAACCTTGCCCTGATGTAGAATCTGGATGAATTCTCTGTGCTGAGGAGACAGGAGGTAGTGATAATGACAAAGAAAAGAGCCAAGATGTCTATTGACAGATGAATGGATAAAGATGTGGTGTATACACACACACACACACACACACATACACACACACACAGGAATATTACTCAGCCATCAGAAAGGATGAATTCTTACCATTTACATCGACGTGGATGGAACTGGAGGGTGTATGCTGAGTGAAATAAGTCAACACATAAAGACAATTTTCATATGGTTTCACTCATATGTGGAACAAACAGGGCAGAGGACCATAGAGGAAGGGAGGGAAAACAGATTGGGAAGTTATCAGAGAGGGAGAAAAATCATGGGAGACTCTTAACTATAGGAAACAAATTGAGGGTTGCTGGAGGGTAGGTGTATGGGGCATGGGGTAATTGGGTGGTGGACATTAAGGAGGCCATGTGGTGTGATGAAGACTGGGTGTTGTACTCAGCTGATGAATTGTTGAATGCTACATCTGAAACTAGTGATGTCCTATAAGTTGGCTACTTGAATTTAAATTAAAAAAAAAAAAAAGAAGCTTGCCTTCCTTTTTTCTCCTCTCTTCATGCCCTCCCTTCCTCCCTTCCTCCCTTCTTTGCTTCCTTCCCTTTCCTGGTTGCTTGAAGGGTGGGAAACATTCTTTGTGTCCCCATTACAGCACCGTAGGGCATTTTGCTCCATATATGTTGGAGCTTTACCAATAGATCTTCTCAGTCAGACCCTATTCCTACTGTATCTTCCACTACCCACTCCCACCCCCCACCAGCTACTTGCCCTTTTCTCCAGAGCCCATGTTTTGTAAAGCCTCTGTGTCTTTGCTTGGGTTGTTCCTGTGTTGGGTTACTTTTTCTTCCATGCCACCCCCACCTTCTTCACATGCCCTTCAGTACCCTTTAAATCTCAGCTCAAGCATTGGCTTCTTCACCCCCTCCTTCCCTCTGTTCTCCCAGAACCTTGTAACTGCCCTAGTTACAGGGATTTTTACATTCTGTCTTCCTATTTATACTTGGTAGCTCCAAGAGGGTGTGGGTATTCTCTCACACAACTGTGTCTTCAGTGCTTAGTAGGGGATCAATAAATTTTTGTTAAATGAATGGCGAGATGGAGTTACAACCAAAACAGAACACTGTTTATGGTTCATAAAGAGGAAATGTTTGAAATGAGTAGTACTACTTGTCGTTGTTGATCACCATAGAATTCTTTTCTCCATTTGCAGACTACTAAAAAAAAGTACTACTAAAACTTGTTTAGTTTTATTTCACTGAAATGATGGTATAGGGATATATTTGTATTTCTGATCCAGGGCAGACTAAAGTCTTTCAGATCAGCAGATCCTCCTAGTGATCCCCTAGGGAACTTTCCTTGGGTGGGTGTGGAGCCAGTGCTTTGTGGTAGATTAAAATGACTTCCAGTGATTGCATCATTCATGATTTTATCAAATTCTTTCTTTTGTTGGGGAGCTATTCACATGTTTATCACTCATTGTGAAAAATGGTACATTTTGATTTTCCTAGAATTAGCTGTGAGCTACTAGGACTATTCCCTAGTACTAATATGGAAAGATATGGTACGTAAATCTGTGTTTGTGTCATCAAAACCCTTCTTGATTTCTTTTTTTTTTTTTTTTTTTTGGCAGATAAACTGGTGCCTTGGTTATTCTTCTCATTTGAATTGACTCTAAGTCCAGAATGAATTTTTTGGTGTATGGTGACCCTAAATGTGTGAATTAGGAGAATATTTCCTCAAACTGTCCTT
This sequence comes from Enhydra lutris kenyoni, assembly GCF_002288905.1. NCBI lineage: Eukaryota > Metazoa > Chordata > Mammalia > Carnivora > Mustelidae > Enhydra > Enhydra lutris. Next base: position 40,510,264 of record NW_019154098.1, on the reverse strand, counting down.
GATTATATTGGCCTTTATTTGGCTTTATTCTGTCTCTATATTTTACTATTTTAATTTTTATTATAGATCTCTATTTCTTGCTAGGAGTATATAATTATATATTGGGTTGCATTATTTTTTAAATTACATATTATAAATTGCCTATTATTTACGGTGTTTTTCATAAGTGGAATATTTTCTTCCATTTTTGTTACATCTCCAGCTATTTACCACTGTTAGTAATAATTATTATTTTCTACTATTTATTAATGAAAACATATCTTAGTTGGGCTAATGTGCCTCCTTAAAAACAATTATAATAAAAGATTCTTGCAGTGTGTCATCGGAGAGATATATAATTATGCATTTTAGCCAAGAATTGCATCAGTAATTTTCAGATTATGTTCTAGGGAAAACCAGGTTTAGAATCAACGAATATTTGTTTAGTGTTTACTCATGTCAAGTGTTTCAGGTAATTCCTCACGTAGTTCTCTACCTTTGATCTTAGTAAACTTTCTAAAGTACTAATATTACATTCAGAGAAAAACTGATCTATTGAAAGATTAAAAAAATCTATCATCTTTTAAGTTAAACTACTTTTAATATATATATATATATATATATATTTTTTTTTTTTTTTTTGGTCAGAGAGAGAGAGGGAGAGAGAGCAAGCACAGGCAGACAGAATGGCAGGCAGAGGCAGAGGGAGAAGCAGGCTCCCTGATGAGCAAGGAGCCCGATGTGGGACTTGATCCCAGGACGCTGGGATCATGACCTGAGCCGAAGGCAGCTGCTTAACCAACTGAGCCACCCAGGCGTCCCTAAACTACTTTTAAAAATAAGTATTTATTGCATTTGTGGGATTGAAGATAAACTATAGTTAAGTTATTAAGAACAACACTCACAGATACTGGCTTATGTTTTAAAGTAATTACATCATTTTTTAGTGTCAAAATTAAATTAACTGACCATGCTAACAGGCATTAAGAATTATTATGAAAATGGCATGTTTTCTATTGATTCAACTTGACATATATGCAAAAAGATCTAAAAGTGTTAGATGCAGGCCCTTATCTTCTAAACATATCTTCTAACCAGATTGTAGCCTAGGGATGATGTCCCATTGGTCCCTCTGAAAGCGGTCCTTTCTTCTCTGCCTAGGGGGCCATTACTCGAGTCTGTCTTGAGATGTCATGTCCTTTCTATATAGCTTTTCATGATTTCTTTTGTTCTTTTCTGTGTTCTGGTGCTACTCTATATATGAGACTGTTTGAGTACATATTTTTTGCTATAGTTATTTGCTTCTCAGACTGCATTTGGGTGTCCCTCATTGAATTTCTGTTATTTGTAAATGCATGCAGTTTCCTATAAGAGAACAATTTGTGATCCTCCGGGAAGTCTGCACTAGTTGGTCCAGTTACGTGTTTGATTGTACTTGCTGGTTTATCTGCTACCTAGGAATCACAGCACAAGTCCTGTTTCTGCAAAACAAGGGTATGGCCTGGGAATCCCTAAGCTCTCCTGTACCACAATATTGCCATTATATGATTCTAATCCATCACTAGAAATGTATTGTGAAGTAGTTAACATTTAAGGGATGCTTAAAGAATTTTTAATGAGAAGTAGATACTTGTGGTTAGTGTTAACTACTTGATGTGTTATTAACTTTTTCTTCTTTTTTTGCACCAACACCACATTGAAAGAATGTACTTTAAAGAATAAATTGCAATCTGGTGAAATATTTTCATGGTTTAATAAAATTTAGCTTTTAAAAACAAGCATCAGTAATGGTGACTATAGAAACCAAGAACCTTGCATATAAATAGTTATAATAAGAAGGAGAACAACATCAGTATATAGTTTTCATAATTTTTCAGAATATTTTAAATATGATAGCAAGTTCTTATTCCTTCAGTTTCTTTGTAAAGGAGGCAAGACAAGCACTCTAAGATCTACAGGGATTAAGGGCTCATTCATTCCTTAAATGAAAATGTACTGAAATTCATTCCTTAAATGAAAATGTACTGAGAGTTTACACATGGGTAGAACGATTGAAGATACAGTGATGACTGCTTGACTTCAAGAATAGGAGAGACAAATTCATCAACAAATATATTAGTTGATAATATTGTTAATTATGGTAGAAGCATGGAAAATGGTGCACATAACTCTGGAGAGGTGTTTGGTGAGACTCCACAGAAGAGGTGATTTTTAAAGGATTTTCATTAAAGAGTGAGTGGAGATCTGCCAGAAGAAGAGGAGTAGGGTGAGGAGAAGGGTCTTGTAGGAAGAGGGAAGGAAAATATGTAGAAATTCAGAGTTATGATAGAGCCTGGGTATTGGAAGGACAGTGTCCAGTTCAATGTAGCTAGAGTATTACTGTCTGATATAAAGATAAATAAGTAAGTTTAAAATGTCAAATTTCATATTAAAATATAAAACAGGTGAATAATAATATATTTAGCCTAATACAGCTAAAATATTTGTTTTTTTCATACATAAGTATGAGGTATTCAGTTACAAAGATTAAATCAGGTCTGTACTTTACACTTAGAAAACATCTCAATTTGGGCTAGCCACAGTATCTACAAGCTTCCCTAAGATGTGTGTAATGTTAAAGAGAAAACGAGGAAGAGGAGAAGGGAGAAAGAGAGAATGATAAAAAGAATGGAAACATTTGTAGGGGGCCTGGGTGACTCAGTTGGTTAAGATCTGGCTCTTGATTTCAGATCAGGTCATGATCTCAGGGTCCTGAAGTCAGTCCTTGTGCTGGGCTCTGTGCTGAGTGTGGAGCCTGCTTAAGATTGTCTTTCTCCTCCTGTCCTGTGTGCTTTCTCTTCCTTCTCCCTCTCAAAACAAAACAAAAAAAAAATAAAGCAAAACAAAACAAAACTTAAAAAAGAGAATGAAAACATTTGTTTGCTCTAGAGGGGGAAATGGAAAGATGAGGTTGTAGTTGTTGAAGCCATATTTTGAAAGTCCTTGTATACTGGTTGAATTTGGAATTTATCCCATAATATAGTAGCTTATGACTGTGATTCTCAAATTATCTTGGTAAAAGGCCAGTTTTTAAAATTTCAGATTTGTTTCAGACTGATACTTTTGCAAAATAGAAAAGCAGTGAATTAGAAAAATGAAATAAAAGAGACATATAAGGAGAAGCACCATTTTTTAATCATTAGATTTGACAAATGTACAATTGTTTCATCAGTTGTTTATAAAGATGTCTAAATTAATGCTATCCAATAGAACTTTTTGTGGTGATGGAAATGTTATGTCTGTGTTTCCCAATATGGTAGCCACTAGCCACATGTGGCTATTAAGCATTCGAAATGGGGATAGCTAAAATAACCATTTTATTTGGTTTAATTCAATTTAAATTGAAGTAACTACATGAGGCTATTGGCTGCTTTGTTGCAAAGCACTGGATGTGTTTACTCTTAACTTCTGTATCTATTATAGAGTAGTGAAAACCAGCTGTGGACTGGCCTTGGTCCTCAGACCATACTTTAAGTAGCATTGTTTAGAGCATGGACTCCAGAGTGAGAAATCCTTTGTGTGTCTGTGGCAAGTCACTTAATCGCTTGCTACTCCACAATCCTCATTTATAAAACAAAAGTTCGTATTAAGGAGAGGAGAAGTGAGTTGGGGGAAATCAGATGGGGAGATAAGCCATGAGAGACTGTGAACACTGAGAAACAAACTGAGGGTTTTGGAGGGGAGGAGGGTGAGGGTTTGGATGAACCTGGTGGTGGATATTAAGGAGGGCATGTATTGCATGGAGCACTGGGTGTGGTGCATAAACAATGACTCTTCGAACACTGAAAAAAAGTATTAAAAAAAAAAAAAAGAAGAAACTATCTCATAGAGTTGTTGTGAGGATTAAATGTGTAGCAGGTGGAATTAAGGAAGGCACCAAGAAAAGATGACACTTGCTGGGGCCATACTGGATGAGTTCAGTAGGCAGAGAAGAAAGAGCCTATCAGGTACAGGGAACTCTAAAATCCATTTGGATCATATTCTGTTAAGAGGGAGGGACAGCAGACAGTATGGGTTTAACCCTATCACTGCCACCACACTGCTAACATTTTTTCTTTCTCTTTCCTAGTTGTCTTATTTTAACCTTTTAGCATACTTTAAACTGGATCACTAGGTAACATGTGATTCTGTGGTTTTAAATAAATACTGCCTATTCAGCCAATCATTGCCTCCCTATGCTTCTTCATTCCTGGGAATTATGGTGCCTGAATTTGATAGTGGAATTGGGCAGTGGTGGAGAAGGGAAGGGACTCCTGTTTGAAAAGCTGTGCCTGGGGTATGGCATATGGCTGTGAGATTCTTTCCCCCTAAACCATGTTTCTTTCTTATACAGATTATTTTAGGAAGAAAACCACCTGGAAGAATCAATGAAGTTCCTTCTTTTCACATTTGTTGGTGTTGTTCACCTTTTCTCCCTGAACTCTGGGAAAGCGATCTATAAGAATGACATCTCTCGGAGGACTTTTCAAGAAATAAAAGAAGAAATAGCCCGCTATAAAGATGTTGCTAAAGCAATCATCAACCTTGCTGTTTATGGTAAAGCCCAGAACAGATCTTATGAGCGACTGGCACTTCTGGTTGATACTGTTGGACCCCGACCAAGCGGCTCCAAGAGCTTGGAAAAAGCCATCCAAATCATGTACCAGAACCTGCAGGAAGATGGGCTGGAGAATGTCCACTTGGAGCCGGTCAAAATACCTCACTGGGAAAGGGGAGAAGAATCTGCTGTGATGCTGGAGCCAAGGGTTCACAAGATGGCTATTTTGGGTCTTGGCAGCAGCATTGGGACTCCTCCAGAAGGTATCCTTTGTCTTTTCAAGTCACTTTGCTGTGTACATTATAAAACTAGTGTCATGGGACATAGCTGATTACAGTATGCATGATTCATATTATAATTTGGGTGATAAGAAGGACGACAGAATCACTTCTCATTCTGTTGGCTAAATGAGTTCTCTTATATTCCTTTTTCTTCCTACTTCCTTTCCTCCCTTTGTTTTCTTTTTTTTTCTTTCCTCTGTTTTTTTTGAAAGGAAGTTTATTGTGTAGGGTCACTTTTTAAATGAAGATCTACAACTGTTGATCCATGATATTTACCAGCCCTATCACTTAGTAACTTGTAGCTAGTATGACATTAGTTTCATTCTATAGGGCATCGAGATAACTGTGTATAGGATAGAAAAACTAAATTTCCTCCAAGCAGCCTCAGTGTACAGAAGTTTTTAGAATTAATGAAATAGGGAACAGATCTTTACACATGGAATTGATTTGAGTTAATTTTTGTTATAGAAGCAGAGGCCTCAAATGCAAGGAATTATCCAGGGTGAATTTCTACTTTTACTTATCAGCACCCTAGTTCAGCTTCATCAGACAATATAAATGATTAGATCAGGGATATAAAACTAGTCACGAGTGGGCTGCCAATCAGTCTTGAACTATTCATGGACTGTTTTCCTACAGACTTTTCATGTATTCATGGACTATTTTCCTATGGCAGAGGAACTATTTTATAGAAGCTAGTTGACATTCTCTAAAAAGTTTATAGAAAGTTTTGACCTTCTCTAATGCCAAAAGAAAGACCCAATATAGAAATAGATGGTCAGTTTTTTAAAAAAAATCTTTTTTGAGGTATAATTCACATAATATTCACTCATTTAAAAATCTACAGTTCAATGGTTTTTAGTATATTCACAGAATTGTCTTACTACAGCTACTGTCTAATTGTAGAACATTTTCATCACCCTGAAAAGAAACTTCATATTCATTAGCAGTTACTTTGCATCCCTCCCTTACCTCCCTCCTAAGCCCAAGGCAACCACTAATTTTCTTTCTATCTTTATGAATTGCCTATTATAAGTATTTCACATGAACAGAATAATATACTGTGTGTTCTTTTGTGACTGGGTTTTTTCATGTAGTGCAGTGTTTTCCAGGTTTATCCATGTTGTAGTGTCAATCACTTATTAATTCTTCTTTATTGTTGAGTGATATTCCATTTTATGAATATACCACATTTTATCCATTCGTCAGTTGATAGACACTTGTTTTTTCTTATCTTTTGGACATTATGAATAATGCTGCTAAAAACCTTCATGCATAAGTTTTTGTAGGATATACATTTTTATTTCTCTTGGATATATACCTATGAGCGGAATTGCTGGGTCATATAGTAACTCTACAATTAACTTTTTGAGGAACTGCCATACTCTTTTCAAAAGTGACTATACCAATTTACATTTCCATGAATGTATTCCAGTTTTTACACATACTTCTCAGTGCTTGTTATTGTCTGTCCTTTTGGTTATGGCTACCCTAATGGGTGCAAAGGGATATCTCACTGTGGCTATGATTTCCATTTCCTTAATGATTAATGATGTTGATCATCTTTCCATGTTCTTATTGGCCAGTTGTGTATCTCCTTAGGAGAAATATTTAAGTCCTTTGCCCAATTCTTAATTATGCTGTTATTATTGAGTTGTAAAAAGTCTTTGTGTATTCTGGATACAGGTCACTTATTAGATGTGTGATTTATTAATGTAATGGTAATTGATGGTAATATTGCTGCAGAAAAGTTTTTACTTTTGAGGGGCACCTGGGTAGCTCAGTGGGTTAAAGCCTCTGCCTTTGGCTCAGGTCATGATCTCAGGATCCTGGAATCGAGCCCCACATCGGGCTTTCTGCTCAGCAGAGAGCCTGCTTCCTCCTCTCTCTCTCTCTGCCTGCCTCTCTGCCTACTTGTGATCTCTGTCTGTGAAGTAAATAAATAAAATCTTTTAAAAGAAAAGTTTTTACTTTTGATTTAGCACAACTTACCTAAAATTTTTTGTTGTTGCTAGTGCTTTTTGTGTTATAGCTAAGAAACCTTTGCCTAAACCAAGGTCACGAAGATTTATTCCTATATTTTCTTCTACGAGTTTTATAATTTTAGCTCTTACAGTTATATCTGTGAATTAATTTTTATATGTGGTCAGGTAGTAGTCCAATCTTCATCCCTTTGCAGGTGGTCATTCAGTTGTCTCAGTGTCATCTATTGAAAAGGCAATCCTTTCTTCATTGAATTGGGTGTATTACATTAATTGACTTTCAGACGTTAAACCAACTTTGCATTCCTGGGTTAAATTCCACTTGGTTATAACGTATAATCTTTTTTATATATTACTGAATTCATTTTGCCAGTATTATGTTGAGTAGTTTTACATCTATACTCGTAAGGGATATTGGTCTGTAGTTTTATTTTGTGTGTGTGTGATGTCTTCATCTGGTTTGGTATCAAGGTTAATTCTATACTCAAATAATTGGTTGGAAAGTACTACCTGGTCTTCTATTCTTTGGAGGAATTTGTGAGGGATTGGTATTAATTCTTTAAGTTTTTGGTAGAATTCAAAAGCCATCTGGTCCTGGGATTTTCTTTGTAGGAAGATTGTTAATTATTAATTTAATATCTTTCCTTGTTAAAAATCTATTCATATTATCTGTTTTCAAGTCAGTTTTAGTAGTTTGTGTCTAAGAATTTATTTATTTTGCCTAAATTGTATAGTTTGTTGGCATATGGCTTTTTACAGTAAGGATCCAAATTACTCTTTGGTGTCACTTGCTTTCAGCCTGAAGAATTCCCTTCAGTTTTTTTGTTGTTGTTGTTTTTGTTTTTGCTTTTTTCCCCAAAGCAAGTCTGTTAACAGAAAATTCTCCAACCTTTTATCCATTCTTATTTATTTATTTAATTTTCATTTTAGAAGCATAGTTCTACTGGATGTAAGATTCTTGGTTAATAGTTTTTTACTTTCAGCACTTTGAATTTGTCATCCATTATCCTTTGGTCTTTGCTATTTCTGATGAGAAGTCACTTGTTAATATTATTGGGATTCCTTGTATGTGAGTCATTTTGCTTTTACTGATTTTATTTGTGGTTTTCATCATTTTGATTATGATGTATCTAGGTGTCAGTCTCCTTGCTTTTTTCTTGCTTGGAGGTTGTTGAGCTTCATGGATGTGTCAGTGTTTTTTATCAATTTGGGAAGTTTTCAGCTATTATTTCTATGAAGATTTTTCTACCTATTTTTGCTCTTCTGGTCCTTCCACTGTGAGTATGTGGGTACAGTTAATGGTGTCCCATATTATTCTGAGGTTCTGCTCATTTTTCTTCCCCTCCTTTTCCCTCTATATTCTTTAGGTTATATAACCTGTATCAGTCTAGTATCAAGTTCACTGATTAATTATTTTGTTAGTTTAAATACACTGTTGAACCCTTTACTGAATTTTTCTTTTCAGTTATAATTTTCAGCTCCAGAATTTTTCCTGTAATTTTTATCTCTTTATTGATATTCTTTTTTATTATATTATGTTATGTAGTGTTCCAAGATTCATTGTTTATGTATAGCACCCAGTGCTATTGTTATTCTTTATTTGCTAAGACATTGTCATCATTCTTTTCTTTAATTCTTTAAGTATGCTTTCCTTTAGTTCCTTGAACATATTTATAAAAGCTGCTTTGAAGTTTTTTTCTTATATATCCTACAACTGGGCCTCCTCAAAGGCAGTTTCTATCTGCTTTTTATCCTATGTATCAGTCACACATTACTATTTCTTTTCATGTCTCATCACTTTTTTTGTTGTTGTTAAAAACTGAACATTTAAAATAATATATTCTAGCAACTCTCAGTACTGATTTTCCCTTTCTCTCTCTTGCCCACTGAAGGTTGGTGGTGTTTTTGTTGTTTGCCCTTTATTTGTTTAATGATTTGGTTGTACTAACTCTGTGAAGTCTGTTTCTCTTACAGTGTACATATTCTGATGTCCCTGTTTATAGTGCTTTTTTTTTTTCCCTCCTTTTTTAACTTTTAGTCTGGCTCACAAGGAGTCAGCCTTGGATCCCCATAAACCAATTATTGGTCAAAGGTTGTGCACAGATGTCATTAGTCAGTTATATTTTCCCCCTTTACTGTTGGATGTACATGTGACTTGGGGGCTGTTATTAAAACTTAAGGAGTTTTTTTTTTTTGCCTCAAGTTCAGCTACAGCCTAATAGCTTGGAGGTTCTCTCTACCATCAACCTTGAGAGGATACAAACTTGGGCATGCACATCCTCTTCCAAGTTGCTAGGATCCAGGTGATTTTATTATTATCTTGCTTAACAAGATTTTCCTCTGTATCGGAATAGCGTGTTTTTCAGATTGTGTTTGGTCAGAGTGTGCATAAGCCTTTTATGCCAGTGAAACCTCTGCCTTTTGTTGATGGAACTGTCTGCAGCTTGGAAAAGGTTTTCAGTCTGCCCCATGTCCTATTTTGATTATTCCTGAATAGGAACATAGGCATAGCTTTTCCAATCACCAGGGTTTATTGTCACCCCAAGAGGGCTTTTCTTGGTTGTTTCTTTTCTTGTTTCTTTCTGTTAAATTTTGGATTGCTTGGTACTTAGCAGTATCATGCAGCTTCTGGCACTCTTTTAATTGTTTTCTACCAAGCCCTCCATTGTTTTCAACAACATCCTTATGCATGGAATTCTCTATGTTCTACTCCAAATACAGTCACTGTCCTGGGTAAGAACTGCAAAACTCTTCTTTTTCTTTGCTTGCCTGATAGGAGAACCTCACTGCTTCCTAGGAACTAGGCACAGTGATAATGGTCTTTTTCTCCCAGAGTGATATCCTGAACAGATGCTAGAAGGGGAGGGTGGTAGCTCCTGGTCTTCTCTGCTTGCCTCTCCCAGCGTGGGACCTCTGCTTATCAGTAAGCTGAGACAGAGATGATCAGGATCCAGGTATTATTGGTGCCTATACTTAGGGTAGGATTTTTACCATATGTTGGGTAGAGGAATAGGCCTCAGCCCTTTTGGAGTGGAATGTCCATAGCAGTGTTTTTGTAACATGGAGCTGGCAATGGGAAAAGGAAGCAGGTCATGGCCCAAATGCTGTAGACTCTCATTATTCTCAGATTTAGTAGTTTTTCTTGAGTGAATGTTTCTCCATTTGCTTTAGACCCTTAAGACAATTTTGAGAGACTTTAAGTGATTTTTTAAAAAATAGTTTTTCTCAGTTAAATGTTTTATAGAGGACAGACCTCAAGTTTCTTTCTCCATCATTCTGGAAGTACCACCAGGATAGTCTGTTTTGCTTTCTCGGAGGTCACATGAATAGGTGACCTCTGAGGTATTAGGGGAGCCCCTCGGTTTGAGTTCTATAGTGTTGACCAGGAGTTTTGTTTAGTTGACTCTGTATGCAGTAATCTGTGTAAGGTACCAGATTACGTATAACTTCTTTTTCCTTTTTGAGTCTTTCCAACTATCTTGAAAGGCTTAGCTTTTTTTTTTTTTTTTCCTCTACAGACGAGAAACCCAGACTCCAAGAGGTAAGGTAGTTTGCCTACAGTCATACAACTAGTGAGGGGCCACCTATCAAACTCCAAAGTCTATGCTTGTAGTTATTAGACTATATTGCCTACATACAGATATTTTAATGTTATTTTCATTTATATAAGGTTTCCCTTTTTAGCCATCTGACTGAAACAGATCTGTCTCAAAAGCTGCTGATACCCATACTGTGACAGCAGAATATATTGATGTCTGCACCTTCTTTTTGGACATGTTTTCTCATTCCTATTTCTTTCTTATCCTCATTTCTCATTCTGTGGCTGGGCCTGATCTTCCTTGGCTATCTGCCTGGTATTGAAACTAAGCCAAATTACTGATTGCTCCTGGGGCCTTCAAAACCCAGGGGAAGTGAATTTTCCTCACTAGAATCTATTGTAGTGTTCCAAGACTCACTTTCACCCCACTCCTTATTCCATGGGGCTCAAAGTAGATAAACAGTTGTCTGGCAACTGGGCTATTTTCAGCTCTGAGGACACTGGAGAGTTAGGCTGAACCAGGTATGGAAAAATTCCCATAGGAGACAGTGTGTAGTCAACACAAAGGGACCTCCAGATGCAGATAATGTGGTGCAGAGCTTGTCTCTTAGGAAACCCATGTTGTGTCCTTGGTTTAGCTGCCTACTAGTTGTGTGACCTAGGTCCAGTCTTTTAATGTGTATGGACCCTAATTTTGTCACGTGTATAATGAGAGATGTTTGACATTTGAACCTGTAAGGTCTCTTCCAGATTGAAAAGGTTGTGATTTTTATGAGAATCCACAAGGGATCAGTGAAGCTAAAGTTCATGAGAGCAGGGCTTCTTTCAGGCATATGCTGTGGAACAGATTTCCTTATATAACCAAAGGTGAATTTTTTAACCATCTGATTCCAGAGTTGAATATTACAGTGTGTGTTAGTTTATTTGTGTGTGTGGGTTAGAGCTCTGTGAGTTATCTATGGAGAATTGGAAGAAGACAGATGTAAGTTGGCCAAGTAAGATGAAGATACTGAGTAAAACTTAGAGGTAAGATAGGACAAAAGTATAATTTCAAATCAATCCCAACATAACATAATAAACAAGATTTAAATGTTTAAATGGACTGAGTGAAAGAATGAAAACCAGCAGCCAAATCCAAGAAAGGCTGATATATGGGCAAGAACAGGAGCTTGGGCAAAATGTTGTTAACCCTTCCTCACTAGACATAACTCGGTAGGTCTCATTAGATAGTCTCTGAACCCCAAACAGCAGATTATTGAGTACTTATTAGTCCTCTGTGGAAACTGGCATCTCTATAGAGGTACTGGGCTTTCTCCAAATTTTATATGTTGCAAATTGTATTGGGAGCTCCTGGGAGCTCCTGAAAAACTGGACTGAATTTTAATCCATCTTTCTATTCTCAGCATCTAGCACCATACTCAGTGCATATTAGTTATTCATTCAATGTTTAAGGAACAGTGAATTGTTTTAGGTAGGTCTTTCCTTAGAATATTAGTTGCCTGTAATAATTAAAAAAATAGTGATTCCTTCTACTTATTGATGGTGTTGTTGACCCATTGTAATTTGCTTAGATTTTTCTGATTATATAATCAATACTAGCTTATTATTAAAAAAATGTACATAAATATAAAAGTAATAAAAGTCATTGTGATCTTTTCTCCTAGAATCATTGCTAACATTGTAATTTTTCACTCTAATTTTTGCATATCATATATATTTTTATTTTATTTATTTATTTATTTAATTTGGTCTGACTTTTTTTTTAATGTTTTATTTCAAGCTGTCAACATTGTAAGGTCATGTTAATTTCCATATGTGTGGAAGGATACAGTAAGTTACCTTTATTAGTTATCAAAGGGACTCAACTTTTAAATAAATTATTTTTTTAAAAGGCAGTGCTTTACTTAAATTTGTGTTTTTAACTTTTTCTTACAAATAGTGAGAAATCCTTTTTAAATTTGAGTCTTTGAAAGATGTCAGCATCAAACTATATCACTATTCCTTGGAAAAATAATACAATAGTTAAATAAAAATTAACAATAATGTACATTTTAACCCCAGAAGAACTTCTAACTCAAAAATATGGGTCTTCATGGTTTTTTGTTTGTTTGTTGTTTTTTGTTTTTTTTTTATTTTTATTTTTTATAAACATATAATATATTTTATTTATTTTTTTAAGATTTATTTATTTATGTTAGAGAGAGTGCATGTGTGCACATGTGAGCAGGAGAAGGGCAGAGGGAGAGGAAGAGAATCTTAAGAAGACTCCCTGCTGAGCATAGAACTGACAGAGGCTCAATCTCATGACCCTGAGATAGTGACCTGAGCCAAAACCAAGAGTCAGGTGCTTAACCGACTGAGCCACCCAGGCACCCCATAATTTTGTTTTATAAATTTGACATGAAACTGTATATATTTGTGTCCTTTTATGCCATATATCATGGACATTTACCACATACTAATAAATATCCTTTGAAATAAATTTTAACAATTTATTATTTATTATTTATTAAGTATAACACATAATAATATTATGTATTATTTATTACTTAACAAAATACAAATATACAATAAATAACATAACCAAAACCCTCTTATTGGAATCCTGGTTACTTCTTTTTCTTTTTTTCTACTGTTTCAAATAACATAGCTATACAAATCCTTTAATACAGAAGTAAAGAATAGATTTTTTATTTAAAAAAATTTTTTTTAAAGATCTCATTTATTTGACAGAGAGAACACAAGCCAGGGAAAGGAGCAGAGGCAGAAGCAGACTCCCCACAGAGCAGAGAGCCCAATGTGGAACTTGATCCCAGGACCCTGGGATCATGACCTGAGCTGAAGGCAGATGCTTAATGACTGAGCTACTCAAGTACCCCAAGAATAGATTTTGAAAAAAGAGATTTTTATGTTTTTGATGAATACCAGAAAGAGGAATGATTGGGATGGTCTAGGAAGTCTTAAGAGGGTGGCAAAAAATAACTTTGAAACTGCTCCTATAGATATAAAAATGGAAATAAAATTCCTTGAAATCATTTTTTCTGTCCAAATATTATTATGTAAAAATGTTAACATAATAGAATTTATATAACATTACAATATAAATTTATAATACAGTGTAAATAGCATATTTAATTATTCAAAATTTTAATATAAATACTGAAATTTTTAGGCTCTTGATATATTTGTTGTTTTCCAGAAAATTGTACACATTTACTGCCCTATCAGCAGCATATCTCAACATCCTTAAAATCCCCGTGCCTTCATACTCATTAGGTATTTTTTTCTAATCTTTGCCATTTTGATCGCTTAAAATGATATTTCACTATTATTTTATTTTGTATTTCTTTGCTTATTGGGAAAACTAATATTGTCATTTATTTATTGGTTGCTTATATTTTTCTTCTTTATACATTATCTGTGACTATCCCTTGCCTACTTTTCTATTGGTACTTTTTTTTTTAAGATTTTATTTATTTATTTGACAGATCACAAGTAGGCAGAGAGGCAGGCAGAGAGAGAGGAGGAAGCAGGCTCTCTGCTGAGCAGAGAGCCCAATGTGGGGCTCTATCCCAGGACCCTGAGATCATGACCTGAGCTGAAGGCAGAGGCTTTAACCCACTGAGCCACCCAGGCGCCCCTCTATTGGTACTTTAAGGATATTCTGATTGAAGTATATGAACTCATTGCATACCAAAGATTTAAATTCTTTGTGGTCACCTGTTTCAAAGTGATTTTTGAAGCTGTTGTAATGATTCATATTGATTTATTATCTCCTTTTTCACTTCTTAAGAACTTATTTATTTCTCATTTTTTAAGAAGGCTGGCTGTCCCTGGAGTATAGTTAAGAGATTGTGAAACAGCAAAATAGACTCATTTATGCTTCCTCTGCCCTATCAAAGTGCTCTAAGAAACTGAGCTCTTTAGCTCAGTTTATGCAGACTTTAGAACATCAACCTCATGGTTTGCATACTGGTGGATGACCTGCTCTTGAAATGGCACTTAAAAACTTAAGAATCCAGTCATCCTGGACTTAGATTTTGGGCTGAGTGTGCTGATTGGTACTTCTGCTGGAGGGTCATGTCAAAATTGTGTACCTCATGACTTTTCTTCATGGAGATGATTTAGGAGTGGGAGGAAGAGAGATAGAGATAACACTAGGGTGGGCTTAATGTATAGCCCACATATATATATAATGTATATATAATGTATACTTGACTAGCAGTTAATGTTTAGTTGTAGAACTATTCTAACTGGGTTTAAGTTTAAAGTACATATGGGTGTGTTATAGGATTTTAAACTGTTTTCAGAATTATTGGGAAAACTCATAATGCAGATTTGCTCATAATTTGAGCTTTTCAGGAATGAATTTGAGAACCACTCTGTAGAACCAGGCTACCAAGCCTGCTATTGCTTTTCCTAGATTAAGCAATGGCTTTTATCAGAAAGTTGCAGTAGGAAATCCAGACATTACCACAACTGTGCTCGCCTCTGAAATAATAGAAGTAGTAGAAAGAAGCCTTCACCTCATTCTGTCTTCCAGATCTTGTTCAAGTACATACAATTGGTGACACTTAAATTACTTCTAGAACCCTAGCTGTAGGGAGAAATTTAGTTTTTAGGTTTTTAGTCATTATATACAGCAAAGCACATTTAAAGGAAGTTGAGGAATGCCTGGGTGGCTCAGTCAACGGTTAAGTGTCTGCCTTTGGCTCAAGTCATGATCCCAGAGTTCTGGGACGGAGTCCTGCATCGGGCTCCTTGCTCCACGGGGAGCCTGATTCTCCCTCTGGCTGCCATTCCCCCTGCTAGTGGTCTCTCTCTCTCTCTCTCTCTCTCTCTGACAAATAAATAAATAAAATATTTAAAAAAATTTTTTTAAAAGGAATCAAATAAATAAATAAATAAATAAAGGAAGGAAGGAAGAAGGGAGGAAGGAAGTTGGAATGGTTGTTGAATGCCAGTTGTCCATATCTAACACAATGCTCATTTCATTATGCCTCTTTGATAACAATACGATATGAAGGGTTTTTTTTTTGCATAAATAAGTAAGGAAAAATGGCCATTGATCATATAGTCCACATAATGCCACCAATAGCAGTTTGGTCCTCTGTAGCAGATGAATTATAGTGGCTTTGAAAGGACTAAAAAGACCATAAGGAGAGTAATCATGAAATGAAATAGGGGCATATCTCCCTGTGTATGCTGATGGACTGAAGAGAAATGTTCTAGGCTGGTTGTCAAGTTTGCTATATAAATTCAAGTGGGTTCTCTCCTTCATCTTTTCTACTGTTTCCTTTTGGATGCCTCTCTTTAAGAAATACGATCCAGTCCCATGACTTTAGGTACCACCTATATACCTATTACTTTTAATTGTACATATATGTGCCTGACTTATGTCTGCAGTTCCAAGAACTACTGGATGTTTCACAAGTCCCACAAATTCATCATCCTATCTCCCCTTTGTTTCTCATATTCATTAATGATATTATCATACACCCAGGGACCCAGACTTGGAGCCTCAAATCTAATGTCTGAGATGGTATCTTGCTTTCATGTTTTTGTTCTCTGCCTGGAATGCCTATATTTAAGGATTCAGCTCAAATGCCTCTTCTATGGAGACTTTTTCTATGCTTGCTCATTCCCAAACAAGTATTGACCTCTTCCTGTCTTATGCTTTTCCTGTACCCTATATATGCTTATATTATAAGCATTTCTCTCCTAGAGAATAAGCCTCTTAAAGTCAGAGATCCCAGTTTCATTGGTTCTTATCTGGGGGCAGTTTTGCTCCCCAGAGGAAATTTGGCCATCTCTGGACACATTTTTGATAGTTGTGACTGAGACACAGGATACCACTTACCTTCAATGGGTAGAGCCCAGGACTACTGCTAAACATCCCATAATGTACAGAACAGGCCTCTTTCTCCGCCCTTAACAAATAGTTATCCATTCCAAAGTGCCCATAGTGTTGAAGTTGAAAAACTTTGCCCTTCTTAGCATGATGTCTCATGCACAGAAAAGCTTCAAGAACCATTAGTTGAATGAATTAAGTCTTTCCATTTATCTTGCTCCAACATTTAGTTGGTCTTAAGTGTCACACATGACTCTTTTTCCATCCTTACTGTTGCGTCAGAGTTTAGAACCTAACATCTCCTGACTAGTGTTATAATCATCTCCTAATTGATCCACCTGACCCCAGGCTCGTTTTGATCAATTTCAATAGCGCTGCTTTAATTGTCTTTGTAAAATATGGATCTCATTACGCAACTTCCTTGCTTAAAATCTTTTCATTGTTCAGAATATATTTCAGATTCTTAGAACCTTTTAAAAAGTGACTCCAGGCTGTGTTTCTAGGCTTATGTCTACTCCCTCCCTAGCCACAAACCTTATGCTTCAGCCACATGGGCCTAACTGCTCTTGCCTTGACATGTTCATATCCAATTTGCCTTAAAATCTGCTTCCTGGACCTCTGGCTAACCTAACCTTACTCTAACACTAATCCTAACTCAACCCAACCCAACCCTTCTTTGCTTGGAGGATTCCTATTCATTTAAGACTCATTTAAAATGGATCTTTCTTTAAGTCTTTCTTGAATCCAAACCTAGTAAACTTAATTGTTCTTTCATCTCTATTCTCTTAGCACTTTACCTATAGTATGCAATGATCACAATTTATTGAAGTCGATTGTTTACATGGTCCTCTCTGCTGAGAAACTGTGACCTCCTCCATGGTAAAAGCTGCATCTTTTCTTGGTATCTCCTTTAGCACTAAGCTCAGTGCCTGATATGTAATAGATGCATATTAAATACCCATTGATCTGATTAATAGATTGTGAGAAATATCCCACATTTAAAAATGATATTAAAAACTTATTCATACTCAAAACGAGTTTCCTTTAGTCCTATGTGATTTCCTTATGTCCTTTATGTCCTGTCCTATCCAAATAGCAATACGTTTTGATGTCCATCTAAAGCAAAGGCACATAGCAAAGAGAACGGTAAATGAACATCAATCAGATCATGATTAAGTTGTTTGCCACAGTCTTTTTTTTCTGAAAATTTAAGCAGCATGGACTGGAAAGTTTAGAAAGGTGTAGTTAAAGTATATTCCAAACTCTTATTGTATTCCTCTCATAGGAACTTAAAATAGCCTTCCTGCATACTCTTAGCACATCTACCAAAGGAAGAAATTCCATAGCCAATAACTCTGATCCTTTCTTAGTGAAGTGCTAGCTAATTTGTGCACAAGGCCCCATCATCAGATAATTCGTTATTTGTGCCTGTCCTCTTCTCCTCCTTTGGTCTCATTGGGGAAATATCACTTCTAGTTTGTTTGTTTATTTGTTTGTTTTTCCCCTTCAGGGCTTAATCTTTGTCTGATATCTAATCATAGTGTGATCAAAAGTGTTCTAGAGAGCCTGTATTCACAGGTGATTCTTGAAATTTGCAGGTGTGGAATCAGCTGAAGGATCCAATTCCAAAGTGTTAGAGGTTACAGATTTTCTCTCTGCATCAAGACAGGAGTAGGAATGGGGAAGAAGGGGCAAAGGGACTTACATTTATTGAATGCCTTTATACACTAGTCATTGTGCAGATTCTTTTACTTACATTGTCTTTTGGGCTAGTTATTGTTCACATGTTACAAATGACAGGCTCTGGGAAGTTTAGCACTTTGTTTAAGGTGACATGGTACTATGAGACAGAGCCTTGCCCCAAGTCATGCTTTCCCAAGAGACTTTCCTCTTCACCTTGTCTAATAATGGTGGATATTTCTGCCCACATCTCCCATGTACTTCTATTTACCTCTTGGCTATTACCTTAAGAAGGGGACTTACCATCTATCTCCTATGTGCCTTCACACTCTCACACAAATACAACTCAGGAATCACAAACCATAAAACAAAAACATTACTGAATTTGATTGCGTCAGAATTAAGAATTTCTACAATGAAGGATACCATGATGAAAGCTGTTAGATGACAAAATGGGAGAAGATCTTAACATTGTGTAAAACTGTTATGAGATTAATATGTACAATATGAACTATAGGAACTCAACAATAAAAAGGCAGTTACCCTAGTAGAAAATGGGCAAAGGTTCTAAGTAAACAATTTAAAGAAGAGGAATCCTAAAAGCTAACATGTGTATAGAGAGAGCTCAACTCATTAGTAATCAGAACAATGCAAATTTTTAAAATAATGAAATAATTTTACAGCAGAGATGTAAAATTTGTTGGGGTTGTGAGGGCATAGGAATTCTCATGCACTGATTGGTGAGCATGGAGCATGATGCCACCATTTTTTGAGAACATACTGGTCATATTTAGCCAATTTAAATATATTTTTGTACTCAGTGACCCAGTAATTCACTTCCTTGGTCTGTTTCCCAAAGAAATTGTCAGTGAGTTACAGAAGGCTAATTATGATAGCCTTGTTTGTGGGGGTAGAGTCCATCTGGAGGTCCCTTGCTAGGAGAGTAGATGTATAAGATGTGGTATAAGATGTGGTGGATGCCTCCCAGGGAATGTTTTACAGAAGTCAGAATCAACAGTCTAATGTATGAATAGCAGCGTGGATGGATCTTACATACAGAAAGCTGAGTAAAAATAACAAAAAATGAATGAAATACACAGTGTATTTGCATACATATAAATACAATTTTGCATGCACAGAGAATAATATTTTACATCTTATAAGACATACAAACAAAAACATCTTAGAATTGTTGTCCATGTAGGACATGGGGCAGAGTTGGGAATGAGGAATGGGGTTAAAAGAAAATAAATAAGTTTTTGGGGCGCCTGGGCAGCTCAGTGGGTTAAAGCCTCTGCCTTCGGCTCAGGTCATGATCCCAGAGTCCTGGAATCGAGTCCTGCATCGGGCTCTCTGCTCAGCGGGGAGCCTGCTTCCTCCTCTCTCTCTGCCTGCCTCTCTGCTCACTTGTGATCTCTCTCTGTCAAATAAATAAATAAAATCTTAAAAAAAAAAAGAAAAAAGTTTTGAAAACAAGCATATAAAAGAGATTTGCCTTGAGTAAGCCAATGAGGATGGTATGCTCTGAATTAAGGAGTGTAATTAACCTATCACTCTGCATTTGATTTTAAAAACAAAAATCCACTTGCTACTTGAGGCATAAAGTTAAGGTAGGTATTTGGGTAAATTGTCATTTTCTCCAAGAGAAGAGAAAGCTGCTTCTCTTTTACTTTTTAAACATTATCTGGTTCCTTCTTCCCCCATAATCTTATGATGTTCACTCAGAGTTATGTTTATACAATGTGAAATCTTGACTTTTTACTTAGTGTTTTTAGTTTTCTTGTAATATTTATCTTTGTCGTCGTTGTCTTCTTAGTTTCAAAGCTTCTGGAAGCAGGGCTGATGTCTCTTTTCATTTTTTTGTAGAGCTTTTAGTACCGTTGGACCTTTAGATCACATTAGTGATGTTCCCAACATTCAGTGTTACGAAAAATCTTCCAGGAAGAGGTTTTCTTTTGAGATTCTGAAAATATGGATGATATGCTCTGTAGACTTTCCTGCTGAAATAAAGTGCATTGATAGGACCCAGGTATCCTTTCCTTTCTAATAGACATCCTTTTCCAGCTCACATTTCATCCTTTCCTTTTCAATTTTTAAGCAAATCTCTCTGATTCCTTTTCCTGGCAGAAAATATCAGTGGTTAATAACTGTAGGTTTTTGATAACTGATGTTGTGGGTGAATTTAAGAAATGTGTTCAGTAATCAGGAGGTTATAATTAGCATTGAACTGAATCATGTGGAACTAGGAAACTGAGGTATTTGTTCTTCATAGTTGGGATTCTCTATGTCTCTCCTTTTACTCTTTCTCTTTGTGTCTCTGCTATTTACTCTGCTTGTCTCTATCTCTTTCTCTGTGCTTCTTTCTACTAACCATCTCTGCCTTTCTTTCTGTTTCCTTCTTTATCTCACTCTCTTCTCTCTGTCTCTTTCTTTGGTTTGGACTCTCTCTCTCTCTCTCTCTTTTTTTTTTTAAGATTTTATTTATTTGTTTGACAGACAGAGATCACAAGTAGGCAGAAAGGGAGGCAGAGAGAGAGGGAGAAGCAAGCTCCCCACCGAGCAGAGAGCCTGATGCGGCTTTGATCCCAGGACCCTGAGATCATGACCTGAGCCGAAGTCAGAGGCTTAACCCACTGAGCCATCCAGGTGCCCCTCTTTTTTTTTGGTCTCTTTTTGTTTTCTGCTTCCTAGTTTCTGGTTCATAGCCTCACCAACAGGGTAGTCCAGAGCTGATATATTTGCAGCTAGGTCAGATTATTGCTCTAGATTTAATTGGAGCTTCTATCTTTTTCTTAGTCTGTAGAAGTCTTCTTTGACTGTCCCATTGTATTCTTAAGAATTACAGTCCCTGAAGCAAACTGGTGAATACATATTTTGTACTCAGAGCAGTAAAGAAACATTTTGTGATGAATTTCACAATGAAAATTGTTTCCTAAGAATCAGTGCCATTTTGATGGCTACTGGGAAAATGCATCAATGATAACAATTGACAGAAGGTACTTTTATTTCTCCAGGGGAGCTCAAAGGCCAAAGCCTTATGGGACTCCTTACATTCTTGATTTCCTTTGTATTGAAAAATTGCATGGGAAATTTCCAGAAAGTTTCAGAGCTTTATATCATTAAATTGAAACATTTTTTCTGAGGAAAACATTAAGAAAATTTGTCTTCCTTAGAAATAGATGGCTTAGAGGTTTTGGATCAACTACTGGTAAATAATGCATTAAGGCCCATGGCCTGATTGACAAAGTGGGTGATCAGTAAACCACTGGGACCGGATGACATCCGCCCAGTATTTTTGAAGGAAATTAAGGATGAAATTGTCAAAATTGGTTAAATTGTATTTAACCCTTTTTAGTTGCTGTTGGGCTTAAGAATTATCAGATTTTTCCTAGAGACCACATTCTATAGGAATTCTCCCAAGACCTTGGAAAATACATTTTGTTGGTTATCATTACTTATTATATATACTTGACAAGGTAATGTATAGGGCATTTCTGAAGGGTTCATATAGATGACATGTTGGAGGGAAGATGATGTCTGAATAGTGGTGAAAGCCTAGGATAGTGCCAGATTGGATTTATTGCCAGTGGGAACTACTGCACACTTATAAATAGGGAATTTTGGGGTAGACATTTTTCGGACCACATTCTTTTGGTTCTGTGACAAATAGATGGGAAAGAAGAAAGACTAGAGAGATTTCAGATTTGGGAGACTAATAGTTTGGAGGAGTAATGACCTCAGAAAAGGAGAACCAAATATTATATATTGGAGATCAATTAATACCTTTTGGATATGAGAGATGAGGAATGGGAGGAATCAAAGATTATAAGGCTTTCAAGTCTGGGTCTTGGAAAAACCATAGGGATGTCACAGAGAAAAGGTTGGGGATGGAAGTTGGCTGAAGGCAGTAGTTAATAGGGTTAGTTTGAATATACTGATCTTTTGAGGTTGATTCCATAGAAAACAGTCATGTTCTCTTATGCAACATCCCCAGAAGCCACAAAGTGGTGACAGTGGACCAGAGAGATCACTGGTTGCACCCACATAGCATTTCTTATTTTCTTCAGTTAAATTCTATAAAGTATTGAATCCTCTGTTGATCCTGCCACAGCAGTGATTCCTGTTTACTTCTCTATCAACTCACTGTACCGTGAGCCTGATTTGGACACAGGATGCCTATAATCTCTGTCTCTTCAGCCCCTAAGGCAGGCCTGGCCACTTAACTGGTTCTTGGTAATTGCTTACTGGTTTGGCATCCACTGTATGCTTAGCACAGCATTAGGGGTGATGATACACAGATGAATCAAATCTGGACCAGTATAAGTAAGATGGGAACAAGGAGAAGAGGGCTAGTTCTCTCTGGGGGTTGAACAAGCCTTCAGAGGGACAGGACACTAAAAGATGAAGGATTCCTTGAGGCTAAGAAGGGAGAAAGGGGATACTCAGGACAGGAAAGAAGACAAGCAAAGATATGAGGTTGTGCAAGTGTAAGACATAGTTGCCCAGTGACTGGAGGAGCAGGTTCATGGTGAGAGGATGGAAGAGGATGGTGATGGGCCTGGAAAGATACAAAGATAGATTGTAAAAAACCTTGCTGAGGCCATCTTGCATTTTCTTACATTTCTTAGGACAAACATTATTTTTAGGGTGAGGAAAGGAGGGTAGAGGGATTAGATGGTAACCTCATTTGGCATCTCTTAGTGGAAGTGTAGAGAACTAGGAGTGAAGAGTTTTGAATTTTAATCTTTGCTACTAACTACTATGACCAGGTCAAAGTTATAAAAATTCTCTGGGGTCAGTTTCTGTGGTACTTATAAATATTATTATTAGCATATTTGTATTTGATAGGATTTCCGAGGTTTTTTTGAGTAAGATATCTAGTTTTTTGGTTTTTAAAAATCAAATAAACCAAAAAAACAGTTCGTTCTCTTTCGGTCATATGGGATCAATAAAGTAATTGCCAATCTCAACTTTGCAGGCAACTGTTAGCCTCATTGCCTACTAATATACCTCTCCTCCTTTTTTTTTTTTAAAGATTTTTTTTTAAATTTATTTGACAGATCACAAGTAGGCAGAGAGGCAGGCAGAGAGAGACAGGAGGAGGAGGAGGCAGGCTCCCTGCTGAGCAGAGAGCCCGATGCAGGACTCGATCCCAGGACCCTGAGATCACGACCCGAGCCGAAGGCAGAGGCTTCAACCACTGAGCCACCCAGGCGCCCCTACCTCTCCTCCTTTATGCTGCCATTTCACAAACTCTGTCAGCCTTACTATGATCCAAATGACTTTAAAGCTAATGCAGCTTTTAGTGACAGAACTAGTTTGCAAAATGTGTTCTTGTTTTTATCAAACTCAGACTACCATATTGTGCTGCGCCTGAAACTTACCTTTAAAGTGCATTTTCTCTACTTAATTTGGGGGAAATTACCACAAAATGTTTAGTGCTTTGTTTTCTGAGAAGGCTCTTGGTTCTCTCTCTCAGTTCATGGAATAAGACATTTGCCCTCAGACTGCATTTATGCATTATTCTTATCTTGAAGAGCATTTATTAAGCACTCATCTGTGGGAGCTATGGATAATACACATGTTCTGAACAAAAAACAAATAGCTAATAATATGCAAACAGGAAGTATGAGTTTCATACAGTATCTTAAAATAATATTTTCCTGATTAGGAAAGTAATATACTTCTTTTCAAATGTAGAAATTTGAAAAATAAAGAAAAGTACAAGTAGAAATTAAAATGAAATTCATATGAAGTTCTGTTGCCCCAAAGCAAGAACTATGAACATTTTGGCCTATATGCATATACTATTTCTTTCTATGCATTTGAATATTTACATACATGTACAATGTGTTGTGAACATTCCTCCTTTTTTTTTAAAGGTTTGTTTGTTTATGTATTTATTTTATTTATTTATTTATTTTTTAAGCAGTTCTTTTTTTTTTTTTTTAAGATTTTATTTATTTATTTGACAGAGAGAGATCACAAGTGAGCAGAGAGGCAGGCAGAGGGAGAGGAAGGGAAGCAGGCTCCCTGCTGAGCAGAGAGCCCGATGCGGGACTCGATTCCAGGACCCTGAGATCATGACCTGAGCCGAAGGCAGCGGCTTAACCCACTGAGCCACCCAGGTGCCCCTGTATTTATTTATTTTAGACGTTGAGAGAGAGAGAGAGCATGAGCGGAGAGGGGGAAGAGGGAGAGAGGGAGAGAAAGAAAGAATCCACAAGCAGACTTCTCACTGAATGCGGAGCGGGACACTCGCTCAATCCCAGGATCCTGACTGAGATCATGACCTGAGAGGAAACCAAGAGTCAGCTGCTTAACTGACTGAGCCATCCAGGCGCCCTCTCCTCTTTTAAATGAGAATATAGTGCAGTTGTTCAGAACCTGGCTTTGAGGGTGAATCCGGATTTAATCCACAGTTGGCATTGTGACCTTTATCAAATTACTTAACATTTGAAAGGCCCTGTTTTGTTTTCTATAAGAATGAGGATTGTAATAGTGTTTACCTTATAGGGTTAGAGTCAGGACAAAATGAGTTAATACATTTAAAGCATTCACTGCCCAGCCCATAGCATTTTATTGTATGAGTCCTTCATTATTGGATATTTTCCGGTTATTTCTAGTTTTGTTTTGTTTTGTTTTGTTTTGTTTTGTTTTTCTGTATGTAATGTTTGCTGAGCTACATGATACAGTTGGTATCATCACATTTGTTACCATTCAGTTATTGATTTCTGTGTCTTGTTCAATTACAAAAAGAATTGCTGAGACAGACTCTCACTCGTTGTGAGATTGTCCCATGTGGAAGCCTTTCCATTGATTCTTGAAACTTGGGACGTCTCTCAGCTGTTTCCCTCATACCCTCATATAGATTTGGTTCCACCAAATGACCTCGCTTGGTTGCCATGGGAATTTTTTCTGTAGTGATGCCACTCTCTCATTAGCCCTCCTCAAGAGGACATGGTTGGAATGAAACCTGGCTGGATGGGGCCTGTAACAGAGCTGTACATGACCTTCTGGGTAGGTCTAGATGCTGGCTGGATCCTAGTCACCTCAGGCAATGGGGTCAACCATGGGATGTTATGTGAGTGGCCACCAGAGCCCTTTTAAGCAGGGCACTGATGTCTGGAGATGGAACCAAGTGGGGATTTAGGGTGCGGGGTCACATATCACTAGCATGGGGTGGGATGGATGCAGGGGTGAGGCCAGCACTGCTTTAAATGAATTTGCTGCTCTTTTAGTTGAAGATACTGGCTTAGCAGTGTGTCTTTTTGTGCCTTGTGATGGCTTAGAGCTTTATACTCCTTCATTCATCCCTACTTATATATTTATTGAAAATATAATCAACCTGAGAGAATATTTAAATTTATCAAAACTTTCAAAGTTTGACTTTAGCAAAATGCTATGGAGCAGCAGAAAGTCTAAGTGCTGCAGGAGAATGAGTGGCTCCCGCAGACCCTGTAGAGAACTCCTGTGCAAGTGAGCGTATCCTGATTCTAGACACACACCTTCCAGAAACGCTCACCCGGTGCTTAAGGAGACATGTACGTGCATGCTTATTGCAGTGTTGTTTGTAATAATAAGAAATTATTATTATGGGAGAATGGGTAAATAAATTGGAGCAGGTTTGTACAATGGAATACTAGAAAGCAGTTAAAATGGATGAACCAAAGTTCCATATATCAGCCTGAATTACTTCAATAAACAACACTGAATTTAAAAAAGTGACTTGAGGAAACATACTTATCATACAATTTATATGAAGCTAGAGAACATGCAAATAATGCTAGGTTTACACTTTTGTATATATTGAAGATACAAGCACATGCATAGTTTGAACACCACAGTAATTGTTGTCTCTGGAGAAAAAAGAATGGGATGGGGAAGATAAAACATCAAACATTTGTAATCTATGGATATTTATTTAAAGAAAATAAGAACTGAAGCAAAGATGATGAAATATTAAGATGTAAGGAGATTGAAGTATGTTTATATTATATCTATGTTTATGTAATTACCATATTCACGATTTATGAAAATGGGGAAAAGCGGGGAGAGAGAGTTAATATATGTCCACAATAAAGAGAAATTCTTGCAAGGCAAGGGAAAGAAAGTAGTAATTGTACCCCTGGTCCCTGGTCACTGTTTCTTTTGCCGTGGAAAGTCACTCTGAACAGTTGCCCATGGATCCTTCCCATGGTGGTCTATGGTAGAGACCTTCCTTTTCTACCTGCACAGTTAATGCTCTTTGCTCTTCTCACCAGACTCTGTGTATCTTGGTGATTTTTCATCCAATGACTTCTGGTAATTTTGTCTCAAGAAGCTTTTCCTTCCTGAAGATAAGCACAACCGTAGTTTCTTCAGTGCTCTGTTTTAGAATCACTGGTCCAGGATACATTGGATGAGTTTTAGATACTAAATTGTAAGGACAGATTGTGTTCAGACCCAGATCAACCTTGAAAATAAAGTATGTTTGTGTTCAGATTTGGAAAGTTCTTTTCCCATTTCAGGTTGTCACACAGCTGAATATATTAAGCTTGGGACCAGGCACGATGTCAGGGTGAACATATGTGAGCGATTCGCATCCGTAAAAGAAAAATGCACTTTTCATGGCCTTGGGCAAAGCGGGAATTCTGTAAACTTTTTGGTGCTGTTGCTACTTTTACAAGTCACTCTATGGAGACCATGACTGTATCTTGGGGTTGCTGCTAGATCCAGATATTGTTAATTTTGTCCTCATTTGTATTCTATTCAGTTATATCAAACTAAATGTTTGTTAGGGACTTCTAGGAAGGTTGTAAGAGTGTGGCAATATAGCTATTATTTATGAAAATGGGGAAAAAGCTCCTTTTAAATTACCTGAATCTTTCTTTGAGCTAAAGAAAGAAAAATAAAATCCATGAAGTAGTGAAGTGGGGCTCCGTAGTTGCTGTAGCCACCAGGTGTCTGGGCTGGCTCTGACAGACATTGTTGTGGGATCACAATGAGCCTGGATGCAGAGAGCATGGAAAGTCCCCGATCCTTGTCATTACAGAGTTTGGCTTATAGCCGTCTCCCCTCAAAGATGGAGCCTTCTGGCCTTTCTGATACTGTTTTCTATTCTTGTCCCTCCTTAGGGAGAGAAATCCAATGTATTTTTGCTAGTATTTTCTAGAGTTGAATTTGGAAACATCTCAAGACAGGCTCCTCATGCAAGGTCTGTGGGAAGAAAGGAATCCTCTTTATCAATCTAATGATAGCTCAAATATCCCCTACACCCACCTGTTTTCTCTGTTGTGGTGCTCACAAGATGTAGAAAGGATAGTAGTTTAAAAGTGCTAGGTGGGAGTCCTTTGTCCTTATGCTTTCCTAGGGTCTCATGGTGGTCAGGATCCTTCACTTCTTTGAGCCTCAGTTTCCTCATCTTTAAATGGGACCCATAGTACCTACCTGGGAAGTGATATTTGAAATGTCTGACAGCCAGTTGAGCTTGGCTGTCAGCCAGTCAGACAGATAACATTCACATCTGGAAAGGTTCTCCCTGACACTTAACCTGCTGAATATAACCAGGACTATCTCACAGAGTTCTAGAAGGGTAAAATTGGATTGTGCATGTGAACCTGCTCTGAAACTGCAAGGGGGGTACACACATCTGTGTTAACAGTGCCAAATTCATGAACTGGGCAGGACAGTTGAGAAGTGCTTTGGGCTGTGTGACCAAAAGAATATTTAATGAGAATGAACAATTACTGCCCCACAGTTTCAATTTATTTAGAAATCAGTTTCCTATCAAGCTGAGTATATGCTTCTTATAAAACCCAGCAATGCCACTCCTAGATATTTACCCAAGAGGAATGAAAACGTATGCCCACACAAATGTTCGTATGTGAGTGTTCCCTGTAGTTTTATTTGTAATAGTTAAAAACTAGCAGCATCCCACATACCCATCGCTTGGTGCACATCTGAGCAGTGTGGTGTGTACATACCCTGGAGTACTAGTTAGCAATACAAAGGAATGGAGGATGGATGGACAGCACAACATGGACGACTCTCCAGAGCATTCTGCTGACTGAAAGAAGACAGATGCAAAACACTGCATACCATGTGAGTTCATTTATATGAAATTCTATAAAAGACCAAAGTTTAGTGACAGAAAGAAGATCACTGGTGGCCAAGGGTTAGGGATGAGCTGAAGGGAGTGACTGCAAGAGTCATGAGGGAACGTTCTGAAGAGGTGCAAATTTTCTATAGCTTGATTGTGGTGGTGGTTACCTGACTATATTTGTCAAAACTCATAGAATTATATATTGAAAACTAATTAATTTTATTGTAAGTAAATTATACTTCAATAAAAAGCTGATTAAAAAGTTGAAGGAGTAAAAATAGTTTGCTTGTGAAAAAGTAGAAAATGTAATTTTGAACAGTAAAGAGGAACATTCTATTACAAATTAAGATAAATCTCCTTTATAGTTTATATATTTCAGTTTTAGCTTTCAAGTAATACATGTTTCAGCCTCATCTCTTGCAGTAAACCTTAGTCTCTGATAATACCAAACTTGCCAAGAAGTCGTCCATACATATCCTGTTGTTTCTCTCTTTGCTGTTATTCATTTGTGCTGAATACTTGTCTAGAATAGCTTCCTACCCGGCCCTCCCTGGGACTCCCACCTCCCCTCTCCCTCACCTCCCTTGAAGATTCAGTTTGGAATTCAGACTTCCCTTGATTTTTCCTCACTCCTGCATGTTAGGACAGCTTTATCATTGCATTTACCAGATTACACTATAATTAGCTCTTTATGCGTTTGTCTTCTAGAAAAAAATGATAATCTTTTAGAGATAAATCACCATACCTTACACACTTTTTACCCCAGATGTCCACCATGTTGCTGATGGTCAGTGAGTGTTTGAGAATGAATGAATGGGAGTGCCTCATGAATTGTGGTGAGGCAGAGTGAGGTTCTGAAAAGAATGGAAAAGAAGGGAATCTAGGAGAATCCCAATCTCTCAGTGGTTGGAGTGACTTTGGGCAAGTTGTTTAATGTGTTAGCCTTAGTTTTCTCTGATAGAAAGTGAGGGAAATAGCCCCATGCACTGGATAGGATAGCTGTGAGACATGAATAAAAGGATGTATGTGAAAGTACCCTACGGAGTACAGTTTGCACGCATCCATCTTGGAAGACTGTCATTTCTCAGCTCGAGGATATAGTAATGCAAACCAAACCAAACAGGTAAAGTCTGTTCACCTTCAACAGTTTACATGGAGCCTCAGTGTTACATTGACATGTTTACCTGACTCCTTGCAGCATCTAGTTAGAGCTTCCTCTGTGAGAGACAGCTATAGACTTGTCAAATCCATTCACTCTTATAGTATTTTGCATGGAAGCACTTGCCAACCAGTCTGTAAAAGTTTTGAAGACATGGCTCCTGTCTTATTTATCTTTGGATCCTCTAAGTTCTTCATAGAAAGCATTGCACCCCGAAATGTTTAAATGACAAACCAAGTACAGCTTAACACAGAAGTATAGAGAAATGTTACCCAGTTTTTTTGTTTGTTTGTTTTGTATTGTTTTTTTTAAAGAAAGCTACATTTTAGGGCACCTGGGTGGCTCAGTCAGTTAAGCATCTGCCTTAGGCTCAGGTCATGATCCCAGGGTCCTCGGATAGAGTCCTGCTTCTCCCTCTCCCTCTGCTTGTGCTCTCTCTTACTCTGTCAAATAAATAAGTAAATCTTTATTTTAAAAAAAGTCTACATTTCAAAATAAAATTGTAATTGCTTCTCATTTTTAGAGTCTGCTCAAATAATTTACCACAGAAACTTTCCAGCTTTAAACTAGTACAGTGTTCTGGATCTTTGGGGGGATCTTCTGATGTCTTTGGAATTTGTAAGACTAAAGAATTTCACTGTATCTAAGATCCATTTTCCACAAGTCCTGAAATCTGAACTATAGCATGTTATCAGTGTGGTATTCTTTATAGCATTTCACAGTTTTTTCATTTTAAAAAATAATATTTTACCTTGATTATAGGGAGAAGGGAACTATATCTTATTTTTTAGGAACAGAATAAGCCCTAGGCTCTTGATTCACTCTAATTGGCTAGATTGGTCATTATTTTTAATTTTTACTAACCTTACTGATATTGCTTAAAACAAAATGGGATAAAACCTAATTAGTTGTATAAATTTTGAGGTACATTAAGAGCTCATCAAAATAATATTGTTGATAATATGACTCCAGACACAGGATTAAAAGAAAATACATGAAATTGACAAGAAAATGTTAGAGATACTGAAATATTTTACTGATATGTTATATATATATACATATATATATATATACATAAATATTTAAATTTATGAGATGGAATTATAATAGAAAGCAAAAAGTCTATATTATAGTCGTTATTAATAACTGTTTCTACTTCAAGATAAGTTAAACCTATGTTCTAAACTTGGTAAGCAATTTAAAATCATTTGCTGCCTTGTTGATTTAACCTTTCAAATATGTCAAGGGCCACTAACTTCTTGCAGCATTTATAGATATTTATCCAAATGTGTTTTTGGTTAGGATGTGAAAATATTTGGGGAATAAATCCAATACTTGTGCTTATTTACTTTACGTAAATCACATTTTCCCATGAGTGACGGTGTAAGTGGGAGTAAGTGGAAAGAAAGAGGAACTTGAATATAAACCAAATGTTTGTTTATGGGCTTTATTTAGAAATCCACATTAGTGACTCTGATAGTTAGGATATTAACCCAATAACTCCTTTTCTTTGTTGATTTTTATTTTCATTTACCATTATATATTCTTATGAGGCAATTCTCTTTGGAGTACCCAAAGAGAGATATTACATTTTTACAAATGGTTCTTTCCAATATTGTGCTATAACAGTATTTGCATTTAGGAACACTGCTTTATTTCAGTATAGCTTTTTTTTTAACACAGGTATTTTCTGTTTACGCTCTATCCCCACCCTTCCAAAAAAAAAAAAAAAGCATCATAACCTCTCAGTTTTATATTCTTTCAAGATAGTTTGGCATCCTTACTGAATTATATGCCATAGCAAAAATGTTTCCCACCCATTCATCTTTAATTACATTTAAATTTACATTAAAATGTAAAAGGATTAAAAGCACTTTAAAAAATGGTGTGTCTATTCACTAAACAGCATGTATTAATTTATAACTGTTTATTAAAATAAATGTGGTTAGTCTGTGTCTCTTGCCTCATGCATAATAAAGAACTTCTCTTTTTGAAAGTAATTGCTGTAAAATATTGCTTGAGGGATTAAAATGCTAGTGTGATTGGGAGGTAGTATCTTTGCTTTTGGGCAGACTGTTTTGAACATCTCAGGTTCAAACAAGAAACTGGGTAAGGGTAGTTGAGATCAGGGAATGACAGAGTGGTTAGAAGGGGTCCTTAGATAATGAAGTCCTTGAGAACAGAAATGAGGTCTTCTCTATCTTTTCTAAAATCCTAAGGGCCTGGTGCAGTACCATTCACGTGGGAGGAAAGGACAGCGTTGCTACCGGAACAGCCAAGAGACAAATCCGAGCTTGATCTTACAAAATGCTGAGTCCCTCTCAAGATTTTCTTCTCAAGCTGGGCTGGTATCTGCTACTTACTATATAGAAAAGAAACAACATACTCATCTTAAAGAAAGCTAGAATGTTTGTCATTAAGCCTGACAGTGATTTGGGCCTTCATTCAAATAGAGTGAAAGGTTTCTACCTGTGGGGTTAGGTTAGAAGGCTGTGGTTATAACACAAATTGTGATTTTGTTTTGTTCTTCTCCTGTTCCTAAACCGCCACTGTTTCCCCCTTTCCCACAGTGACAATAGGGAAAAGTCCAAAAACTTCAGTGTAGGTGGCAGGTGGGGGCCTTCTGGAATTTGGCTCTAAGCTAAACATAACTTTTACCGTCATCCAATTTGAATGTCTGTGTGGCTCAGCCATTCTTCTATTTGGTCAAGAGATATTCTAGGCATTTCTGATGGGAAAGGGGAGAAAAAACTAAGACTGAAAGTGGTTGGGGCCTGGGGACTGCTGACAGAGATTAACATCCAGATGGCTAAGTTCAGGGGACACGGAGAGCGGTGGTGCTGCCCATACTAATACTCTTTCCAGGTGCCTTTCCAAGGTAAGGGAACAGTGCTTGTCTACATACTCTGTTCAGACAATGTGTTGTTTCTTGATTCCAGTCTGTCATTTTACTTATATATCAGGACATATTCTGGGAGCTGATGTTTTAGACTCTGGAAGAAGGAATCAATCCCAGAAGACAAGTAACAATTAGGCGAGAAATTCAGGACACCGAACTGTCAGTCTGGTGTTTGGGGCTGGACTTGAGTACTTTAAGAAATTACCATGAAAAACAGGGCGGCGGGGGTAGGGGGGATATGTGGTCAGACTGGCTTCAGCAGGTGAGAGATGAGGTGGGGGTAGTTAAGAAGATGGCAGCCCATCTTGGTACCTAGGACTTTCATCACCCCTGCCTTCAGACAGCAGATAAATGCATCATACCATTCCAGTAACTCTCTGGCATTCGGCAAGGGCCCTGGATAGGGCAGAGCCTGAATGCGAGTGACTTTTAATTTGACAGTTGGATGGGGCAGGTTCTGTCAGGGATGGACCTCCACCTGCTCTGGATCCCATTGGCATTATAACAGGCCTTATTCTGACATTTGGGTAGCCATATATTGCATGTGATGGTTTCATCACTTCCAATTAATTTATGTTACTTCAACCTAAGAAACACCTTACATTTATTTTTTTATTTTCTTTAGGTCTTACCCAAGGTATCAAGCACTTCTTGAATGAATAATACATTTTTGGTATTCTGTCTACCACCTAAATTATGGATGAGGCCAAACAATAAACCTGGTTTCATTTAAGTTAAAGTTTTTAATGGACATAAAATAGATCTATTGGTTTCCTTAAGTTCTATTCCTACTACCCACCCCCGCCCACCCAGCAGTAGAATACAAAACTACAGGGACTCTATATGGCTTATACTGTGAATTATGAGTGCTGTGAAGGCCCATAAGTGCCTTATTAATTCTGATTATTTTGGAAACAATGCATTTTTCACTAGAAAGACTAGATGCTGGAAAGCCAAAGACTTTTGGTGCAAAACTGTGAAGGGACTTCTGGATGGATGTATGCTCCAAGGGAGCTTTCATTTTAAGTTAAGAAATTCAGGCTACTTGGAAGGAAGCAGTCAGTTCGCTTTGTAAAATTAGTTATCAGAGCAATGTAAGGGTTAATGAACAAAATATATTAATCTAATCCAGATATGTGCATTTATATAGATCTTGCCCTCAACATATAAATTATTTCAATAAATAATTTTTAAGTCTTTATCATTCTTTCATTTATTGAATAGACTTATTAAACACCTGCTTTAGGCCAGCTGGGTGCACATACCATTGGGATAAAAATGGGTAATGCATAGTTACTGTTTTCGGGGGCTTACAGCCCTCATAGGCATCATATGATTCACTGCAGGGAATACAAAGATGAGTCTTGAAGCAACTGTTGCATGGATTTTAAAAAAGTATATTCATACAATAGAATATTATTTGGCATTTAAAAAGAATGAAATATTGATGTGTGTTAAAATATGGATGCACCTCAAAAACATTAGGGTAAGAGGAAAGAGCCAATCAAAAAGGACTGCATTTTGTGATTCCATTACATAAGATGTCCAGAATAGGCAAATCCATAGAAATAGAAAGTAGATTACTAGATTAGTGGTGATGGTGGGACATGTGGATGGGGTATGTTTGTCTGTTAAAGCTATTATGATGTCTGTCTTAGAGGTGATGGAATGTTCTAAAATTTATTGTGATGATGGTTACATACCTTTGTGAATATGCTAAAAACTACCGAATGGTACATTTTAAGTGGGTGAATTGTATGGTAAGTGAATTTAATCTCAATAAAGCTAGTAACAACTAAGGAGTGGGAGAGGGAGAGAGAATGAGTGAGTGATGGAAAGAGTAGATAGAACTTTCATATAATTTGCCCATGAGGGGAAGTAGAGAAATGGGAAGATGGTAAAGGAATATGTTTTATTTTTATATTGATTATCTAATTTACACAGTAGTTTCAAGTACATGTTCTCACTTCATCCTCACAACATTGCTGTGAATTTATTATATAGATAAAGAGACTGAAGCTTGGGGAGCTTAAATGACTTGCCAAAGAATGTACAGCTTCATAAGAAGCAGAATGGGTAATTAATTAAACTCACTTTTGTAGGAAAGCAGAACACAAGTTGAAGGATTGACTCAGAAAAGAGGCACAATGCCTACTGAGATGGGAGAGTAGGAACAAAGACAAGATGAAGATATGGATACTGAGAATTCTCTGATTCCAGAAACTCTTCTTGTCCAAATAACATTTTTAGCACAGTTTACTTTTATGCTTTCTGGGCTAATGTACTGATATATTAATGTATTTTTTTGCTAATACATTTGTAGGCTAGTTAAGTATTTACATACTAAATTCCTGGAGGACAGGGAAATGTCTGTATCTTTCAGATCCTTTCCAGTACATGTGGGGCCTTGATTACCCATTTATTTGCCTGTGTTGAGTAACTATATTCTGAAGAAGGTCAGAGCTCATTGGCTACCACCAGTAGAAGTATGGTGGTCATGGATTCAGACATGTGTTCTTCTTAGTCTTAGTTTTGTAAGAGGCTATCAGTTGTGTCGTCAATATGGATTGCCCTGCTTTGAACTGACAACATTGACTACACATTCACTCCAAGTTTTTAAGAGAATCTATCCTTTAACTCTTTGTTTTTTAATTCTCATCAGATCACCCCCCCACATTGTACCCCTCTTTCTGTCTATACATCAAATCATTCAGCAAAATCTATTGATTCTGTTTCTAAAATATATTGCAAATTCATTCCCTTCTTTTTTTCTTCTACGAATTAGGCCAGGCCACCATCATCTCTGTCCAGGTCTATCTTTTCAACTGGTCTCCCTCTTCAAGTCTCTCCCTTCTCTACTCTGTGAATGCAAGACCTGTGTTCTTTATATGAATATTCTCTCATATGCCTCTCGCCAGGTCCTCCTGCCTAGAAAAATTATCACCACAAAGAGCTATCTTTTAATATACATGTAAAAATCTCATTCAAAGGGGTTTGAGGGACAAATGTTTGCCACACGCATTCTTCCACTGACCACAGAACAAAGTCTAACTTTACCATAATCCACAAAGCCCTGAATGATATGGTTCTTCCTTTTTCCCAGACTTTATCTCATGTTTTGTTTTGCCCTTTCTCACTATACTGCAGACAGATGATCTTCTTTCAGTTCCTCTGGAAAGTTTTCCTGCCTTAGGGCTTCTGGAAGGAGTACTCTTGTTGTCAGTCTTAGTGGATAGCCCCTTAACATAATCCTTCAGTTCTCAGTTTAAATATCCCCAAATCCAAAGGAGGTTCTGTCCCCCTCATTACTTAGCTAGGAATGATAGAAATCTCAAAATAACAGCAATAGCATAAGCAAGATAGATGTTTCTTTCTCTGTCATATACAATTCTAGGTAATTGTGCTTCATGGATTAGGAATCCAGACTCCGGTCCTGACATTCCTTTTCAGCTCTAACTCATGATAAAATGACCTCTTCCATCTGCATTTGAGTGATCAGGAAGGAGTCATGGGGAAGATAAAGACATGCCTCCCCTAATAAGTAATGTGATCATACCTAGCTAACAGAGAAGTTGAAAAATGAGGTCTCTTTTTTTGTGGTTTGTTTTTAGGTAGTCTTGTTCCATCAGTATTAAATGGTTCTATTACTGAAAGAGAGAAAGAGGTTATGGGGGAAAGGAACAATGTCCCTATATGTTATACTTGTGGTAGAAAAGGACTGTCGTCTATTGGTATATCATATGGC
Source organism: Enhydra lutris kenyoni (assembly GCF_002288905.1). Taxonomy (NCBI): domain Eukaryota; kingdom Metazoa; phylum Chordata; class Mammalia; order Carnivora; family Mustelidae; genus Enhydra; species Enhydra lutris. Next base: position 40,474,490 of record NW_019154098.1, on the reverse strand, counting down.
ATTTTCTTTATAATGACCCACAAAAAAACTTTTTGTTAGTAAGTTTGTGCTTTTCTGGAGCAACTGGTTTGTATTTCTGTTTTGTGCCTTATAATGTTTCACTCTTTGCTTTGTTTGCCAGGCATTTTACAGCTAAATTTATACTCCTCTCTAGCGACTGCACAAACCTTATGACATGTATTTTCTTCTATAATATTAACCATGGTATTATTTTACTACACCTGCATTCTCTTCACTCATTTGTTTTTATTTTTCAATATATTTTTATAGGTCTCCTCAAATTCTTTTGGTAATAAAGTTTGAAACAAATAAATAAAAAGCAGTTCTGAATAGATAAATACCCTGTATTTAATGAGGATTATGAAGGTATATCATAGAGTTGTTGAGAGAATCAAGAGTTAATGGAAATAAAACATTTGGAACAGTGTCTGGTATGCTATAAGAACTACATAAATGTCTACTCAGTATTCTTATTATAATTAAATCCTTTCTGAAGTGACCACCAAGTAAGCCTGCTTGAAGAGACAGTCTTAAGAACACACTCGAAGTAGGTTAAATGAAGAAGGAAAGGATAAAGTTATAGTTTAAGGGCCACTCATCAACAATTATTCTGTGTCTACAGATTATAATCTGTGTAACAGCTAGTAAATGCATTGTGCTGTGTAAGATAATATGCTAAAAAGTTGGTCTCTGAGACATAAACACAAATATATGGATGACTAACTGGATTAAATTACTAGAAGGACTATTGCTCTCTCTCTCCCTTTCTCCAAGATAGGGATAGAAAGTTTCCATCAGATAGATCTGGGTTTGAATCTCAGAACTGTGACTAACCAAACTCTGTAGTAGGTTAAATCTCAGTTCTCACCTCAGTAAATAGGAACAACAATACCTACTGCATAGGAGCGTAAGGATTACATGAATTAATGCATGTAAATAGCTTTGCATGTTGCCTGCTCAGAACATGCACATAACAGTTATTCCCATTATCATCAGTTTCATGCAAATCTTTTGAACTGAAGAATTATTACCTTTCACTTCTTGGATTTATACTGAGTATAGACAAACCTGATTTTTTTTCCTTAAATATTTGAAAACCCTGCCATACAATCTGATAAGTCTACAAATGTTTAATTTTTTTACTTTTCCATCATGAAGTTGTATGAAATAGTGGCTTCTCAGATATGGTTCAAGGCTAATCAGTGGTCCACATGGGTTCTTGGAAACCATGCAAGCTGTGGGATCCTATTGCCTTAATATTTCTATTAACATAGCATTTCTGCTCAAGTTTCTGGTATGGATTAATAAACTATTAATGGTGTTAAATGGATGCTTGTTTTTTATTAGTTGGTAGCTCTTCAGAAACTCATCAAAAATTTCCCATTCATTTTGTTCAAATGGTTGGGGATGAATGGCCTGAGAGGCTCTTTACTCTGCCAAAGTGGATCATGAAAAATATGGTCATTCAACACAGCAAACATATATTGAATTCAGAATATGGGAAATGCATTGTACTACATACTGTGACACTATCAAGAGATATCCTCTGTGGTGGCCATCTGTTGTTTGCTACCGAGCATCCATTTTCCCTCTGTTTGGAACTAGGTGGCTTTCACCCACTCCTCCAGCCATATGGTTTAGGTGGGATTGACCCCTTACCCAAGTCTAGAGGTGGGCCTTGCTTGGCTTAAGGTTGCTGGCACATCCCATCTCCAAGACCATAGTTTTGGATTCAGAGTGGGCATAACACATGGTTTTAAACAGACTTGTTTCCTGGGGCTTCTGGTAAAATGAAGCTTGCTTTTTTTTTTTTCCCCATGGGAACTTCTGGAAGAGACACTCCCTCTTTCCGTGGGCAGTATAATAAGGATATGAGGTCTGGGAGAACCTAGAGCTGTGAAGGGGCAAAGCACCACACAGATTCTTAAGATGAAAGGGAGCAATACCAGTAGCCAGGAACTATCTGAGGCCAGCCCTTCTGCTGGTCATGTGAGCCAACACATTTTTTTTTTTTTTTTTAAGTATGCTCTACACCTATCATAGAGCCCAACACAGGGCTTGAACTCATGACCCTGAGGTCAAGATCTGAGCTAAGGTCAAGAGTTAGACGCTTAAGCAACTGAGTCACCCAGGTGCCCCACCAATACATTTCCTTAAGCCAAGGAGATTTGTTTAAGCCAACTGGGGTTTTCTGTCACTTCCAAGTATGAGAATCCACATGTTCTTTGGTCTCAGAAGTTAAAAAAAGATTCATGATAGCTGCAACCCAGGTGTTAACAATTGTTCTATAATATTGATTCATATGTGTAAGAAAACTTGATACAGGGACTAAAATTATTATGGAAACAAAGTTAACCAATGGCAAATATTTATTGAAATGCCTTGAGAGAAGGGATTATATCTGTTGGGTGTTCTAGGACCATTCTTGGCACATAATTAAACTCTCAATATATGTTGATTGAATGTGTGAGGTTAATACTATGCTAGATTCTGTGTTTCCCACATAAAGGAGACCCTCCCTTTGCCATTCAGGCATTCCTGATTACAGGTTTTATTGGCCATAGACTTTCTTTTGAATATATTTTTATATATTTTTAATTAATAAAATTTATTTATCTATTTATTTTTATTTTTATTTTTTAGAGATCCTAGAATTAAAATTTGTTTTTTAGGGGAGCTTGGGTTCACAGCAAAACTGAAGGGAAAATATAGAGAATTCTTAGATACTCACTCCCCCTGCACATGGATAATTTCTTCCATTATCAACATCCTATTCATAGTGGCACATTTGTTATAATTAATGAACCTACATTGACACATTATCACTCAAACCCATAATTTACATTGGGGTTCACTCTTGGTGTTGTACATTCTGTGGGTTTTGGCAAATGTTTAATGATATGTATCTACCATTATAGCATTGTAGAGAATAGTTTCATTGCCCTAAAAATCTACTGTGCTCTGCCCATTCATTCTCTCTCTCCCTAGCTCCTAGCAGCCACTAATCTTTTTACTGTTTCCATCGTTTTGCCTTTCCCAGAGTGTCATATCGCTGGAATCAGAGTCTTTTTAGATTGGTTTCTTTCACTGAGTAATATGCATTTTAGTTTCCTCCATGTCTTTTCATGGCTTGATAGCTAATTTCTTTTAAACATTGAATAATATTCCACCATCTTTAAGTACCTTTAGTTATGCACTTACCTGGTAAAGGAAATCTTGGTTGATTCCAAGTTTTGGCAGGTATGCATAGAGCTGCTATAAATATCTGTGTGCAGTTTTTGGTCACAAGTTTTCAAATTCTGTGGGTAAATAACCAATGGGTGCAATTACTAGATTGTATGGTGAGAGTATATTTAGTTTTGTAAGAAAGTTCCAAACTGCCTTCCAAAGTGGCTATACCGTTTTGCGTCCCCACCAGCAATGAATGAGAATTCCTTATGCTCCTTATACTTGCCAACATTTGGTGTTGTCCGTGTTTCGGATTTTTGCCATTCTAATAGGTGTGTAATGGTATCTCATTGTTTTAATTTGCAATTCCCTAATGATGTATGATGTTGAACAAATTAAATGTGGTTAATGCTCTTGTACTTAAATCTCCCCTGCTTAAACTGCATGGTGATGGCTTTGAATTGTAATTGTAGTGCGGTTGACATTGATAGCTGGATTTGTGTCCTTCCAGCCAGTGGACTTTAATAAATAGCATTCAGGAAATTTCTGTGTAAGTCCTATAGTTCTGATATTTCCATCATGTCTCTAGAATCTTCTCATGGCAAATTGCTGTGTCAAACTGAATTATGAAAGTGAGTCAGGTTTCTTCTTTTTAGGGCAAAAATTCTGTTTTGTTGCAGTATTTTTTTTTTTCAAGTTTTACTTCTCTAAGAACAGCATAGTGAGTTAACATTTCAAAACATAGCTAAATTAAAAAGCCCATTTTGGAATGCCAAGCTGTCATAGAGTTATTTTATCTCTCTGATATAACACTATAATAACATTATTTTGTACTTGATGCAAACATAAGCACACCAGTTTCTATCATTTTTGCCCTTGGTTTTTGGAGATGGAATTTAGAGGGAAAACACATTTAGATAGGAAATATTGAAATCTATTGAAAGTGTATAGAATTATTTAATAGTACAACAGGGCTGCTTGTTTCTTTTAGAATTGACATCAGGTGGGTAAGCTAACCGGAGCTGCCAAGACTGTATTTTAATGATCTCTAGGGTTTATCTCTTATTTAAAATTTGTTGTCGTTTAATCTGCATGTGTTAAGTCACTGACACTTGCTAAATTCTTTTTCAGATTTGTTGGTTGTCTACTGTTTGGTGTTGATCATTTGATCACTTTGATGTATGGTAGGAAGAAGAAAGTAGTTATCTAATTTTCACTGAACAGTCTTCCCTAAGGTATTAGATATATTCATTTTATATTTTATCTGTCATCAGCTACAGATTGTGAAATGCTCTGAAAGAAACTTTAAATTCAGGGCTCCTAATTTTGTCAGCTCTCACTCAGTATTGCAGTGGTAACAAACAACCCCCAAATTTCTGTGGCCTGGACCTCCTAAGATTTCTTTCTTTCTTTTTTTTTTTTTTTAAAGATTTTATTTATTTATTTGACAGATCACAAGTGGGCAAAGAGGCAAGCAGAGAGAGAGGGAGGAAGCAAGCTCCCTGCCAAGCAGAGAGCCCGATGTGGGGCTTGATCCCAGAACCCTGGAATCATGACCCAAGCCGAAGGCAGAGGCTTTAACCCACTGAGCCACCCAGGCGCCCCTCTTTTTTTTTTTTTTAAGATATATTTATTTATTTTAGAGGAGGGAGGAAGGGCAGAAGGAGAGGGAGAGAAAATCTCAAATAGACTCCACACCAACCATGGAGCCCGATGTGGGGCTTGATCCCAGGACCATGAGATCATAACCTGAGCTGAAATCAAGAGTCAGACACTTAACTGACTGAGCTACCTAGGCGCCCCTCCTAAGATTTATTTCTTGTGCACTTTGCATATAAATATATAAAGTTGATATCACCTTTGCTTCTTCCTCAAGTATCTTTTTCATTCCAGGATCCAGGCTGAAGGAGTCCCCATCTGGGACATGTCATTCTTGTGGCTGGAAGAAAAGATCTCTTAAAGGACAATCTAAGCTTGCAGTGGCTCTTTTAAGTTCCTGCTCAGCTGGGGCCATATACCTTTCCTATTTACATTCCATTGGCCAGAGCAAATCTCACGGCCAAGCGTAGCGTTGGTGTGTTCTAAGAGAGACACTGCATTTTACAAGGCAATTGATTGGCGTGTGTCATTCTCTTACAGAAAAGGGGGAGGGGAGATAATACAATATAGCATTAGTATAATTTTAGATAAGGCCAGTGGTATCTTTTTCTGTCATGCCCTGTTCCTCTGATGCTTCTCTGAAAAGTCCTTTCCCTGTTCCTCTCACACATTCCTCCATCACCCCTGTGGTTTTTTGTTTGTTTTGTCTTTTTTTTGCCAAGTAGACCCAGGAAACATCCCCAGCTTCTCTGCCAAGTCTTTTGTGGCATCTTTATGAGATGGTGCCTGCATGATTTCTTTAGTTAAAACTGACAAGAAATTGTATAGCCTCTGGAGCTGTCTGTTGTGATAAAGAATAGTTCTGCTCTGAGCTGGGTAGGCTCCATATTTGCTGATTATATCCATTATTTTTGTTTTACTCCTGGTGATTACTTTGAAGTTTTAAATAAATCAGATAATTACTGCTTATATCTATTTGATATATGTTGAGAACCCTTACAAATCTTACTCTTTTTTTTAATTTAATTTTTTAAATTTTTTTATAAACATATAATGTATTATTAGCCCCAGGGGTACAGGTCTGTGAATCGCCAGGTTTACATACTTCACAGCACTCACCATAGCACATACCCTCCCCAATGTCCATAACCCAACCACCTTCTCTCTACCACCACCGCCCCCCCAGCCACCCTTGGTTTGTTTTGTGACATTAAAAGTCTCTTAGGGACAAACATTACTCTTATTGTCTTATGTTTCTTTATAGCACACATAGCAATTCCTACCTCTGTCATCTCATCTGATACTCACAAAAATCCTGACAGTGCCACTGTTACTGTGATTCCCATTTTACAGGCCGGGAAAAGTTAAGCAACTTATTCACGAGCAAAGACTAGTGAGCTCTATAGTTGTACTCAAGGCAGGTTATATATCAATGGATGCTCTCTGTTACTGATAAAAAAAATACCCTGTTTTAAGCATACCTGGAAGAATGGACGATGTAGTACAGCAAATATTTTGTAAAAAAGTTTTAGATGAAGATCGTTGTTTCACAGATAGGATTCATCTTAAAATTAAGCAACAAGGTCTTTGTTTTGAGTGATCTTATAACTAAATTTCAGTTTACATGCAACTTTCCTCAGGAAAGCAATTGTTATATAGATTAGGCAATATGGTTATGGAGTGCAACACTCAGTGAAGCAGATTTCCCCATTGCAGTAAATGGCATCCCCTCCATACTGCCACTTAGAGTGGTCTGTCCAGTCTTCTTTCTCTCCGCCTCATTGCTCTCTCCAACCACTACTGCTCTCAACCGGAATGTGGCGGTTGCCGCCTAAATAGCCCTCCATACCTTTTCTTGCCTCCTCCATCCCAGCAGACTAAGACTAGTGGTATATCCAAAATGTAACTCTGAATTTGCCTGACTTCTCTGTCCCCACCCAGATTCCTTACTACAGCTACGCGGCTCCCTTGTGATGTTACCCTGCCACTGCCTGCTTCTTCTCATGGCGTTCTCTTCCTCACTCTGCGTCTTTAATCTCCTTCTCTCTTTTTCTCCCTGGCTTCCTACTCCAGTCTATTAGTACTCCCTTCTCAGATCCCACCTCCTCAGCAGAGCCAGCCATGACCCCTAGACTACGATAACTAGTGCTGTTTCAGTCGACCACAGCCATAAACTCACCTCCATACCCCCACCATCACGAAGACCTGTAGATTTTCCATTTTAGATATCGCTGGAAGCAGACTGATGTACATGGACCTTCCGGCTGCTCATTTTCACAGATGTCTAAGAAGATCATGTTTTTTGTGGAAGTCCCCACTCATTCACACCGATCTACAAGGAAATACTCAGGGGTTGAGGAGAAAGCAACCAAGTTCAAACAGGCCTCAAAGCAACCATATTTAAGACAACCAGAGCAACTGTGTTTCAAACATAATACGCCTCATGTTTTAGACTACAACTGGCTCCCTGTGATAACTGCTAAAATTAATCAAAGTGCCCCTAAGTGTGACTGCCTTTCGTGCAGTGGCCTGACCAGTGGAAGCAGTTTGGAATCCTAAGTGATCGGATCGCTAAGGATTGGTCTGTGCTCCACACTTGTTGTCGTTGTGTGTTGTGGCGTTGGGTCCCCAGACTTCTTGAGTGTGCTACAAGACAGGTTGAATTAAACACAGAGGTCCTGTGGGGCACCTCTCCATAATACAACAAAATGCATAAGTTCTGTGTTTTTGAGGTCAGGTGTCAGCATGGCAGGGCGGCTTGCGGTACGCTGCTCCATCAGCCAGACAGCTGCCTCTCGAGAGATGCTGGTAATGCACTGTGCCCACGGATTTTGATGAAGTCAGGTCTGGGCTTGCTCTCCAGGTAACAGCCTGGGCTTAATTTGAGCCAGATCTCAGGAGACAGTTTGGAGAGGGTGGGTCACACACCTGTGGCTGTCCTTTGGGGGTGCCCTTCGCCTCTTGCTCTTCTTTCACTCAACTAATAGCTGAGTTTAATATTTTTTCCCTGAAAATTGTTTCAAGGAGGCTGTTTTCCTTGCCTTATTGGAACTCATAGAATGAGAATAGGGGTCCAAAAATATCTTGGTTGAGAATTAGAAGATTTTAGAATGTCTCCTTGTCTGTTTGGGGGCCTGGCAGTAGGCCTCCTCTTCACTGTAAATGAATAGATGTTTCGTCTGTTTTTGTCTTCCCTTCTTTGTTCTTTTCCTAGGAATGGCCTTCTCTTCATTTTCAGGCTATTGAAGTCTTCTAAGGCTCATTTAAAGTTTCATCTTATAGGAAACTTCCTAGATTTCCCCCAGTCAGAATTATTTCGTGAAATTTTACTTTGTACGTTCATTTAGACTTGTGACATCCTGTGTTCTTTTTAAAGTTTTTGTTTACCTACTTTTCTCCACCAGATATTCCAGTTTTTTAAAAGATTTTATTTAAATTCAATTTAATTAACATATACTGTATTATTAGTTTCGGGGGTACAGTTTAGTGATTCATCAGTTTCATGTAACACCTGGTGTTCATTACACTACGTGCCTTCCTCAATGCCCATCACCCAGTTACCCCCGTCCCCCCACCTACCTCCCCTCCAGCAGCCGTCAGTTTCTTCCTTATAGATCAGGATCTCTTATGGTTTGTCTCCCTCTCTGTTTTTATCTTATTTTATTTTCCTTCCCCTTCCATATGTTCATGTTTTTTTTTTCTTAAATTCTACATAGAAATTATATGGCACTTGTCTTTCTCTGACTTATTTTGTTTACCAGAATATACTCTAGTTCCATCTGCATCGTTGCAAATAGCAGGAGTTAATTCTTTTTGATGGCTGGGTAATATTCCATTGTGCATGGAAATGTATGTATGTATGTATATATATAAAACTATGTGTATATGTGGTATACATACCACATCTTCTTTATCCATTCATCCATCCATGGACATCTGGGCTCTTTCCATAGTTTGGCTATTGTGGACATTGCTGCTATAAACATTGGAGTGCATGTACCCCTTCAAATCACTACTTTGATATCTTTTGGATAAATACCTAGTAGTGCAATTGCTAGATTGTAGGGTAGTTCTATTTTTGAGGTTTTGAGGAGCCTCCATACAATTTTCCAGAGTGGATGCACCAGTTTGCATTCCTACCAACAGTGTAAGAGGGTTCCCCTTTTTCCACATGCTTGCCAACACCTGCTATTTCCTGAGTTGTTAATTTTAGCCATTCTGACCCGTGTCAGGTGGTACCTCATTGTCATTTTGATTTGCATTTCTCTGATGATTTTTTCATATGTCTGTTAGCCATTTATGTTTTCTTTGGAGAAATGTCTGTTCATGCCTTTTGCCCATTTCTTGACTGGATTTTTTGGTTTGGGGGCATTGAGTTCTTTAAGTTCTTCATAGATTTTGGATACTAGCCCTTTATTTGATAAGATATTTGCAGATATCTTCTCCCATTCCATAGGTTGCCTTTTAGTTTTGTTGGTTGTTTCCCTTGGTGTGCAGAAGCTTTTTATCTTGATGAAGACCCAATAGTTCATTTTTGCTTTTTTCCCCCTGTCTCTGGAGATGAGTCTAGTAGGAAGTTGCTGTGGCTGAGGTAAAAAATGTTGCTACTTATGTTTTCCTCTAGGATTTTTTTTTTTAAAGATTTTATTTATTTTATTTGACAGATAGAGATCACAAGTAGGCAGAGAGGCAGGCGAGAGAGAGGGAGGAGGAAGCAGGCTCCCTGCAGAGCAGAGAGCCTGATGCGGGGCTCAATCCCAGGACCCTGGGATCATGACCTGAGCCGAAGGTAGAGGCTTTTAACCCACTGAGCCACCCAGGTGCCCCTAGGATTTTTTTTTTTAAAGATTTTATTTATTTATTTGACAGACAGAGATCACAAGCAGGCAGAGAAACAGGCAGAGAGAGAGGAGGAAGCAGGCTCCCTGCCGAGCAGAGAGCCCGATGCGGGGCTCGATCTCAGGACCCTGGGATCATGACCTGAGCCGAAGGCAAAGGCTTTAACCCACTGAGCCACCCAGGCGCCCAATCCTCTAGGATTTTTTATGGATGCCTGTGTCTTTCATCCATTTTGGATTTATTTTTGTGTATGGTGTAAGAAAGTGCTCTAGTTTCATTCTTCTGCATGTGACTGTCCAATTTTCCCAACACCATTTGTTGAAGAGACTGTCTTTTTTCCATTGGGTACTCTTTCCTGCTTTGTCAAAGATGAGTTGACTGTAGAGTTTAGGGGCCATTTCTGGGTTCCCTATTCTGTTCCATTGATCTATGTATCTGTTTTTGTGCCAGTACCATACTGTCTTGATGATTACAGCTTTGTAATACAGCTTGAAGTCTGGATTTGTGATGCCTCCAGCTTTGGTTTTCTTTTTCAACATTCCTTTGACTCTTTGGGGTCTTTTCTGGTTCCATACAAATTTTAGGATTGTTTGTTCCAGCTCTGTGAAAAATGCTGGTGTTAGTTTGATAGGGATTGCATTGAGTGTGTAGACTGCTTTGGGACACATAGGCAATTTTATAATATTTGTTTTTGAACAAATCAAGATGAACATGGAATGTTTTTCCATTTCTTTGTGTCTTCCTCAATTTCTTTCATAGTGTTCTATAGTTTTCTGAGTGCAAATCTTCTGCCTCTTTGGTTAGGTTTATTTCTAGGTATCTTATGGTTTTTGGTGCCCAGATTTTCCAATTTTTGAGAATAGGACTGAAACTTAGTCAAATTCATGCTGCCCCCAGTGTCCAGTATGAAGCTCCACCCAGTAGGAGGGCTATAATTTGCTGAATGAATTTGAATTTTTAAGGGTTGTTCTTTCATAAGAAGGACATTGAAGAATTATAATATTCTCCATAAACAAATGGACACTCAAAAAGGACTGCTCTGATGTTCTTTTATCTGTCTTTCCATGAATTTGCAATTTCCTTACCACTTCAGGGCAAAACACTGAAGTTTCCAAGAATAACTATTTTTCCTCCTCCATAACGGAGTTCAGGAAAAACCAGCCGTTCCACTGGACCTGGTTATCTTGTGCAGTGTACTCAGTATGAGATTATGTGATAAGACTAAGAAGCTAGGCTTCCTTTTGGGTGGGGCTGGAGTATTTCCTGTTTGGAGGCTAAATCTTCTGAAATCAGAATTAATTTTCTAAAACATACCACATTGAATTGAGCCCCAGAGACATATTTTTTTCTGTTGTAGTCTTTTCCTTTCCTTTTAATAATAGGAGACATAAAAACTCTCACTTCGCTATCTTCCTATTCTTAACTTTTCTTGGGGGGAATCCAGTTAGAAAATACGAAGTGTGGAGGCTCTTTATCAAATTCTTCATAGAAAAAATGATCTGAGCCAACACCACAGCAGCCAGCATCTGTTGTCTCTGCAAGGAGACCACAGCGGTAATTATGCACGGGCTAAGTTGCTTAAAAAATAAATTGATCAATTTAAAAAAATTAGGTGTGGAGAATAAAAAGGCACCTGAGGACTTTTTACAGTTTTTGTGGTACAATCAGCTGTATCCAAGAGAGCTGCTTTATAATGTGAATATTCTTTGCTTCAGCCCCACATTTTCTTCATTACTCTAAAAGAGTCTGATGACTCTTTTCCCAGGTGAAGTCTCCCTCCCAACTCCCCTGTTAATAGTTTGGGACCTAATGTGACAGTAGTACTTGGATACTGGGTAGACTAAGAAAATAAAATAACTTAAGAAGACTTTTTATATACCTATTTATTCTTCCTCTTTATTCTCCTTAAAATGAAAATACTGAGACTTTCTATTTTACATTTGTGAAAGAAGATAGCAGTGCAATTAGTAGGAGGACCATGATCCTTGGATTCAAATCTCAGCTTCAACACCTAGTAGTTGTATAAATGGACTTCTCTGCATATCAGTATCCTCCTAATAACTACTTTGCAATTTCTCTGGCCATTCGTATAAACAATAGATATTCAAGTATAGCTATTATTGCTATTATCATCCATTCCCCTGACGTACAGAAATATACAACTTCCTTGAAAAGTATACATTTTTGGAGAGTGATCAGGGATGGGTATTATTATACTTTAATTTTTTCTTTTTTGGTTTCTTTTGCTTCATTCCGTATATGCATGTGTGCATGTATTTATGATTATGTGTGTGTGTGTGTGTGTGTGTGTGTGTGAATTTCACATAATGTGTGTCAGGCACCATTTCAAGCATTTTGATAATATTAATGAGTAACACAGATAGAAGATTCTACCTGCTTATGGAGCTTACATGATTGTATAGGTATAGCTGGAAGCTGATAAATTCTGTGGAAAAGTGAAGCAAGGGAAGAGGGAGAGGGATTTGGGAGTGGGTTGCACTTATAGATAGGGAGGTCAGGGTAGGCCTTAGTGTAAATATGACACTGGATTTGTGTTCTTAGGGGTACTATCTTTGAGAATGGAGAATGGGGAGAAGGAAGATGAGAGCACAGAAAAGAAGAGGAACCTGTTGATTTGTAGGAGAACTTGAGTATTTCCTTTGTGTAACATGTGTCCAACACAAACTACTATAGATGAGCGAAGCCTTCCAGGTGGCCTCATTTTATCTTATTCAGTTTGAGCAAAAATCTTCTTTAAATGCTTTTTCTACATACCCTGAAAGATGGATACTGAACACAGTCCACTTGGTCTGTGACTGCTGCCAGAGGGCATCACCATGACTCTCGTGTCTGTTGCTGAACTGTCATGAAGCAAGGTCCTCAGGGCCAACAGAGTTGTTTTTGGCTCTTTGCCTACGTAATGGCTGAGTCTGTAGTGGTTGTGAGTTCTGCATCGTAGCTACTACACACATATGGCTATTCAAATTAAAATAAGTGACATTAAAAATTCAGTTTCTTAGTCACATTAATCACATTTTAAGTGCTCGAGAGCCATACGTGACTAATGGCTACTGCATTAACACAGAGAGAGAACATTTCCAGCACTGCAGAGAGTTCTGTCAGCATTTGTTATTTTACATGTTCCTATCTCTGACATTGTCTTTTCTGGTACTATCAGCTTCCAACTGTATCTCTTCCTTTTGATTTGTTGTTTCTCATGGTTTATAGGTTTAAATACTAGATTTTGAATTTTGTGTGAAGTAAGGGTGGAGAGTCTCTCAGAGAGAGCAGAGGAGTTTTCTTATATTCAAATCCTTGAGTTTTCATACTTAGAATTTATATTCCTATTCTGACTGCCCCAAGGCCTTTTTCGCTTGGTTATTGTTATGCAGCTGTGCTCTGGGTGGTAAGAGAATCAGACTGCTGAGTTATTATGAGAGAAGTGCTATCAAACTTTAAAGGTAAAATTGTACTTTTATGGAAATGCTTTAGACCCAATCAGTGGTACCCTACTTGGAGCAATGCTATTCAAGGAGTGTTTATTGACTGACTGCCTATGCATACGCCAAGCACTGTGTTAGGCCCAGGGGATGCTAACAAAAATGAACGTGGCTCCAGTCCCTGAGATCACAGTTTACGTGGTGGAGAGAGTCATAAATAGGCCGAGTTGCAATTGCCCAGTGCCCAGGTAGGCCCAGGATGCTCTGAAAGCCCAGAGGAGGATGGTTCATAAGCCAGGCTTCCCTGTGGGTGGTAAGGAGGGAAATGAGACAGGAGATCAGAGGCCAGGGGACGCCTCCTAAAGAAGAGATTCTTAAATAGCATCCTGAAGGATAAATGGGTGTTAGTCACATGATGGAATTGGGAGAACGAGATCAACAAGACGTGATGTACGGTAGTGTGAACAAAGATGCTGAGGAGTGAACTGGCATGGTGAGAACGGGAACTTTAAAGTGTATTTTTGATGGAATTTGTAAGAAAAGGGAGATTGTCTTTGTAGAGAGAGGCAGGCTTTGAATGGTGTGTTGAAGTGATGGTTTTCAGCAGAGCTGGAGAGGGGCAGGGCAGGGGTAGTGACCTAGGCTGATCTGACTTTAGTTCAGATTAGTTCAGGCAGCTCTGTGGAGGTGAAGTTTGGGGGAACTGGGCTGGAGGCTGCTACACCAGTGGTGTTGGGTGGGTGGAAGAGAGAGAGCCATAGCAGGCTCTCAGGCCAGAGGTAATGACGGCCTGGTGTGAGAGAGTGGAACAGAGGACCTGGGTTCAGTCAATGTTTAAGGCCTGAAATTATGAGTATTTGAGGATTAATTAGATGTGGGGACTGAGGGAAAGAGGAGTCAGAGATAACTCTAAGCTTTCAGGACACCAGTTAATTGAACTTTTCTTCTATGTTTACAGCCTAGGTTTTGACCTACAGCTTCTACTAGTGATTTGCTTTGGTAACGGTGGTATCTAGGATGGGTTTTGGCTGTCCAGGACACCATCACACTGTCATTTGTTAAAAGAACTTAAAGCACAGACCATAGTGAAGTACCACCCTCCTATGACTTTAATTCTGCAGCAACCTATGAAAGTTTATAGAAATTTGGCTTCATTTCTAGTGGCTCCTATCCAGATGCCCAAATTACCCCATTGCTGGGACAGCCCTTGGATGGACCATTGAATCTGTTACTCATTATGAACAACTGAAAACCATCAACAAAATTCTTGTATTATGCCAACAGTAACACTAGTCAAGTATTAAGGTAGGTTTTGGAAAGTTATGAATCTCAAAATCTGTCTAGCTGAACTCTTTTTTGTATGTTTATACATATTTATTTATTATGTGGAAAAGCTAGTGGCTTCCTTTTTATAATTGTGCATTACTTTTTTTTTTAGATTATAAATTAAATTCTGAGTTCTGACTATTGGTGGAGACATGCTTATGAGATCTGCAGTCATTCACTTTAAAGTAAAAGTACAAATTGAGTCCAGATAGGGGATTCAGAAGTAGGAGTGGAGCCAGCCCAAAGGGTCCATTACAATGGGGCCTATATCGAAAGCAAGAATTCTCACATACCTGCAGTGTATTTTAAAAGGATTTTCCAAGTAACAGTTAATATTTTAATGCCATCTGCTAACCTTCCAGGAAAACCTAGTTCTCTCTTTTGCAAGATTAAGGAACCATGCCAAATACATGTTGATACTTCTGTTTTTACCGATGTATTTCATGACTGCATGACTAAAGCCACAAAAGAGTAGGCAGCAGGTACTTTTCATAGTTTTATTTAGTCACTGCACTTGGCCTTTGACACTGACTATCTTCTCCTTGTCACTCAAACTGCTCCATCAAGTTACATCTTTACTAGTCTGGCAGTTTTAAATGACTTCTTGGAGGCTCTGAAATGCTGCTCCCTAATCGGGAAGATCTGGGCGAGTCTTGTAGGAGGAAAGATGGCGCATCTCTTCCAAGTGAGACAACAGCATTATGGGACAATTACATAACATCTTCAGAAGTTTTATCTGGAGAATAACGTTGTGTTTGGTGATGAACAAGTACTGTAAGTTGAGAAGCATAAGTTTTCATAATCTTTAAGAATATGGGATAAAGGAGGAAAGCAAGCAAGTTGACTTTTTGTAGTTCCTGGTAGAGGTTACATTAACTATTTGTCAAAAGCTGGATTTTTGAAGATTCTTGGCTCCTAAGAACATTTGTCATGTACTGCCATTTTTTGTATGCTGTCCGTGAAGACTGTTTAACAACATATCAAAATAACTTTATAAAAAGATAAGTATGTGTTTCATTAATCCCAGTGGGAGCTTTGTAAAGTGCATTTTCTTTATAAGTAATTAGTGTCATTCTGTGAAACTCATGACTTCTTAGGGTGGGAAAGAAGGGGTAAAAAACTATCTTCTCAAGCAATTTGTGATTTAGTACCAGCTGGTCAAGTGAGTTGAAAAACCTTCTGAGTCATATGTCCTATTATTTTGAATGCCTTTTCTCTCCCTTGGGAAACTGACTAACCTCTGCAGTCTCTCTCCCATGGCAAATCACTCTAAAACTTTGATCTCCTCAAAGCAGTTTGTCAGATGTAGCAGACAAAGCATGTGTGACTTTTCTGTGCCAATTCAACCTGGCCAGTCGGAAACCATAAATTAAGGCTGTATGACTTTTATTTCTAGGCATTACGGCAGAAGTTCTGGTGGTGACCTCTTTCGAGGAACTGCAGAGAAGGGCCCCAGAAGCAAGAGGCAAGATTGTTGTTTATAATCAACCTTACGTCAACTACTCGAAGACAGTGCAGTACCGGGTCCAGGGGGCAGTGGAAGCTGCTAAAGTGGGAGCTTTGGCGTCCCTGATTCGCTCAGTGGCTTCCTTCTCCATCTACAGGTTGGTCATGGTGTTCAGTTGAAATTCTTTAAAAAACCAGGATTGTCCATGAAAGAGGAGCCCTTATGAAATAAAAACAAACCATTCAAATGAAAATACTGATTGTTTATGGAACTTTTCCCCATTCCATATTCGGTCATTTGTTTGTAACATCTTCTTTAGCCTTTTTAGGATTCCAAGCATTATTTGTACATTCTTTTAGAGAGCTTTCCACATCCTTGATGACCCCATAACATTCCTTATGTAACCAATATGTTATGTATTTTCATTGGAGGGAGAACTGAATTCACGTCTGTGTTTCATCAAAGACTCCTCATGACTTCAGAGGAAGCCAGGCCTTTTCCCATTGTTGCTAGAGAAGTGAAATAAAAATAAAGTGGGTAACATGATGGGAGTTGTCTGTGGTCTAGTGGAAAGAGAGGAGGAAGCAGAGGATCTTGGATATAGACCTGGTTCTGCTCCTAAACAATCATGTGGCCTTGGGAATGTTCTTAAACTCCTTGGGTCTCGCCATTCTGATTCTGTGAATCAGCGATGATGAAGAATTTAAATTTACAATGTCTCTTTGGGAATAAATGAGAGGAACTTATGAAAGATACTTGGTTTTCTGCAAAGGTCTATATAATGTTTTGTGGTATTCAACAGCAACATAAGTTTTTTCTTTTTCTTTGTAGTTGTGGTTGAGGTAACTGCAAAGTGCTTTATTGACTCTCAGTCTTAGGATAAAATTTAGCATTGCAGTAGGTAAAAGTTCTAGGACTTGACCTATAGACATTTGGCCTAGTTTAATAGCTACATATGGTAGTGTCACACATTAAGGGTGAAGTACTTGATGGGTATAAACATGGATAAAAGAAGTACCCCCTTCTGGTCATAGTCTGTTCTCCCAAAGATAGAAAAAGAAAACAAGGCATGCAGAAACAATTGCAAATGGAGTTTATTTGGGTTTCAAGATCAGATTAGTATCTATTATAAAGGAGAGTATATTTATTCTACACAATTTTTGTTTGGAGCTGGAGACACAGCTGCTTGACCTTAATTAGCACTCTGAACCCTTGAAAATAATATAACTGAGGAGACATCAGCAAATAGGAAACCAAGTCGGAAGGGAGTTGTCCAAAAGCACAAAGAAAAAAGGAAAGGGACATTTTTCTTTTATGGGGATAAGATATCTTCCAGGGAGGAAGGTGGGACATGTTAAAACCATTTTAAAAAGTTTTATAAGAGAGGAACTAGTTCCACTGATGTCATAGTGCTAAAATAACGTTCTATGTAGAGACTAAAGGTTTGGGGACTAATGAAATAATCATTGGACCATATTCTTTTGAATGGTTAATCTTCCCGGGAGGGAAGTCCTAAACTGACTAGTTTCCTTCCCAGAATACCTCAATCGCCGCTTAGAGTAACATACTCCTCAGCAAGCTGTGGCCATTCACTATGATTTCACTGGTCATGAGATCTAAATTATGGAGTTAGTCTGTTGCTTTGTGAAATTGGGTAATTGCCAAAAATATTTATTTAAGGACTACTACTCATAAGACTAATAAACTCCCAGATGACTTAGTGTACTGCCAGGGTTAATTGACATTTTTTTTTCTGTTATAATGAAGATGTCTGGGAACCAAGGCTATAATCTAAGAGCCCCAGAAAAATTTTGCCCAGCATAGGATGTAGACATCTATTGTTAGCCTCTAACATTTGGGGTCAACAACTTATAGTTGTATATTAAAAAGACATCTTTCTTTTTCTTCATATTTCCAGATCTAGACTGATTATAGATTTTCCTTGATTTTATAGCTAACCATATTTCACTGGACTCTTGACTCTTATAACTTCGTATTTTTGACATTTATAAATACATAATAACATTGCCCTTTACACAGTACTTTAGAATCTTTCACATATGTCATCTTCCTTGTTCTGATGACTTAGTGAACAAGCAAAAGGGGCCTTATTATTCCCATTTTACAGATAGAGAAATTAAAGTTCAGACAATTCAGCATAATACCATGTTTAAATCCTACATCCTGAAAAATAAAACCAAAATGAAACGAACTCTGCCTCTTTGTCCACTTCTAGCTAATTGTTCCACAGAGCTAATTTTCCTTAAAGAGTATTTTATGTTCCTGTCTCCATTTCTTCATCCGTCATTCACTCTACAGACCATTTTTATTTTATTTTTATTTATTTATTTTTAAATATTTTATTTATCCATTTGACAGATCACAAGTAGGCAGAGAGGCAGGCAGAGAGAGAGAAGGTAGGAAGCAGGCTCCCTGCTGAGCAGAAAGCCCGATGCGGGGCTCAATCCCAGGACCCTGGGATCATGACCTGAGCTGAAGGCAGAGGCTTGAACCCACTGAGCCACCCAGGCGCCCCGACAGACCATTTAAAAAAAATTTTTTTTAATTTAATTTAATTTTTTTTTCAGTGTTCCAAAATTCATTGTTTATGCACCACACCTAATGCTCCATGGAATACTCTACAGACCATTTTAATCTGGCTTTGCCAGTATTGAAATGGAACCTGTTAAGGTCACAAATAGCAGCCCAACTTGTCAAATATAATGGACCTTTTCCAGGCCATCATCTTACTTGCCCTCTCTGAAGCATTTGTCACTGCTAACTGCTTCCTAAATACCTCTTCTCTTTGGCTTCTGTCACTTCTTTCTTATATTCTCTTTCTTGCTCTCACCCCTTCCCATTCTCCCACTTTCCCTCTTTGTTTTCCGTTCATCTGGCTTCTCACCTGAACATTCTACTCAAGCAGTCCTTCATGCTTGTGACTTCAGCCACCATCTCCACTGTGACACCTTCCAAACCCACCTCTCTTTCCCATACTGCTGCCTGAGCCCTAGGCCCTTATATCCCAGTACCTCCTGATACATCTTTCAGATGTTCCACAGCTATCTACACTGCACTTTTCTTCAAAACAGAACTCATCTTTTTACCTCTTTATCCTGCATTTCCTACCTCAGGGAAGAGAGTATCATCTATTCTGCCTCCTAAGTTAGAAGGTTCTTGAGTACTTTTTCCCTCTTCCCGTATCCATTGTTTCTGGTAATTACTGTGTCTCCTGGGCTCTGCTCTTAGTCGTTTCAACAAACACGTATTTAGTAGCTCCAGTTCCCAACGTTACTGCACACTCTAGTAGTCAGGAGTCACTCACACTTTCCTGATGTACCACGTTTCCTCAAGGCTTCATGACTTTGAATATGCTTTCCCCTTGCAGCCTTCTCTCCTCTTCCTCACTGTCTCATGCCGCCCTTCAGGATTCGTCTTAAGTGTTTCTTCTTCTGAGGAGCCCTCTCTGATACCTAACTCCGGCTCAGGCGAGCACGTCTTTCTTCTCACACCATACCGTGCATACTCTGAATCATAATGTCTTGGAGTAGTTGTGGTTCCTGGTGTGGTAGTTGACACTGACTCTTGTAACGACTTAAAGTCTCAGTCCCTTAACACAACAGCAGCTGGTTGACTGCTCACATGATGGTTCCAAGAAGGTGTTCAGCAGGTGGCCTTCTGCTCTTTCCCATCTTCTGACACCATAACCTCTAAGATCTCAGAGCCCTCTTTTGCATCCAGCTGGCAAGTAAGAAGATAGAGAAAGTCAGTAATCAAATGGGAGGTTTCCATGGCCATGTATGAACACCGTGTACTTTATTTACTTCTACTCAAATTTCACTGCCCAGAATGAAGTTATTTGGAGGCTGGGAAATTTGGTCTGTCCGTATGCCCTCAGAGGAAGTAAACTGTCCAGTCCATCCTAATCACCTCACTCCAGTCTAAGTTCCAGACAAACATGAAAAAGAATATATACATATATATATATATACATATATATATATATAATGTATATAATATATATATTTAGTGGTGTAATTAATATATTTAATATATACTACATACGAACTATATTTGATATATACTATATTATAACATACTAAATACTAGTACATTATAAAATAATATATTTAATATATACTATATATGTATATATATATATATTTAATACCTCTCTATCTCCATCGTCTAGTATGTTTGTTATGTAATAGTCACTCAGGAACTGTTCTGTTGAAGGAATGAACTTGTTTGAAATTGTATGGTCAGTGGTGGCAAGGCTTTTTTTTTTTTAAAGACTTTACCTATTTATTTGACAGATAGAGAAATCACAAGTAGGCAGAGCAGCAGGCAGAGAGAGAAGGGGAAGCAGGCTCCCCGCTGAGCAGAGAGCCCAATGGGGGTCTCAATCCCAGGACCCTGAGATCATGACCTGAGTTTAAGGCAGAGGCTTAACCCACTGAGCCACACAGGCACCCTGGGGGCAAGGCTTTTAATGACAAACAAGGTGACCAGATTCTAGATGCTCTCTGTCCAACTGTGTCGCCTTTGTATAATAAGTTAAAAACAATGTGATTTTTAGAGCACTTTGCTTTGCATTTAAGGAAAATATGGAGGTGCCCTAAATTGCCAGAGTATATCTCTTTTCTGCCCCAACATTTGTGAACAATGATGTCTTGAATTGCTGATTGAATCAAACCGCTCCCTTCTCTCTGACAGACATTTTACCCATAGTTCTATGGGAATGGTGGTGATACAGGATTCCGTTTAGGAGTAGCCTAGAGATCAGCAACAGTAGGGAACAGAATAGAAATTGTAATTAGTTTCTGCTCGGCTTCAAAATCAGAGAATCCCCTAAAGGGCAGAAAATGTTTGATTTGACACTTGCCTGTGTAGTTAACCATATATGTCAGCCATTTGGGAAGTATAATAGTCACATGGTTACATGACGAATGATTTAAGAAACATTTGTAAAACATCCATTACTTGTTGCCTTCAGTATGTCTAGGCCCATTGCTATCTTTTCTCTGTATTGCCATTATTAGTATTCTTGTGTTCAAATTTACTTCAAAGAGAAGATTTTTTTTTCTTTGTTAATGCTTTTATAGTGACTTTTCTTTTGTTCACCATTAAGTATCAACTGGGACTCTCATTAGATCTTTTTTAGTTTTTCTGTATGTAAAATACCTTTTGCCTTTGTCATAGCAGGATATTTTAAGGATAAGCATAATAATATAATTATTATTTTAAGTTCTGCAGAAGAACCATTTGTCTTACATTATTTCTCAAATTAATTAGTTTTTTAGTAAATATTTATTGAGAGCTAACCAGTGCTCAGAAGTTGTCAAGCTTTAGGGTTATTAAAATGAGTTAGACATGTTTTTTGTTCCTCAGAAATATTCTGTCTGGCTAGAAGAGAGAAGGGTAAGCTTAAAATATAAAACTAATCTCTTTTTGTATTTAGTGCCAAATAAGTGTTGGGGGAAAGGAATGAAGGAAAGAAATGAACATTTATTTAGCATCTACTATGTACTATGCATCTCTGATGGCTTGAATAGTTTGTTTCAATTAATTCTTTATGCAATCCAATGGAGGCAGATAATTGGTATCTCTTTTACTGAAAGACAAACAGGTTCAGAATGCTTAAATAATCAAGTTACACAGCTAATGAAAGAACTAGGATTCATAATTAGAGTCTCTGGTTCTATGCACTTTGGATTGCACCAAGCAACCTATGCTTTGGAATCTAAAAGGGATAGCAGAAATCTGATTATATAGTGGATTTTGAGTATACTCAATGAAGAAGTTGAGCTTGAACAATAGAAGAGGGGTGTAAAGACATTCTGTACATGATCAAGGTGAGAATGCATTAGCCAACAGGTTTCATAGGAGATCAGAGAAATGTAATTTCGGGGTGAATGCGACGAGATCAGGTTATGAAGAATCCAGAGTACCAGACTGGGGAGTTTTGAGTTTTATGTAGAGGAAATGGGGAATCATTGAATGTGGTAGAGTTGGGGGGTGATGTTTTAGAGTAATGTTTCTCTAAAGGTGGTCTCTGGAACACCATCCGCACCCTCACCTGGGAGCTTGTTGCTGTGCAAATTATCAGGCCTCTCCTGAGACCCATTAAATTAAAAAAAGCCTGGTGGTGGGGCTTGTGGTTTAACTAGCCCTCCAGGTGATTCTGACGTATGTTAAAATTTGGGAACTAATGTTTCAGAAAGATCAGTCTGGTGACTAGGTAGCCTGCTGTGAGAAGGAAAGACAGGAGAGTGCCCTACTAATGCAGATGTGAAATAATGAGGGCATCCATGTTGGCAGTGGGAATGGGAAGTGAGAGACAGCAAAGAGGGATAGTGTGAAAAAAGTGATCAGAACTTGGTTGTGTTTGAAGGGGGCAGAAGGAAGCATCGAAGTTTACTGTAAGGCAAGGATCAAAAACCGTGGGATGAGTCTGTGTTCAGTTCAGCCCAACGTTTAAAAATCATGAGAGTTAACAAGAAATAGGAATTTGTGGTTTTTAGAGACAACCCAGATCTGGCAACATCTAGTATGTTCCATAAGCTAGGCCAGCAGATTGGATAAGCCACCAAGTCCATTTAGTTGGTGGGAGGTACCCTTACCAGTCTGTGGAAGTTTCTTGGTTTCCCTCCACCCAGATTGGTGACCAGAGAATGATAAGAAGTGTCCAGGGTCAGGAGGGGGAGCTGACTGCAGGCAACATGAGCAGGTTTTTAGATATTTTGAGTTTGAGGCAGCTGTGAGAAGTTCCATTAACCTGGTTTTTATATTTTTTAAGAAAAAAAAAAAAAAGGTAACAGGTAAGCATTTCCATTTCTCTATTATCTACCTTTTGGATCACCCAAGGCGATTTAAAATTCTGGGCTGCCTTCCTTGCAATGCGGGGGCCCTTGGGACTCCTGCCTCCTGCCTTCTCAACATGTGAGCTCAAGAATGCAAAGTAAGTTTTATATTAGCCCAAGTAAAATACTATTCAGAAGGTAACTCCACTGAGGCCAAATTGTCTGTTGTACTCCCATTGCCAAATACACATTTACTTTCCTAGTTATTTTCTCCATTGCCCCAGATAATTGAACGCAGACTAAGTTTTAATAGCTAAGGAAGCAAAAGGCTCTCCCTCCACTTCACTGTGAAAATTGCATCACCTTGCTGGGTAAGGATGCATGGAGGTGGCAATGATTGTTGATAGAACTTGCTTTGTAAATTTTTCCTGCTTTATGTTTTATATCACTTGTTAATAGAGGATAGTGAAGAGGAGGAGGAAGAGCATCAATCCAGTTTGAGGATGACTAAGATCTGATTAAACATTCAGCTGGAGAGAGACTAGTGAATCCAGGTGATGTTTATGGAGCGTCGGAGAGGGCGAATGTTCTACCATCTGGTGAGAGAGCCGTGAAAAGGTCTATAAATCAATCCCTTAATGATACTTAATTAATACAGTCGATAAATGACATAATTGAAGCGCTGGTTGGGCTACATCATAGAGTTAAATAGCTTCAAAGAGGGCTCTGATTAAAGCTATTACAATTTATAAAACATTCTTCATCTTAAGAAAGCATCTTGATGAGATTTAACAGGAACATTTTTGTAATCAGAGGACCAGCTTAAAACATTCAGAGCAGAGGTGAAATGTCTTAAGAGGTCTGTTTTGGATGATTTTTGAAAACCAGTTATTCCCAGAGAGTAAAAAAAAGCTTGCCCCACCCCCCCACCTCCTGTTGCTTTTCTAATGGGAGAAAATTAATGCTGCTACTTCACACTTAGACAATCTTGGATTTTTGATGGCCTGGTGGTTTGGTTCTTTGGTGTGACCTTAGCATAATTAGCTATGAAGCTTGATTTAAATTGTTTTGAAATATCGTTGCAATTTGGGGGGCATATGTGCCTGCTGGGGAATTACAAAATAAGGAAGATACTACCATGACTCAAAACCCAGCAACTGGGCCAGCCATTAGTAGGTTCTTTTCCTGCCTTACGTTGTTTTTGCTTAATTCACTCTGAGGCTCATAACAGATGCACAGTAATCAAGCAGAATGCCAGTTCTCATCATTTATGCAGGTGGAGGGCCACTGTGCTCCCGCGGGGGGGAAACCAGAGAAGACCCACACTGAGTGCAGCATTTTTTTTTTTTTCTTCGCATCATCCCTTTCTTTCCCCTCTCTCTGATTTTGAAAGGCAGATTCTTTTTAGAAGGCCTTTGTTAGAAATTCCAAAGTGTTCTCTTTAATCACCGAAATCTTACTGCTTCAGGTTAGGGTGACAGCCATACTCCCTCAAAGTGGATAGAGTCGGGCCATGACTCCCGAGCCTTTCCCCCCACTTCTGGAGTCTTTGTTAGCCATTTGCCAGATGTGTGACCTTGGCAGACTGTGTAAACTCCATGCATCAGTTTCACCTTAAGGTGGGGGTGATAAAGGTACCTTCTTTCTGGTGTTTTGTGAGGTTTTAAATGAGATGTTGGTATTGCCTAACACAGTTTTACGTAAAGTGCTACTGTTATATAGTCTTGTCCAATAATGACTGGATATACTTATCGATGGAAAGAGGAAGGAGGGGAGAAAAGTGTGGAGCGGCAGAAGGAGGGAAGGAGGAAGAAAAGGAAAGGAAGAGAGGAGAAGAAGAGAAAAAAATCATTTATTTGGTATCACTGTTCTCACTGCAGCCCTCTGTGACCCTAGCGCCGTGTTGTCATCTCGATTTCCGCCTGTTTAGTTTATCCAGACTCTGGGGGATGTGTTTGCCAGTCTGTTTGTCTCTCTGGCCCGGCAGTTCTCCTAGGGACATGTGGTGTGTCTTCTTCATCTCTGTGTCCCCAGGGCCATGCTCAAGGCCTGGCACACAATAGTGCTTCAGTGAATGAATAAAGAGGCAGGGGCAGCCTATCCAGTTTGCTAACCTGTGAATTCAAGGTGTCACCATTTCACATTCATAGAAGTTGAATAATACTGTAAATGAGGTGACTAACCTTTTGAATTGCTACTTATCAAAAATAGAATCTCCGGAATCTGGGAGCAGACTATATAGTTATGTAAATGTTGATAAAGTATTGCAAACTGCATATTACTATACTGCTTTGTGAGGCTGCTGTAATTAATGGTCTGTTTGCATTCCTAGTTCTGCCTGTCATTTTTCATCTGCTTATAACCTTGATACAAAAATGTGTTCTTGGCTGGTGTTTTGCATTCATAATTTTAAAATGTATATAAATGTTCACCTTCTATTTTCCAGCTTTCTGATTATTGAAAGCACAAGCTTAAGAATCACATCACCGTGGCATGTTTTTCTGAATCTCGGGTGGTAAAAAGAAATTAATGCATTTTGAATTCAGGTTTCAGGATTATGACAATGTTGTTTGCTTATACAGTTCCCTTTGAAAAAATGTCTAGTGTAGGATATGAACCAGAAGATTCCTGAGTAGCCTCTATAGTCCGTCTTTCACTGTTGCTGGTGCCTTTGTTCCCTCTCTCTCATGAAAGCTAAAGGCGACTCTTAAACTCTTCTTGCGTCCACATGACCTATTGGCTTCTTTAGTCTTCTGGAGAAAGCGCCAACCAGAAGGTACTACAGGGAAACCTCGGAGGCTAACAAATCTGACAGTATATACCGTGGGGTTTGGAATCAGACAGACCTGGATTCAGATGCAGGTTTGGCCACGGAGAGGTTGTGTGGCTGACCTCTTGCATACTGCTTGCCCACTGTGAGCCTGCTTCCTCATCTGTGATGTGGGGAGAATATTGTTTCCCTCTAGAGCTGTTGACAGAATGAAATGAGATCAAGCACTAGACATGGGACCTCATACCTAGGAAGCCCTTGGTGAATTATAATTGACATTTTGATCATGGTCACTGTTGTCATCATTAGGTCATGATCGGACAGAGCAAGTAGCTTGATAGGAACTAACTTATCTTAGAAAACAGAACTCCCGAACTCTCCACAGTGTGGGCTCCAGAGACCTTAGTTCTGGTTATCTCCTGATTTCAGGAACTACTCTTGTCTTCTTCAGTCTTTGGCTTAAAACTCTGCTCTTTGTCTTTTCTCCCCACTCTGGCCTCACATTGAATGCTTGGAATTATTCTTGCATGTAAGTGTTAAAGCTGTGGTGACTCAGACCAGTGATCGGTGTGGCCCGCTGATGGAGAAGCAGCAAGTTTCTATTTTAAATGCTATCCAAGCTATTTTCCACCTCAGGGCCTTTGCACTCATTGACCCCCTTTGTCTGGAATTCTGTAGCTTTTTCTATGGCTGTCTTCCTTTCAATTTTTAGTTCTCTACTGAAAGGTTTTTTGTTTTGGGGTTTTTTCCCCCTGAAAGGCCTTTCCTGACCATCCCAAGTAGAGTAGCATTTTCCCTCAAATTCTCTTACCTAGTATCTCTTCTGTCTGCTCAGAATCCTAATAACATTTGGTAACTTCTGTCTGTCTACTTATTACTTGTTTAGGATGTTTCTCCCATGAGAATATAAATTCCATGAGGACTGGACTACATCCTTCTCCTACACCATTATATTCTCAGTACATAGGAGATTGTCGGGCACACGACAAGTACTCACGAGATATATGTGAAAGAATAACAATTTTAAAAAATCATCTAAGATCAAAAGAATAGAGAACCAACCAGAAATAAATAAATACTGAATCATGTCTGTTTTCTGAAGCCACATTCTAAAGTATCACAGATTTTTTTCCCCAACTTTTTTTTTCTTGGAAAAATATCAATCTATGGTAAAAATTGAAAGAATATTAAATGACTCATAAACTCTTTATAAGAGAGGTAAACTCTTTTTCCAGAGAGGTGGTACCATTTTACATTTCCACTAGCCCTATGTGAAAGTTCAGGCTTCTCCACATTCTCACCACATTCTCAAATTTAGTGTTGTCAGTCTGTTTAATTTTAGCTATTCTGGTGGGTGTGTGCTGGTACCTCACTGAAATGTTGATTTTCATTTCCCTTATGACTAATGATGTGGAGTAGTCTTTCACGTGCCTCTTGGTCATTTCTGAATCCTCCTCTGTGAAAAGTCTGCTCCTGTCTTTTGCCCCTCTTGTGACTGGATTGTTTCTATTTTTTATTTTCTTGAGATTTTATTTATTTATTAAAGAGAAAGAGAAGGCGCATGTATGAGCTAGGGGGAAGGGAGAGGGAGAAGGAGAGGCAGACTCCCCGCTGAGAAGGGAACCCCAATGTGGGGCTCAATCCCAGGACCCTGAGATCATGACCTGAGCCGAAGGCAGTTGCTTAACCAACCCAGCCACCCAGGCATCTCAACTGGATTATTGTTAAATTATTGAGTAGTGGGAGTTTTTCATTTATTCTAGATACAAGTGGGTTGTCAGGTATATGTTTTGCTAGTACTTTCTCCCAGTTGATGTCTTGACTTTTCCTAGTTTATGTTGTTGTTTTGTTTTTTGGCTTAGCACTATCTTTTGATGAATAAACATTTTAAAATTGATGAATTCGAATTCATCAGTTGCTTTCTGTGTTCACTCATAAGCCCTTTATCAACATTCATTATTTAATATTTTTCCACATTTAGTCTCTTTCTCCGTTTCTGAATCCTATGAAAGTGAGTTAGGTATAGCCATGAGGACGCCTCACCCAGAAACACATTACCATGTTTTTCAGGAAAACAAGAACCTTCTCTAACATAATGCAGTATTTTTTCACTGTCATCATACCTATGAAATTTACATTGTTACATAATGCGAAGTTTATCCATATGCAGATTGCCCCAGTTGTTCCTCCTTCCGGTAATGTCCTTGCTTCCCCCCACCACCCCAATTTCAGAATCCAATCAAGTACATCCTTAACATTTAGTTGTCCTGTAACTTTAGTCTCCTTTAGTCTGAACTGTTACCTAGCCTTTTTAATACTTGATGACACTGACATTTTTGAAGAATACAGGCGGCTGTTTCGCACAATGTATCTCAGTTTGGGATTGTTATTTCCTCATTATTAGATTCAGATTAAATATTTTTGGCAAGAATTCTGTATGGATAATGTTGCGTCCCTGCTATTGCATCACATAAGGGTGCAAATAATGTCAGTTTTCTTTATTAGTGAGCCTGAGTGTGATCACTTGTTTAAAGCAGTATTTCTGGATTTCTTCATTGGAAAGGTACTTTTCACATTTGTAGGGGAAATACCTCGTAATTATGGTGAGATGCTTTGAGATTTCAGGAATCTTAAATCCCCCAATAAAATTTCACCCAATGAAAATTTAGCATATGTTAAGGATCCTTGTCTGAATTAGTCGTTACATTGCTGGTGGGAGATGTTTTCCTAATTCAGTGATTCCGCTCACATTTATTAACTGGCCTACTTTTGTAAAGAAGAACTTTAACCTTTTTCCTCTTCTTACTGTTTTTGAGTATCACCCCATAAATTTTAAAAATTGTATTATTAAAATTCATTACAGTCATTATTCTTTTTGACAAAGCATCAAAAATTTCAAAGTGCTTAATACATGTGAAAGTTAGTATTTTACAATAAGCTCAAATATTTTAAGCACTGGAAGGAATTCACCTTTTATATCCAGGGGAACCCAAGCTATCTCAGATAAGTCAACTAATTAGCAGGGTGTAATCAATACCATTTCCTCTGAACTTTCTCATTAGCAGCACGCACTTTGGAGTAATAACTCCTGAAGTTATTTTTAGAGTTTACCATTACCAGTGTATACCATATGCAAATGAAGATCCTTTGCCCCATACATAATTGCTGTTAATTGTTAAAATAAATGAGCAAAAATCTTAAATCTAGCAATTACTTCTGATTTTCTCTACATTTTTTTTTCCTTTTTTGCTCTGCTGAGCTGATGTTGAAGAGTGTGTTTTCAAAGAGCCCTTTCCAGGAGAAATAAGTGTCTCAGTGTCGGTTTGCAGAGGCTGTGAAGATGCTTCTTTGGGAGGAGGTTACCTAATGGTGGAGAACAGAAAACTGCAAGTTATCTACCCACTCCACCTCACCCACGTTACCAGTGGTTGTGAAAGGGTAACCAGCCTTGGCTAGTGGCAGGTCAACGCTGATCGTTTAAAAGCTGAATGAATGCCCGTTGCCACCCTGGTTGCTACTCCATAAATTAGATATTTCACATCTAGGAGAAGAATTTAATTTTTAGCATTTTCCAATTTTATTTATTCAATAAGTATTTATTAAGTGTCT
This sequence comes from Enhydra lutris kenyoni, assembly GCF_002288905.1. NCBI lineage: Eukaryota > Metazoa > Chordata > Mammalia > Carnivora > Mustelidae > Enhydra > Enhydra lutris. The sequence goes on along the minus strand of NW_019154098.1, from coordinate 40,445,489 downwards.
TACATATTTTGGGCCAGGGGAGGACTCAAGTTTTGCAGGACTAGGCTCTTACGTAATTTGGGGGCCTCTTTAAGAATACAGAGGGGCAGGGTACCTGGGTGGCTCAGTGGGTTAAAGCCTCTGCCTTCAGCTCAGGTCATGGTCTCAGAGTCCTGGGATTGAGCCCCACATCCGGCTCTCTGCTCAGCAGGGAGCCTGCTTCCTCCTCTCTCTCTGCCTGCCTCTCTGCCTACTTGTGATCTCTGTCTGTCAAATAAATAAATAAAATCTTTAAGAAAAAAAGAAAAAGAATACAGAGGGGCAAATAAAAACTTTGATATAAAATCAACCTTTACTTAGAATAACAAAAATTGTAACAAATTACAAATTAAAGAAAGCTGCCAAATAATAAAACATTATAAAATTCAGAAAAATGTCATAATGTTTTTATTAAATAACTCCCTGTCAAGCTTCTGAATTTTTTCTGGTTTTTTTTTTTTTGCTTGCCTATACTTTGATAGCTTTTTATATGATGATGCTTTTGTGTTATATTTTCCAGAGAGAAAATAAAAAGAGAATTCAGTCTTTCCTCCAGCACAGTGGATAGAAATGTAGTTTTTATTATTGATAGTTTGGGAAAGATTATTTCAGGTTTACAGCTTTTTATTGGTAATACCATATACATTTTTAGGATTGTGTCAGATTTTGGAAAGCTACTGTTAAGTTTCTTCCATGTATGAGTAGTAAGATTTCAGGACATTATACTTTCTTGTATTTCTTGTCGACAATGAGTTGACGACATTTGAATGAGTTTGGTTTCTATTTCCTCTTTAGTGGCATCTTATAACTTTCTGTTATCTTTATATTTGTCAGTATTTTGTGTCAAATCAATAAGAAATTTCAGTCTTTTTTCAGGGTGATTTACTCTTCACTATTTGTATTCCTAAATAATCTAAGAGGCTGTTCGTCATGAAAAAGTACATTGCTCTCTCTCAGTTAATCGTGGTTTTTGTATGTCTTTTGTCTGGTGTTGACAGACTTGCTTAGGACAGATATGTTATATATGCTAACATGAGCCCCAAATTGTTGACACATACAGATCAGGTTACTTCATACATAAGTGCACTCACTGTTTGTGGTACAACTCCAGGTTTGCCCCCCACAAACACAGAAATTCTGTTAAATTCCATTGTACGTGACTTCCTCAAAAAGGAAAGATAAAATACAAAATTAGAAGTTGTGACTATAATATATGCTGAATTAGCTCTGTTCTTGACAGGAAAGAACTTCCTTTTTAAGTAAGCATGGGTGAGGGGTTCCTGGGTGGCTCAGGACCTGAAGCGTCTGTCTACAGCTCAAATCCTGGGGTCCAGGATGGACCCCCCCATCAGGCTCCCTGCTCGGTGGGGAGTCTGTCCCTCTCCCCATGTTCCTCCCCCATCCCCTTTTGTGCTTCTCCCCTCTCTCTCTCAAATAAATAAAATACAATCTTAGAAAAGTAAGCATAGATGAGAATTGAATCATTCATTTGTAGTTTTACAATTTGATAACTGGAAGAGTTTCCCTAGGGACTAGCATCTGGGTCTCTACCACCGTCTCCCTACTTTCATTGCCACTGTTGCAGGATAGTTCTCAGCACAAGATGGCCTATGACACCAGTAGTCCCTGGAGCCATTTCAGGATGGAAATGACAACTGTGAATTGCATAAATACAGACCCATTAACCCAAACTAATACGACCCCAAATCAACTTCCTCTTGGCTGCATGCTCAGAATGCCTGTATCCATCCCGGTTTTGTCCGGTGTGAAGGGAAGTATGACAGAAAGGAAGTCTGAGTGGATTACAAGAGTTGACACCTGTCAAGTGCATAGACCAGTGCTGGGCTTCTGGTAAGGTGGAGTTAACACCATCCTCCCCAACCTTGTCCTCACCACTATACACATTTTGGTGGACTTTTCAGTTTTTAGTGGTATGGCACTTGGAATTCTTACAAGCATCTTCTTCCTATTTCTGCTTCCTTTTCCTTTTAGAATCTAGATTTCAAAAATATTACAGCTGGGTGAACCCTTAGAGAACATCTGCTCCACCCCTTCATTGTACAGATGAGGAATTTGGGGCTGAGGTCACTCAGCTAGTTAATGGCAGAACAAAGACACATGTCTTTTAGCTCCTGCTACCACATTTCCTTTCTCTCAAGTTCCCTAGGCAGATCTCTGTCAGACTACACCCAGCCTCCTGGGATTAAGAGTACATTGATTTAGGCATGCATTGATTTAATCTTTGTGGGGTTCCTCCTCCAACCCACTCCAATTGAGTTTCTAAGAGTTTGCCTACCCAGTGTGCTTCTGGAATGCCACATAGCATTGCTCGTTTCGATAGGACTTTTAGCAACTGTACCATGAACATTCTCACACGAAATGGAAACTCACCTTATGAAGAGGTAAACTTTCCACAAGCTTTGTGTTTTCCTTTCCTGGTGGGGAAAGAGCCTACTTGTCAGCTGCCTGGCCTTCTCTGGTGCTTAGTTTTTAATCTCCAGGGAGGTGAGGCCGACAAAATGTCATCCCTTCTCCTGCTAAGGAAGGAAGCTGTGAAATAGATCTTCGCTGCTTACATGCCTCATGTTGCTTAGCACCAGCTGTATCCATAACACCACGGCGTATTTCAAATACTGCTCCACTGGAATATTTTTTGAAAGGAATTCTGATTCTCATGAATGTCCCAACTAGGTGTTGTGATATTATGCTGATTTTTTAATCTTAATTGGAATAACTCCCCTGAGAAAATTGAAGTATATGGACATATGCTTATATACTGCCCATTACTGATGTGGATTTTCTGCTATAAATTCTAGGAGTCCCCTGATTCAGAGAGAGGAAGAGAAAAGAGCTGACATGTATTCAGCCACTTTTAAGTATTTGTGCTTGTATCTGTCATTTCAGTAGAACCTTAGCAAGAGTCTTGGGAAGCAGGGAGATTTAGACACGTTTTATATTTGAGTAACTTGATCAAGATTATATCATAGGACATTTTGGAAAAGGTTTTTTTGCTCCTCTGTTGTCCAGTTTAAGAACTAATAGTCTTGATATAATTGAATTAGTAATAAAGAAAAAAATACGTAGATAAGGGTTTTGTAAGATCATATTACTAAGGGTTGCAAAAGAGACTAAACATGTGTTCCATCTGAGACCAGGTTGGGAAAATAAAAGGTAGAAAACATCAAACAAATGTCCTAACACCCATAGTAATTGATATCAAAATGGGCTGTGCAGTCTTGGGCCTTCCGCTTGGGAAGGTGGAATTTGAAAGACATCTTATTATGTTTCTGTGAGGCTCATTTGTTTCCTACCCCTCCATCTTGTCTCTTTCCTCCTCTTTATTCAGTCTTTTCTTGTGGAAAATAACAGTTTCTAAATTTGATTCCCTATTACCTTACAACTTAAAAGACAAAGGCACAGGCATTATCCTCCTGGCAACCATTGGCGACCATAGCTTCCCTTCCAGAGATTTGCCCTGTGGCAGCTTCAAGCCATTATTCTCACTTCCTTTGCCCATTTTGGCAGTTCCCTAAGACCTAGGGAGGAAGAAACAGATCTGCAGATATGCAGACCTCAAAATCAAGGCCGAGTTAATGAAATCACTCCTCCACTTGCCCTTGCCTGTTACTGAATCCTGCTCCAGCTGGGATGGAAAAGGAGCTTTGGTCATGCTGTCAAAAGCAGATCAGATTTCTCTACTGCTGGTTCTTCCTTTCTTAACTAAAAACAAAACAAAACACCACACAGAACAAACAGGTCGCCCCCGCCCCCCACGCCCAAATGACAGAAGATGAGAGTGAAGGTAGTTTGTACTATTTTCATATTTCATATGTTCAATCATATTTTTCTCAGCAAAGACGATAGGGAGTGGTCCTTTTTCCCTCTTTTCCCACCTTCTGGCATGAGATTGATAGGTGAAGATAAAAATACACTGGCCCTCCAAGAAAGAGCTGCTCCTGCTTTGCACATAGCCCATCTCCTTACCCTCTTCCTTGCTCCTGCTCACCTCTCCCTCTCTGTGTCTGTCTCCTCTCTCCTTCGATTCATGGCTTGGAGAAATCTTTCACTCTTCTTTTGACAGGTGTCAGATAGACAGTATGAGCTCATTTAGGCTGAACTGTCTGGGGAAACTAAATTTGTTCGGAAGAACAGCAATTTGGATGACAAGTGCCAGGACACACCAGATGGCATGACTGGGGAAGCTCTTATCAGGCTCCCAGCTCACGTTCCAGGTGGCCTCTCTGTCTCTTTGTCTCCCTTTCATTCCTATTCTTTCTTGTTCATGGTTGACCCAAACAGAAACCTTGAAATACAAATGAAGTTCTTCTTCTAAGTTCCCAAGAAACAGAAATAATAGTGACTCAGCGTGAGATGTCTACATCCCCCCCAAAACGATAGCCAGGGCTTACTTACTATCACTTACGTTTATTATCACTGATGTCTCCCAGACCTGTATGGGAAGAAGCCTCAAATTTGAGCCCCACTAGTTATTTAATAAACAGGTCTGTTACCTAAGCTGCAAAAAATTTGACATTTTAGACAGTCCCCAACTGTGACTACAGTTGGGCAATTCTTGTCAAGATATGAAGAGAGGAGTCCTTAAACCTTTGGCCCTTTTGCCACACAGTTTGTTATCTTGGGTTCCTACTTGCCTGAAAGGGAACCTGTGGTCATAAATGTCACAGGAAGGCATTTAGTGAATGTGAGGGTTTTTGGGTCCATGTAAAACATTCTGAAATTCAAGGCCAGGGCACTGTGGCAGGCTCTAATCTATGAATCATTATGCTCTTAACATACCCTGAGAACAGGAAGAGAGAGATCAACCTTTATAGACACAGGCGGAATTTCTCCTCTGAACACTGGTAATTCATGTGACATTTGCTGTTTGCTTATGTTTGCAGGGAAATTCTTTCCCTCAACCTTGCACTGTACTGTTACTGGTCATTTCACAGACCTTCTGAAAGGGCAATACAAGGTGATATTTTAGGTACATAAACAAAGCAGATGTTTTTAGCATTGGGCATAAGGTTTGTTTTGTTTTGTTTGTTTTGGTTTGGTTTGGTTTCGGTCAATATTTGGTTCACATCAGAAACTTTATTTTTCTAGCCTGTAAGCTTTGGCTCTGAATTTACATGTTTTGGGAGGTTTGATGTTGTTGATAATCCAGTGATGAAACTTAGTTACAGAAAAGGCTTATTGTGAGTGAAAAAAATACTGAATAGTGTAGACAACACATACTTTTATTTTTTATTATTTAAAGAATATTTACTTTAATTTTGTACTGTTTATTTATTTAATTCTGTACTAAATGATACATGGGCTTGGTATTAGGAATCCCATAGTTTTGGCAAAACGGATTGCTGACAATGCCATACCAATCCAAAGCTTGAAGTTTTATCAACAACTTGAGGTAGAAATCGGAGAAAAAGCCTCTGAGCAGCTCTCTATAGCTGTCACAACCTCCATGTGCAAGAAAGTACATGGTACTTCTGCTCTTCTCACCAAGGGCTTTTGGAACTTTAGCGTATTATTATTGTTATTATTAAAGACATACTTTTAAAAAAGTCTTTTTAAAGAGTAGTTGTACATTTAAAACAAGATTGAGAGGGAGGTACAGAGATTTCCCAGGTACCCACTGCTTTCATACATGCATAGCCTCCCCCTATCATCAACATCCCTTCCCCGAATGGTAAAATTTTTCACCAAAGTTGACCTTGGGGTTCATTCTTGTTGGTGTGTGTCATGTGGGTTTGGACAAATGTATAATGACATGTGTCCACCATTATAATGTCATTCCAAGTATTTCCACTGCCCTGAAAATCCTCTGTGCTCCGCTTACTCATCTTTCTCTGCTCCTAGCCCTGGTAACTACTTTTCTTTTTATTATTTCCCTATTTTGTCTCTTCTAGAATGTCAAAAACCTTGGAAGCTACAGTGTGTAGCCTTTTCAGATTGTCTCCTTTCATCTAGTAATATACATTTAAGGCTCCTCCATGTCTTTTCATAGCTTGACAGCTCATTTCTTTTTAGCACTGAATAATAGTCCATTATCTGGATACCACAGTTTTTCCATTGACCTGCTGAAACACATCTTGACCATTTCCAAGTTTTGGCAATTATGAATAAAGCTGCTATAAACATCCATGTGCAGGTTTTTATGTAGACATAAGTTTTCAACTCCTTTGGGTAAATACTGAGGAGTATGATTACAGGATCGTACATATTTGGTTTTGTAAGAAACTGCCAGACTGCCTTTTGAAGTGGCTGTACCAGTTTGCATTCCCACCGACAATGAATGACAGTTTCTGTTGCTTTACAGCCTGGCCAGCATGTGGTATTGTCAGTGTTTTATATTTTGGCCGTTCTAAGATACATATAGAAAGGTTCTTATTGTTTCAGTTTGCATTTCCTCGATGACATATGATATGTAGTGTCTTTTCATATTTATTTGCTATCTGTATGTATTCTTCGGTGAGGCATCTGTTGAGGTTTTGGGCTCATTTTAATTTTTAAAATTTTTTTCCCTTCTTTTTGGAGAAAGGAGGAGGTAAGGGGAGAGAGCGTTGGCTTTATTTATTGGTTTATTTTTTAATTTTTAAGTGGGCTCCATGTCCAGCATGGAGCCCAATGCAGGTCTTGAACTCACCATCCTGAGATTAAGACCTGAGCTGAGATCAAGAGTTGGATGCTTAACAGGCTGAGCCACCCAGGTGCCCCTTTGGCTCATCTTTAAATCAAGTTGTTTTCTTATTATTGAGTTTTAAGAGTTCTTTGTATATTTAGGATAAACAACCTCCATCAGATATGCCTTTTTCTTCCAGTCTGTGTCTAGTCTTCTAATTTTTTTGATATTTTCTTTGGAAGAGCAAAAGTTTTTGATTTTAATGAAGCCAAGGTTATTCAGTCCTTTCACAGAGTATGTCTTTGGTATTGTATCTAAAAAGGCATCACTGTACTCAAGGTCATTTAGATTTTCTCCTATGTTATTTTCTAGGAATTTTATGTCTGTGAACATAAACATTTAGTTCTATGATCCATTTTGAGTTAATCTTTGTGAATGGTGTGAGGTTTGTGTCTAGATTAATTTTTTTTTTTTTTATGTGTATGTCCAGTTGTTACAGCATCTTTTGTGGAAGAGACTATGCTCCACTGAATTGCCTCTGCTCCTTTGTCAAAGATCAGATGAATATGTTTATGTGAGTCTATTTCTGGGCTCTACATTCTGTTCCATTTGTCTATTTTTCTATTCTTTCACCAATACCATACTGTTTTGATTACTATAGTTTTATAGTATGTCTTAAGGTTTGGTAGTGTCAGTCCTTAAACTTTGTTCTTCTTCAATATTGTTTTGGCTATTCTTTGCACATTATTTTGAACAAATTTAGATTTCTGACTTTTTAAAAAAGATTTACTTATTTATTTGAGAGAGAGAGAGCAAGCACAAGCTGAGGGGAGGGGCAGAGAGAGGGAATTTCAAATGGACTCCCCACGGTCCCCCCAATAGGGACTTGATCTCATGACCCTGAGATCATTACCTGAGCTGAAATCAAGAGTCAGATGCTCAACTGATTGAGCCACCCAGGTGCCCCTAGATATCTGATTTTTAAGGACATACAGATTAGCAGACATAGGAATGATGGAGGACATTCTGACATTGAGGGAAGGGACAGAAAAACTTAAGTATAGCCACAAAGCTAGATTGCTATACCTACAGTGGTGGAAATTCTTAAGTATAACATTGAGTCACCCGGAAAACTTGTATCCCTTTTTTTTTTTTAAAGACAGAAGGTGGGGAAATTGAAGACCCAGTAAAAGTGTTTCTCATATATATATATATATATTTATCAGCCTCCATAATTCCATGAGCCAGTTCCTTGTAATAAGAAAGTAAATTTCTTATTACAAGGAACTGGCTCATGGAATTATGGAGGCTGATAAGTCCCAAGATTGGCAAGTTAGACACCTAGGAGTCCAAAAGAGAGCCGGGAGCCAGGAAGGCTAATGATAGGGTTCCAATCCAAAAGCAGGCATGCTCGAGAATTTGGGAGGAGTCAATGTTTCAGTCTGAAGGCATTCAGATAGGAGATCTCATTCTGGGATGAGAGTCTTTTTGTTCTGTTTAGGTCTTCATCTCATTGTATGAGACCCATTCATATTAGTCTCATCCAGAAACACCCTCATAGAAATATCCAGAATGATGTTTGACCAAATATCTGGCCATCCCATGGCCCAGCCAGTTTGGCACATGAAATTAACCATTTCAGCTGTCCTTACAGTCGAATTGATATCTTTCTGTCTCTGGACAGCAGGTGGCTGTTGAGAAGGGCCAGGAAAAGGAGGCTGATGGTATTATCATAGGGCCAAGGATCCAGGGCAAAGACAATAAACCCAGCCCTGATAGGAAAATGCTTAGTTCTGGGAAATAGGTAGATTAATTTCTAAGTTATGTGAAGAATTCATTAATTTTTTTTTTCATTCCTGTCTTAACTTGTGTACTACTTCCTCAGGGGGACTGTCCCTAGACACTGTCTAAAATAGTCCTTTCAGCATGAACATACATTTCTCCAAAGAACACGTACAAATGGCCAACGGACACATGAGAAAATGCTCAATATCACTGAGCATCAGAGAAATACAAATCAAAACTACAATGGGATACCACCTCACACCAGTCAGGATGGCTAAAACTAACAAGTCAGGAAACAACAAATGTGGGCAAGGATGGGGAGAAAGGGGAACTGTCTTACACTGCTGGTGGGAATGCAATTTTGTACAGCCATTCTGGAAAGAAGTATGGAGGTTCCTCAAAAAGTTAAAAATAGAGCTACCTTATTACCCTGAAATTGTACTACTAGGTATTTACCCAAAGGATACAAACATAGTGATCCAAAGGGACACGTGCACCCCAGTGTTTATAGCAGCAATGTCCACAATGTCCACAGCTAAACTGTGGAAAGAGCACAGATGTCACCGATGGATGAATGGATAAAGAAGATGTGTTGTATATATACAATGGAATACTACTCGGCAATCAAAAAAAATGAAACATTTGCAACAACATGGATGGAACCAGAGGGTATTATGCTAAGCAAAATAAGTTAATCACAGAAAGACAATTATCATATGATTTCACTCATATGTGGAATTTAAGAAATGAAACAGAGGACCATGGGAAGAGAGGGAAAAATATAATAGATGAAACCGGAGAGGGTGACAAACCATAAGAGGCTCTTAACTATAGGAAATGGACTGAGGGTTGCTGGAGGAGAGGTGGAAGAGGGGATGGGGTAACTGGGTGATGAGCATTAAGGAGGGCATGTGATATAATGAGCACTGGGTGTTATATAAGACGGATGAAACACTGACCTGTACCTCTGAAACTAATAATACAGTATATGTTAACCAAGTTAAATTTAAATTCAACAAAGTTGAATTTAAATCAAATAAAATTTAAAAAGGTAAAATAAAATAGTCTTTTCAGCTGCTATCATTTATTCATTCAGAAAAATTTATTGAGGGCCTGCCCCATGAAGGTCACAGGAGATCCAGCAATGACTGTGAATAACAGACAAGGTCCCTGTTTTCCTGCATCTTACACACTAGTGGGGACAGAGAGAAACTGAAAGAACAAATAAAGAATGTAATTTCTGATAGTGATAAATGCTCTAAGAAATAAAATAGGGTAATGTGGTAGAGTGTTGACTTGGGCATAGTAGTGGTTGTACTAGCTGTACTGGTCAGAGAAGAACTTTCTAGAATATCACATTCTGTTTGGATTTGGATGATGAGAAGGACCTATCCATTTAGGGACCTGGGGGAAGAGCCTCTTGGCAGAGGTAATGACTAGTACAATAGCTTAACAGGGGAAACCTGTTCCAGGCACTGACAGAAGCTGATGTGAGTGCATCAGACATTCTCATGAAAGGTCATCTAGGTCTTGGTTTGGAGCTTGCATTTACCCTAATGGAAATGGCTTTTAAGCAGGAGAGTGATACAGTCTGATTCATGTGTTAGGAAATCACCGCTCTCTGGCTGGGACATAGATTATGGGGAGCAGGAATGGAAGTAAGATGACCAAACATTTAAAAGGGTGTTGCAAATGTCTAAATGAGAGATTGAGAGCTGACTGTGGTTGCAGCAGTGGAGATGGTGGACAGTGGTCATATTTGGCAGTTCTACAGGCAGAGACTTCAGATCTTGCTAATGGATTGGATGTGGAAACAGAGGGAAATAAAAGATTCAATGGGTGATCGCTATACTTTATTTTGTTAATGGCACTTATTTTTATTGGAAATTATCTTATTTTATTGTGTACTTTGTTGCTTTCCGTCTCCTCCCAGTGAGAGAAGGAACCTTGCTTACCTTATCAGATACTGAGGAACTGCCCTTTCTTCAGTATCTAGAATAGTGGGTGCATTGAATAAATGCATATATAAATACTGACTGAGTTTGTATGGACGGGGCCTGTCCTAAGGTTGAGATACAGAGGAGAATAAGACAAAGACACCTCTCAGACATGTAGCTTGCATACTGATGGAGGAGATAGACAATAAACATGTGAATTCAGTTGTTTCAGGTTTTGCTAGGTTCTGTGTTGAAAAAGGATCAATAGGGTGGTTAAAGAAAGATTTCTTCTCTAGTTTTTCTGTTGTTCCGCATTTGTTCACTGGATTGTAACTTCTGTGAAAGCAAGGACTAGTTCTTATATTCTTTGTATAGTTCTGAGCAGAGAGCATGAACCCAGAAGCCTTGGGATGGTCATGCCCACAAGGCATGCTTGGTTCCTGGCGGATCTTAGGTCTCTGTTTTGTTATCTGTGCTATCTGACCAGCTAGAGAAATCAGCCAAGCCCCTTCTATTTCATGGAGGTCAGAAACACCTAGACCCATGGGCCTGTGCCTGGACAGGCCTGTAATTGAACTGCCCCCCCCCCCCCCCCCGGCTTTGGTTGTTAATAAGCATGGGAAGCCCACCTATGGATTTGCCAAGCCACACACAGCCTTGCCGCAAATTTAGCAGCAGATCATGCCTCCAGGCCACGAGGGAAGAATTAAATCTGTACCGGAATAAACTAAGGCCAATAAACAGGCAGTGCCAGAAAGCAGTGCCCAAAGGGATCTGAGGAGCATCTGCATGTTTATTAAAAAACAAAACAGAAAACCCCCACCTCTCCCTCCTCTACTTAAGGAACATATTTAGACCTTCTCTTATGAAGTCATTTCTTCCACTGCATCTGCTTTGAACAGAAGATTTTCAGAAGAGCTTTGTTTGCCCTTAAGCAGTCTTTTCCTCAGATAAAGATGTACAGTTAGGGGAAATTTTTACCCGAGTTATTGGTCAGCTATCAAAATGGAAAATGAAAAAACTTACCGAACTGGAGTAAGCATGGAATGCTTTGGCAGCCCGACCCTTTGCAGTTGTTCTTTTACAAACTACTGTACACGTTTTAGCCAGAAAAGGCTTTTTGGTTGTCAGGTAGTCAATAAATATTTATTACATGCTTCTTGTGTAATGTTTCTCCACTGGGAACTGTTCCTCAAGGTTCGCCATCTTGTTACTTTTCTTGTCCCTGCGTTCCTCATAACTCAAGATCACTGACCCACTTGGCACCTTTAGGAGGAAAGGGAAAGCAAGGCTGACCAGAAAGCAGACTAGGAAGAGATGAGTCATGACCATTTTTATGCTGAGAAAAACAGCTTAGCATAACGCTAAGGAGATAGTTGATAACTCAGTTCATAATTCAAAACTGATTGTTTTTAATAGTGATGCCTGGTAAAGTTGAATGTCTGACTTTTGCTTGCTGATAAGCACCATATCCAGAAGTCTCTTTATTTTGACTTAGATCCTAAACAAGTGTAGAGCACTGACCATGAGAGGGCATGGCTAGGAGTGAGGCAGGATATGGAGATCCGTCCGACACAGTGTCTGTCTTCCGGGGCCTCAGTGTTGAGTGCACAAAAGATGTGCCCATGATCTGTGTCCTGTATCTCAAGGAAGACTATACTAAGGTTAATAAGAGAAATAGGAAGTCCTGTGAGAACACAGGAGAGGTGGATGTTTACTTCTTGGAGGAATCCAGGCTTGGCTAGGTATCCTTCTGCACACTTTATCCCAGCTCCCAGTTTTGAGTGTTCCTCTTGGATTATTAGTTTTCTCTGGCTTGTGGCAGGCCTCATCAAGCCTGGTATGTGCGTCTGTGTTTGCTTTTATCAGATAATCTTCCACCTACTTTGGGTTTACTGTTTGTTTCCAATTCCTTGCTTAACTTCAGAGTTCTTTGCACAGCAGGACCGAATGTTCGGAATGTTACTCCTTTGTTTCCCACCCAAGTGAAGAGCACTGATGCAAAATTGTATTAGCAAAATGGATATGACTAAAATCACCACTGCTGGGTAGTTAAGAAGAAGAGATCTCCCACTCCCTATACTCCTACCATCTCTTTCCTTCTATCCTATCAAGGCAAATAGGTTGCTGGCTCTCTAATTTCCCAGCTGTTGTAATCAAGTGCCTCCTTTCTTGTGAAGCAGAAAGCTATGCGTTTCTCTATACCTCCAAGGTGACCGAAACATTTAAGTAGTTTTGAGAATTAATTACTTTTAAAAATAGGAAGATTTGAACAATACATGTAAATATTTTCCTTGGCTCTCCCTGCCAGCACCATTATATCCAAGTCAGAATTCTTAGATGGAATCACTGATAGGATTTTGATGTGTGTTCTTCCAGATTTCTTTTCCACGCATTGACATGGTTGTATACAAATTCATGTAAATGTGTAGTTTTGAGTTTTTTCTATCAGTTCAGCTTAGAAATCTTTTTACATTAGTACATACTACTTCGTCACTTTTATTTTTCATTTTTTTTCTCTTGATAGCCGTTTGTTTTTCTAAATCTTTCTTTGCCAGGCATTGTTTTGAAAAGCTATAGAAGCTTCATAGGTTTATCTTTCCTCTGCTACACAGATTAAGTTGAGGGCCTGAATACATTAATCTAGCTGTATGTTGTGCTGCGTAAGAATAGGTTACAATTTCTTTAAGACTCAATCTACTTCTGGGTGCCTGAGTGGCTCAGTCATTAAGTGTCTGCCTTTGGCTCAAGTCAGGATCCCAGGGTCCTGGGATCAAGCTCTGCATTGGGCTCCCTGCTCTGTGGGAAGCCTGCTTCTCCCTCTCCCACTCACCTGCTTGTGTTCCCTCTCTTGCTGTCTCTCTGTCAAATAAATAAAATCTTAAAAAAAAAAAAAAAAGAATCTACTTCTGGTTTATTCCTATTTCTGGAGCATGGCCCTTCAGGGCTTATAGTCAAAAACCTGGTAGATCTTTGAATTCATAACACTGAGAGAATGTAGAATTTCTGGTCTGCTTTTGAGAGATTTTGGCTTAGCTCTTCAGTTTTCTGCCATGCAGCTTCAGAACTTGACAGATAACTTGCCAGGGAGAGCAACTCTGTGATCTGGTCCCCTCAGATTTCCAGTTTTGTTAGAGATGGCTGCCAGAGGATCTGCTGGTTTATCAGCCCCAGCAGTTGTCCTGTGCCCAGGCCTGTTCTGATTCTGTCTTCCCCATCCTCTAGAGCAAGCCAGCTCCTGAGTGGCAAGTGTCCCCTGTGGGTAGCTCATATACTTAGGTATATGAGCTCTGAAATCTTTCTTTTTGGAATTTTACTTTTTTCAGTCCTCTTTGCTTCAGTAACTCTAATGTTTTTAAATATATGATTTTTGTAGTTTATTTAATTTTTCTTCTTGTTTTAGTGGGAATGTATCTAGCCAGAAGTAAAACTCTCTCTCTCTCTCTGTTTTTAACTTCTGCAGATTATTTCATTGCATGGCATAGTATCTTCTATAGTTTATTTTGTCATTTCCCTGTTTATAGACATACTGATTATTTTAATTTTTCACTTCTAATTACAATCTTGCAATTAAAATTCGGGTATATGTGTGAATAATATCTGGAACTTCTGGATTGAAACATAAGTATTTGTAATTTTTATAGAGATTGCCGAATTTCCTCCAAAATGATTTAAATTTGAATCTCAGAGTTGAGGCTTCCTTTCAACTTGGACCAATGCTTTTGAGGTCTTTGTTTGATATAATAGCTTGGACCTAGTACCAAATATTTTCCTAGGAACATGTGAAGGCCTATTAACTCTTTCAGGGACACTGAGCACACTGATGGCTTACCTGCTATGTTGTCCTTGCCACTCTGACCTCAGTGCTCTCCTGAGGATTTATTCAGTACTTACTTTTACAATGTGTTAGATGATCATGCAGTGGATTATAAGAATTCAGCAAATTCTCTAAGACTCCAGGGGAGTGATGTAGGCACTGAGGAGACATTCAGTAGAAAGAAATAAATCACCAAGAATAGCATATTTTCAATACAGGCTATTTCCCATTTGAAAAGTTTAGTTATTCTTGCACTGAGAGAATACTGGCCACTGCCTCAAAGCTGTGGGGCTTGCTCTTTATTCATAGGACTGATTTTTCCCATTTGCATGCTATAACATCAGTCCTTTGGATTGTATCATCAGTGTATTTGAATACATTTTCAGATCCCCTCAAACTTTTTGGCCCAGTAGCAGTTCATTTTCTTGGCAGGGCATGGGGAGTAGGAAGGTAGCCTTTTCTAGGCACTTATTGGTATCAAGCAGTGGGAAAGATTAGAGCTGGTGAACTTGGGGTGTGCAAATGTGTTCAGCCAATAGGAGCTCCTCCAACGCATAGGGTAGATCTGCTGGGATAGTTGTCTTGGGTCTCCTTTCACTCCAGGATAGAATTAACCTCTTGGCTGAATAGGTAGGAGGTAGGAGAACTCTTAGGCCTCTGGATACTTAACCTAAAATTCTAAAGGAAAAATTCCTTATTCCTTTTTTCTTTTGCAACCACAGTTTTAGGCAGCATTTGTATACTCTCTATTGTACTGAAACAAAAAGCTATAGTGCTTATTTTCAAAACTAGTAAATGGATTATCAATTTGAGTTTTCTCAAAATAAATACTTGTTTATTTTGAATTAAGAAAATTGAATTTGGATTTAATGATGTCAGTTTAATTCTTTGAAATATAGTGGAGGGGAGGTCAGCAATAAAGCAGCCTCTGTTCTTGACTCATTCGTTCATTCACTCTTCATTAAGCAGTTATTAAGACCCTACTAGGTGTTAGACACTGGGCTTTGCATTGGTGATAGAAAATGAATAAGACTGTGATAATTCTGTTGGTACTATATCATAAAAATTGTCTAGATTGATTTCTAAGCCAGCATGAACCTTTTAGAATTTAGAAAGTAGCAACCAAACAAAAATACTCCAGTTAGGAGCAAAATCGTACAGCCAGTTGTGTGAGAAAGTACTCTGCTTTTTACCAGTAACTTTGAATCTTATGACCAACACTAAGCAGAAAATTGGGAAGAACAGTGAAAGGGGCAAGAAGTTAATGGGATGGGGACAGAGCTGAGAGGACAAAATTTGAACAGAAAGAGGAAAAGCAACAAGGATTAAGGAAAGTTGCTTAGGTCACTAAGCTTACAAGATCTTCTATTTCCCAATCAGTACATTGTGACCCTGAAGATGTGAGGACATGACAAATATATCACTGGATGTGATAAATTCTTTATATTCTCACTTCCCTTTGCTAATTCTGGAATCAGAGTTGTTGCAGGGAACACGCTTAGCAGGGAATGGAGGTACATCTTAAACAGGTGTGCCTATTCTTAAGCGAACTTGTTATGTTTAAGTTCAGATTTATTCACTTAACAAAAATTACATGATTACCCAGAATGCCTGGCACCAGTGCTCCCCACACTGGGGATGCACCTGACAAACACATTGGTCTAGGACTCTGAGAGTGAGAAGCCTTGAGGATGGGCAAGTTTGTATATACCCATTCACGATATAAAACAGGATATGATTAAGACTTTAAAGAAAATGCAGACAAAATATGGTGTCTGTTCAGGGAGAAAGTACTTCTGGTTGTTGGGGAATTGAGTAGAGGGAGGGAGGGCAAACAAATCAGAGAAGTTTTCATGAAGGGGATAGTATTTTAACTGATCATGGGAGATGATTTGAATGTCAACAACTGATGGATCTCAACAAAGATGAAGGATGTGGACATTATTGGTGAGGGAACAGCAGTATCAAAGCCATAAAGGAAGAGAACTTGTCTCATGACTATCGATGTTTAATGGGAAGAGGGGGGAGATGGAGCATGCAGAGAAACTTGGGTCACAGTATGTTTTCCAGTTCCTTCTATTTATGTATGTGGACTGTGCCCATGCTACCTAACCTTTCTGACTCTCAGATTCCCCATCTGTAAAAATGAGGATAATAATACTGATTTTGTTTTATGTGTGTTTGATTTATTTTTTGTTTTTTTTTTTGGTGAGGGTTGGTTGTAATCTATGTAAACTCTGGCTCTAAATAAATGGTAGCAAATATTTATTGTAAATAAGTTGTCTCAATTTTGGGTAATGGTATTAGATAAAATGAAAAAATAATCTATGAAAAAGACAACTTTTGGATGGTCTTAGGGATCTAGTTTAAAAATATAGACTTTATATATGGGCATGGTGTGATTAAGGTTTAGAATTTGAAATTTTATACTGATAGCAGTGCTGATGCCAGATTCATAGTAGAAATAATGTGCAAAAGATTAGAACAATTAGATATGGAGAATGGTGTCAGATGAGTATCTGTTCTTTCCCCCTTCACAGTAATAAAAACCCTGATTTTTAGCTATAAACTTGGCCATCTAAAATAAAGACTATATTTCTTAGCTTTCCTTGTGGTAGGTATAGTTAAGAGATTATGTTCTGGCCAGAAGTATCATACAGCATGCCTAAAAGTTATCTGGCACACAACCTTTCCTGCCATCAACTTTTAAAAAAATAATTTACATAATCTGCCATTTTGGTCTTGGTCTAGTTATAGTGGCTCATTTGGAACATTGGAGGGATGAACTGAAAGCAGCCTGAGTCTCACACCTCCTGGAACAGATTGCCATTCCAGCCCTAGACTGAATTCCACCTGACCTCTCCATGAGAGAGTATTAAATTATCTTGAAGCCACTGAGACTTTGAGATTCTGTCATTTGCAGTAGACTCTAATCCTAGGCAACTCAGAGCCAGAGGAAAAAAATGAATGGTAGCTTAGGTTCTAGGATTTCAGGCCAATAGCAGTATTAGGAATATAAAGGAAACATGTTTGGAGCAGGAGAATGATGCTTTTGGCTTGGGGTATAATCCAGGTGGAGATGTCAGATGATTAGCAACCAGTGTTAGGAGCCCAGAAGAGAGGTCAGAGTGGGAGATTATAGAAATGGAGTGGGTACTAGGCCTCTAAGTAGCTCTGATAATTGAATGTATGGGAGGGGATGGAATTTCCAAGGGAGAAGTGTATAGAAATAGTATAAAAAACTGAGTGCAAAAAACTGAAGACCAACCCTCTGGGAGGCCTCTGTAAGGGGCCAAAGAAAGAAGGGTTGAGACTGAATTGGAGAAGCTTACTTCTTTTGGACCTGGCAGAAAATGTGTAAGAAGAAAAGGAATTTCCAGGTTTCCCATAGTTAAGATTATATTGATTATATATGTTTGTTAATGGATAAAATGCTATTTTTGTTGCATGAATCAGGGAGAACTTTGATTCTAGCCCATAGGGTTGTTTTCTGCTTTTTCTTTTTTTTTTTTTTTAAGATTTTATTTATTTATTTATTTATTTGACAGAGAGAGAGAGAGAGAGAGAGAGAGATCACAAGTAGGCAGAGAGGCAGGCAGAGAGAGAGAGGAGGAAGCAGGCTCTCTGCTGAGCAGAGAGCTGGATGTGGGACTCGATCCCAGGACCCTGAGATCATGACCTGAGCTGAAGGCAGAGGCTTTAACCCACTGAGCCACCCAGGCACCCTGTTTTCTGCTTTTAATGCTTGGTTATAGCTTTGGTTAAGCTCTTCTTAGGTGAGCAGGGACATATCAAGGTGTCCCAGTGACAGAACTGCCAAAGAATTCCATGGAGGATGAATGGTCTTGGTTGGAAAGTCACTTAATGGTTTTAAAGTTGTGAGTAGATGATCATGCTGCTTAAGCAACAGACCATGAAGACAGAGAACTCATGAATTCTTTTGGTATTGTCATCAAATAAAAGTAGCAAGAAATTGGATTTGACATGTTACAATAGCATGCATAATTCATCTTTGGACTTGGTGATAACAGGTCATCCTGTAACTGGCCCTAACTAGTAATACTGAATATAACTTTTCCCTGGATATATACCAGAAATTTATGGGAATAGCTGTGAGAGGGAATAATGAGAAATGTGAGGGAAAGGAAAGTTTGTGCCAAGAGGAAGGTTGGAAGGAGAGGCACTGTTCCTCTCCCACTTCCTAAAGTGCTTGTTCTAGAGCTGGAGGCCTGGAGTCCTCACCCCCAGTTGTCTAGTGTGTCTGCTTGCACCAGTTCCCACTCTCCAGGCTCAGCAAATCTGCCAACCATCTTCCCTCATTTGGAGAGGATGAAAGATACCGCTATCAGGTTCCTTGACTTCCTGAAGGGTCTTTGAGACTTCATGCATGGCCTAACCCAAAACTTTTCTTCCCCATCCAGCAGGAGAAGAGGAAGCTGCAGACCATGAAAACTTGTTGTCTGTACTCATTAGGAGTCTAAAGGGGTAGGTCTGTGTTTGTACAGTTTATAGGTATCTTGGACAGGATGTTGATCTGAGCAGCAGTATGCAAAACAATTATATGTTCCATGTTTTCAAAGATGAAACAATGCAGAGTGCAGGGCCTTAAGAAACCCAAAAGAGTAACAAACCATAATAACAAAATATCACATTTGCTGCCTAACCTAGAGGAATTCCAAACCTAGAGGAATGCCTAAAATATTTGCTGAATGAATTTTGGGTGATATTCTTATTTCAGGAATATTTAAACCTTCATCCTAAATCTAACCTGTGCTCTGTATTTTTAAACATGAGGAAATGAACACCAGTAGCTGCTTGGAGGAATGGGATGGGAGATGAGACATAGCATGGGGAGAGGAGTGAGTGATAGTATGGCTTCCCCATAAAGTATTCATTGTAGGTACTGGCCAAATCCTGGTTCACATCTCAGTACCTTTAATTGCTAGTTGTGCGATATTGGGCACATTTCTTAAATTTAAGCCAGAGTATCTTCATTTTTAAAATCTGAGTAATAATACCTACTTTAATGATTTTGTAAAAAGTAAATTAAGTTTATGAGAACCTTCTTAGTAAATTCTAAGTAATAATTCAAAAGCTGGATGTTATTACTGGTACTAATAGCAATAGTAATAAAATAATAACAATTGAAACACTTCCAGGGAGTGGGGTCTGTGGAGGAAGGCATAAATGGAATGCTTATGTGGAATATATGGGCTTTGGGCCCCTGGATGTATAGGAAGGCAGGTGGCTCCAAAAAGTAGAGAAATAATGATGGCTGCTATTTTAAATTATGGTGTGATAGGCATTTTGTATAAGCTGTTTTGAAGACTCGCCAACACTCTGAGCTAGATACTCCATTTTACAGAGAAATCTGAGGCTGAACCTGGTTATGAAAGCTACTGTAGGTCATCCTGTTAGTGTCAAAGATGGACTTGACCCCTGGTCTCTCTGGTTCACATGGTGACCTTGCCTCTCCAGGATTCAACATAGAATCAACAGTTCATTGAATGACAGCTGAGCTCTATCCACTTTTAAAACTTCAAAAGACTAGGTCTCCTAGTCAGTGAGACTGAGAGCCAATGTGGACTGGAGAGGCAGGTGTTAAGAGTAGACCACCATGGTGCTGGCTCTGTCTTGGGGGAGAGCAGAGGAGGAGGCTCTGCTTAGTTTTGAGCAGCATTTAGGTGATGTGCTGCTCTTTCCTTGTCTCCAGTGTCTCTTTCCTTGACAAGTGCATGTGAAAGGAGCCCAGCGGGACCCTTTCTGGTGTTTGTGGTCGATATGCTACCCTGTGGAGAGTGGCCATTTATTGAATTCCTATTCCACTCAACTTCAGTTCATTTGACTTTGGAGGGGTTGCAACATGCCCTTGCCTCTTAATCTGGGCCTTCTCTAGAATTGCCGTGTGACTGATTCTTTGTCAGACTTGGTTAGAAATTCAGATGATATTGATTTTAAATAGATCCGTGGAGTTTGAGAACAGTTAGAGCACAGATGAGGAGAGGTTAAATTTTTCCTCAACTCAAGTTGTCTGTTGTTAAACTCATCATCTCCTAGTAATGGACATAATCATGGAAATAATAATCTGTATTTTAGTCATCCATCCATCAAACATTTATTACAAACTTACTGTATATTAGTGTGCATAATAAGCCCTAGACATATAAAGATAAATACATCAACAACGTCTGTCCTAAGGAGTGGAATGGAGAGCCTGAGGGTGATATTACGTTTGTCTGGGAAATACATGCCCAGCAAGTTGTTATAAAAGTGTAAATTTTTTTTTCTTTAGAGGACAGGAATCGCATTTATTTTGTTCATAGATAGAGCCTATTTCCACAGAATCTAGCACAGAATCTGGCTTAGCTAAGTATCCAAGACATGTTATGAGTTGACTTAATATTTCAAATACTATATTATTATATTACATTATATTATTAATGTTTCCATTTACATGACCAAGTGGCCAGAATGAGTTTGTTTAACCCATGAGTTCTTTTTGCTCCCTTTAGTGAGCTGGAAATTTTGGTTGCCAAAGTCAACCTGGTAGCCAAATGTTTAAATTTTGGTAATTAATGATTGTGCTTAGTCACAGGTTTGATGAATGTTTTATTTTTAATAAAAGCAGAAGGTTCATGATAAACTCAGGAAATCTGTTGGCAGTTTTAAGACATTACACCAGGTTGCTTAGGAAAATTTCCCAGCAAATGAGACCTATTGGATTATATAATATTCTTGCAAGGCAACTAGAAAAGAACTTTAAAAATTCTATCTATTTTGCTATCTAAAAGTGGAAATTACCTGAAAAGGGAACAAACTATAGAAATTTGTTGGCATTTTTTTTTTTTTTTTTTTTTTTTTTTTGGCAAATCAGAGAAGTAGTAGATTTTCATTTCTCACAAAAGTTAAATCATAGGGGCACCTGGGTGGCTCAGTGGGTTAAAGCCTCTGCCTTCGGCTCAGGTCATGATCCCAGGGTTCTGGGATAGAGCCCCGCATCAGGCTCTCTGCTCCGCGGAGAGCCTGCTTCCTCCTCTTTCTCTGCCTTCTTCTCTGCCTACTTGTGATCTCTGTCTGTCAAATAAATAAATAAAATCTTTTAAAAAAAAGTTAAATCATAGTTCTAAATGTGGAAATAATAGTTTCCACTTGATTACTAATTTTTTTTAGAGTTGACTTACCTATTTTTGGATGATTTTAGCTACCCCTTCCTTTTAAAATTCAAACTCTAAATTTAAGGCTGAACCTCAACATAGTATTTATGAAAATGGGTTAAATCACATGGCATGTTCCAGTGCAATCTGAAACCACACTAAGTACCAGAGGTCTTATGTTTGAAAATTATTTTAATCAGTGATGGATTTGGAATTATTGCCAGGTGATTCTTGAATCTTTAGGCCTAGGCCTTATGAATACATTATCCAGATGTTTATAAAATGCCATTCTACTAATGTCCTGTTTATACTTTGACTTTGTGGTAAAGAAATATATTTGCCTACTTCAAAGTGCCAGATGAAAGTATTTTACATCAACTAAATATTATTCTCAAGCTGTTCAACAGCCCTTCACCCTCACTCCTTCTGCCTTACATGGACTTATTTCCTATCATCACCTATTTTCTCCATGACATATGACAAGAATTCAGCCTGTTTTGTTGAATTTCGTGTGAATACTAAGTCCTTGGTAATGCTTCTTATACCTCTGCTAGCTTTTCTACTTTCCCCCAAATGAATTCTCTCTTGGAAATATAAGTTTCATTTCTCAATTTTTAAAGCCAAATTATTAATTGAAACTATTCGAAATGACTGGAGGAATATCTACTAATTCCTCAAAACTCAGCAGCAGAATCTAATCCTTTGAAAAACCTGTCTGCTTAACTTATCACTATTAATCAGTTTAAGATGACTTAGAAAGGTATATTGGGAGAAAGAAATAGAAAAAAAGAAAAGAAAAAAGCAATATTAAAACTGACATTTTATATTCCGCTTAGGAGGGTAAAAACACACACACACAGAAACACACCCTTCTTTTACTTTTTCATCTACTTTTGAGTCATTTTTTGCTGCATAAATTTACATATATACTATTGGGGTTGGAGTATATGCACAATTTTGAAACATGTTTTAACCATTTTCCATGTCATTAAATATCCTTCAAAATATGGTTAATGGCTGTAGAGGTATTTGTGATGACTTTACCATCTTTTATTTGATCTTTCCTAATTTTTTATGGTGGCGAGTCTCAGTCCCATGGTGATTCACAACCACCCTTTATCTTCACAGAGACCCTCTTGGTTCACTATGTATTCATTACTGCCTGTCACCAGATAGTTCTGGCTGTTCATTTTCTACACATAAAAGAGCACTGCACTTTCTGGCCCCACTGGGTTTTGGTGAAACACACGACTTTTTCTAGCCAATGAGATGTGAGCAGAACATTTAATTATTGATGAGAGAAATCTTCCAGAGTGCTTTTCCCTCTGCCACAGTAACAAGCAGTGTTCCAAAGAGTGGCTTCTCCATTAGTCTGGATCCCAGAGTGAGGGTGAGGCCAAGGTGAGCACCCAGAAGAACTGGGATGGATAGGTAATGTGAGCAGAAAATAAAACTGTGTCTTGGGAGTTCTGGTCAAAGATGGCAAAATAGGAGGCTTCTAAACTCATCTCCTTCCACATACACACCAAATCAATAGCTATGCACAGAGCAATTCCCTCTAAAAGAAATTCCAAAACCAGCCTAGTGACTCCTACTATCAGACAAGAAAACACCCTCCCTGAAATGGGTAGAAAAGACTAAGGCATACTTTCCCTATAAACCTTAACTCTGGTAGGGTGATACCCAGTTGGGAGGGACTCTGCAACTCCCAGCTTTTTCCCGAGGAGCAAAGTGTTTGGACCTAACATCTAGTGCCCCCAGCTTTTAAGACTTCCACCTGAGGGACAGGATCCCTTTAATACCTCGCACTGAAAGCCAACATGATGTGTGTACAGGAGACCTATAGCAATGAAACAGTTCTTACTGGGCTTGTGAAGACTCACTGTAGCTAATCACCTCAGCCTCAGTACCAACGGAGTAGACAGAAATGCTTATTTCTCAGTATGTCCCCGAAAGAGGTCTGTTTGCATCCTTTAAAAGCTCCTGCCTGAGGTTTTGGGCTTCTAAAATATGGCAGACGTCTAGGGGCTGAATGCAATATTCCCCTCCTTGTGAGGCCCTAGACACCATCTTTGAGCTCTTGCTCAAACACATTGCTGTTGTCTCCCTGGAAGCTGCATGTGTACACACATCTGGCACCCTGACTTTTCCAGCTGCTACCCAGAGGATACAGCCTTGGATGGCCTGGCTCTGGTAGCCAGCAGGAACGGCTTTTTTTTCTTAATTAAAAAAAATTTTAATTCCTGTAAACATACAGTATTTATTATGTTAGTTTCAGGTGTACAGCATAGTGATTCAACAGTCCCCTATATTACTCAGTGCCCATCATTATTAGAATAACCTTAATTCCCTTCACCTATTTCACCTATCACTCTATTTGCCTCCTTTTAGGTAACCATCTGTTAGTTCTGTATAATTAAGAGTCTGTTTGTTGGTGTGTCTCTTTTTTTCTTTTTTCATTTGTTTTGTTTCTTAAATTTCAGATGAGTGAAATCATATGGTATCTGTCTTTCTCTGACTTACTTCACTTAGCATTGTACTGTCTATCTCTATCCATGTTTTTGCAAATGGAAAGATTTTATCCTTTTTCATGCTGAGTAATATTTCATTGTATAGATATACCACTTCTTTATCCATTCATCTATTAATGGACACTTGGATTGCTTCCATAGTTTGGCTATTGTAAATAATGCTGCAGTAAACATAAAGGTGCATATATCTTTTCAAATTGTGTTTTAGTATTTGGGGGGTAAGTATCTAATAGTGGAAACACTAGATCATATGGTCACTCTATTTTTTTTTTTAATTTTATTTTTTATAAACATATAATATATTTTTATTCCCAGGGGTACAAGTCTGTGAATCGCCAGGTTTACACACTTCACAGCACTCACCATAGCACATACCCTCCCCAATGTCCATAATCCCACCCCCCCTCTCCCAACCCCCCTCCCCCCATCAACCCTCAGTTTGTTTTGTGAGATTAAGAGTCACTTATGGTTTGTCTCCCTCCCAATCCCATCTTGTTTCATTTACTCTTCTCCTACCCCCTTAATCCCCCATGTTGCATCTCCTCTCCCTCATATCAGGGAGATCATATGGTAGTTGTCTTTCTCCGACTGACTGATTTCGCTAAGCATGATACCCTCTAGTTCCATCCACGTCATCGCAAATAGCAAGATTTCATTTCTTTTGATGGCTGCATAGTATTCCATTGTGTATATATACCAGATCTTCTTTATCCATTCGTCTGTTGATGGACATCTAGGTTCTTTCCATAGTTTGGCTATTGTAGACATTGCTGCTATAAACATTCAGGTGCACGTGCCCCTTCGGATCACTACGTTTGTATCTTTAGGGTAAATACCCAGCAGTGCAATTGCTGGGTCATAGGGTAGTTCTATTTTCAACATTTTGAGGAAGCTCCATGCTGTTTTCCAGAGTGGTTGCACCAGCTTGCATTCCCACCAACAGTGTAGGAGGGTTCCCCTTTCTCCGCATCCTCGCCAGCATCTGTCATTTCCTGACTTGTTAATTTTAGCCATTCTGACTGGTGTGAGGTGATAGCTCATTGTGGTTTTGATTTGTATTTCCCTGATGCCGAGTGATGTGGAGCACTTTTTCATGTGTCTGTTGGCCATCTGGATGTCTTCTTTGCAGAAATGTCTTCATGTCCTCTGCCCATTTCTTGATTGGATTATTTGTTCTTTGGGTGTTGAGTTTGCTAAGTTCTTTATAGATTTTGGACACTAGCCCTTTATCCGATATGTCATTTGCAAATATCTTCTCCCATTCTGTCAGTTGTCTTTTGGTTTTGTTAACTGTTTCCTTTGCTGTGCAAAAGCTTATGATCTTGATAAAATCCCAATAGTTCATTTTTGCCCTTGCTTCCCTTGCCTTTGGCGATGTTCCTAGGAAGATGTTGCTGCGGCTGAGGTCGAAGAGGTTGCTGCCTGTGTTCTCCTCAAGGATTTTGATGGATTCCTTTCTCACATTGAGGTCCTTCATCCATTTTGAGTCTATTTTCGTGTGTGGTGTAAGGAAATGATCCAATTTCATTTTTCTGCATGTGGCTGTCCAATTTTCCCAACACCATTTATTGAAGAGGCTGTCTTTTTTCCATTGGACATTCTTTCCTGCTTTGTCGAAGATTAGTTGACCATAGAGTTGAGGGTCTATTTCTGGGCTCTCTATTCTGTTCCATCGATCTAT
This sequence comes from Enhydra lutris kenyoni, assembly GCF_002288905.1. NCBI lineage: Eukaryota > Metazoa > Chordata > Mammalia > Carnivora > Mustelidae > Enhydra > Enhydra lutris. The sequence goes on along the minus strand of NW_019154098.1, from coordinate 40,419,944 downwards.
GTGTCTGTTTTTGTGCCAGTACCATGCTGTCTTGATGATGACAGCTTTGTAATAGAGCTTGAAGTCCAGAATTGTGATGCCACCAACTTTGGCTTTCTCTTTCAATATTCCTTTGGCTATTCGAGGTCTTTTCTGGTTCCATATAAATTTTAAGATTATTTGTTCCATTTCTTTGAAAAAAATGGATGGTACTTTGATAGGAATTGCATTAAATGTGTAGATTGCTTTAGGTAGCATAGACATTTTCACAATATTTATTCTTCCAATCCAGGAGCATGGAACATTTTTCCATTTCTTTGTGTCTTCCTCAATTTCTTTCATGAGTACTTTATAGTTTTCTGTGTATAGATTCTTAGTCTCTTTGGTTAGGTTTGTTCCTAGGTATCTTATAGTTTTGGGTGCAATTGTAAATGGGATTGACTCCTTAATTTCTCTTTCTTCTGTCTTGTTGTTGGTGTAGAGAAATGCAACTGATTTCTGGGCATTGATTTTATATCCTGACACTTTACTGAATTCCTGTACAAGTTCTAGCAGTTTTGGAGTGGAGTCTTTTGGGTTTTCCACATAAAGTATCATATCATCTGCAAAGAGTGATAGTTTGACTTCTTCTTTGCCGATGTGGATGCCTTTAATTTCCTTTTGTTGTCTGATTGCTGAGGCTAGGACTTCTAGTACTATGTTGAATAGCAGTGGTGATAACGGACATCCCTGCCATGTTCCTGACCTTAGCGGAAAAGCTTTCAGTTTTTCTCCATTGAGAATGATATTTGCGGTGGGTTTTTCATAGATGGCTTTGATAATATTGAGGTATGTGCCCTCTGTCCCTACACTTTGAAGAGTTTTGATCAGGAAGGGATGCTGTACTTTGTCAAATGCTTTTTCAGCATCTATGGAGAGTATCATATGGTTCTTGTTCTTTCTTTTATTAATGTGTTGTATCACATTGATTGATTTGTGGATGTTGAACCAACCTTGCAGCCCTGGAATAAATCCCACTTGGTTGTGGTGAATAATCCTTTTAATGTACTGTTGAATCCTATTGGCTAGTATTTTGGTGAGAATTTTTGCATCTGTGTTCATCAAGGATATGGGTCTGTAGTTCTCTTTTTTGATGGGATCCTCGTCTGGTTTTGGGATCAAGGTGATGCTGGCCTCATAAAATGAGTTTGGAAGTTTTCCTTCCATTTCTATTTTTTGGAACAGTTTCAGGAGAATAGGAATTAGTTCTTCTTTAAATGTTTGGTAGAATTCCCCCGGGAAGCCATCTGGCCCTGGGCTTTTGTTTGTTTGGAGATTTTTGATGACTGTTTCAATCTCCTTACTGGTTATGGGTCTGTTCAGGCTTTCTATTTCTTCCTGGTTCAGTTGTGGTAGTTTATATGTCTCTAGGAATGCATCCATTTCTTCCAGATTGTCCAATTTGTTGGCCTAGAGTAGCTCATAGTATGTTCTTATAATTGTCTGTATTTCTTTGGTGTTAGTTGTGATCTCTCCTCTTTCATTCATGATTTTATTTATTTGGGTCCTTTCTCTTTTCTTTTTGATAAGTCTGGCCAGGGGTTTATCAATCTTATTAATTCTTTCAAAGAACCAGCTCCTAGTTTCGTTGATTTGTTTATTGTTTTTTTGGTTTCTATTTCATTGATTTCTGCTCTGATCTTTATGATTTCTCTTCTCCTGCTGGGTTTAGGCTTTCTTTCTTGTTCTTTCTCCAGCTCCTTTAGGTGTAGGGTTACGTTGTGTACCTGAGACCTTTCTTGTTTCTTGAGAAAGGCTTGCACCGCTATATATTTTCCTCTCAGGACTGCCTTCGTTGTGTCCCACAGATTTTGAACCGTTGTGTTTTCATTATCATTTGTTTCCATGAATTTTTTCAATTCTTCTTTAATTTCCTGGTTGACCCATTCATTCTTTAGAAGGATGCTGTTTGGTCTCTATGTATTTGGGTTCTTTCCAAATTTCCTCTTGTGATTGAGTTCTAGCTTCAGAGCATTGTGGTCTGAAAACATGCAGGGAATGATCCCAATCTTTTGATAACGGTTGAGACCTGATTTAGGACCGAGGATGTGGTCTATTCTGGAGAATGTTCCATGTGCACTAGACAAGAATGTGTATTCTGTTGCTTTGGGATGAAATGTTCTGAATATATCTGTGATGTCCATCTGGTCCAGTGTGTCATTTAAGGCCTTGATTTCCTTGTTGATCTTTTGCTTGGATGATCTGTCCATTTCAGTGAGGGGAGTGTTAAAGTCCCCTACTATTATTGTATTATTGTTGATGTGTTTCTTTGATTTTGTTATTAATTGGCTCATATAGTTGGCTGCTCCCATGTTAGGGGCATAGATATTTAAAATTGTTAGATCTTCTTGTTGGACAGTTCCTTTGAGTATGATGTAGTGTCCTTCCTCATCTCTTATTATAGTCTTTGGCTTAAAATCTAATTGATCTGATATAAGGATTGCCACTCCTGCTTTCTTCTGATGTCCATTAGCATGGTAAATTGTTTTCCACCCCCTCACTTTAAATGTGGAGGTGTCTTCGGGTTTAAAATGAGTTTCTTGTAGGCAACATATAGATGGGTTTTGTTTTTTTATCCCTTCTGATACCCTGTGTCTTTTGATTGGGGCATTTAGCCCATTAACATTCAGGGTAAGTATTGAGAGATATGAATTTAGTGCCATTGTATTGCCTGTAAGGTGACTGCTATTGTATATTGTTTCTGTTCCTTTCTGATCTACTACTTTTAGGGTCTCTCTTTGCTTAGAGGACCCCTTTCAATATTTCCTGTAGAGCTGGTTTGGTGTTTGCAAATTCTTTCAGTTCTTGTTTGTCCTGGAAGCTTTTAATCTCTCCTTCTATTTTCATTGATAGCCTAGCTGGATATAGTATTCTTGGCTGCATGTTTTTCTCGTTTAGTGCTCTGAATATATCATGCCAGCTCTTTCTGGCCTGCCAGGTCTCTGTGGATAAGTCTGCTGCCAATCTAATATTTTTACCATTGTATGTTACAGACTTCTTTTCCCGGGCTGCTTTCAGGATTTTCTCTTTGTCACTAAGACTTATAAGTTTTACTATTAGATGATGGGGTGTGGACCTATTCTTATTGATTTTGAGGGGGGTTCTCTGAACCGCCTGGATTTTGATGCTTTTTCCCTTTGCCATATTGGGGAAATTCTCTCCAATAATTCTCTCCAATATACCTTCTGCTCCCCTCTCTCTTTCTTCTTCTTCTGGAATCCCAATTATTCTAATGTTGTTTCATCTTATGGTGTCACTTATCTCTCGAATTCTCCCCTCGTGGTCCAGTAGCTGTTTGTCCCTCTTTTGCTTAGCTTCTTTATTCTCTGTCATTTGGTCTTCTATATCGCTAATTCTTTCTTCTGCCTCATTTATCCTAGCAGTGAGGGCCTCCATTTTTGATTGCACCTCATTAATAGCTTTTTTGATTTCAACTTGGTTAGATTTTAGTTCTTTTATTTCTCCAGAAAGGGCTTTTATCTCTCCGGAGAGGGCTTCTCTAATATCTTCCATGCCTTTTTCAAGCTTGGCTAGAACCTTGAGAATCGTCATTCTGAACTCTAGATCTGACATATTACCAATGTCTGTATGGATTAGGTCCGTAGCCTTTGGTACTGCCTCTTGTTCTTTTTTTTGTGGTGAATTTTCCCGCCTTGTCATTTTGTCCAGATAAGAGTATATGAAGGAGCAAGTAAAATACTAAAAGGGTGGCAACAACCCCAGGAAAATATGCTTTAGCCAAATAGAAGAGATCCCAAATCGTGAGGGGGGAGCAAGGGGATAAAAAGGTTCAGAAAGAAAAAAAAACAAAAAACAAAAAACAAAAACAATTAAAAAAAGAAAACCAATAAAGAAAAAATATAAAAAGGAATAAAATATATATATATATATATTAGATAAACTAGTTTAAAAACGTTAAAAAAGAAAAGGATAAAAGTTAAAAAAATTTAGCAGAGGAAGAGAAAAAAAATTGAAAAAAAAAAAATTAACTGCAAGGCTAAAAATCATGGGGAGAAAGCCATGAGTTCCGCGCCTTGCTTTCTCCTCCTCTGGAATTCCGCTGCTCTCCTTGGTATTGAAACTGCGGTCCTTGGTAGGTGAACTTGGTCCTGGCTGGGTTTCTTGTTGATCTTCTGGGGGAGGGGCCTGTTGTAGTGATTCTCAACTGTCTTTGCCCCAGGCGGAGTTGCACTGCCCTTACCCGGGGCCGGTCTGAGTAATCCGCTTGGGTTTGCTTTCGGGAGCTTTTGTTCCCTGAGCGCTTTCCATAGAGTTCCAGAGGGCGGGAATGAAGATGGCGGCCTCCCAGTCTCCGGCCCGGAGGAGCCGAGAGCCCGGGGCCCCACTCCTCAGTGTGCCCTCAGAGAACAGCGCCCAATTACTCCCGTCACCCTGGCCTCCGGCCGCGCTCCGAGCTCACCGAGCCTGCGACCGGTTCAAGGTAACCCCGAGCTGAGAGCTCACTCCTCGGCTCTGTCTCTGTAGCCGGCTACCCCGTTCTAATACCTGTAAGCTCTGCGACACTCAGACACCCCCGATCCTTCTGTGACCCTGCGGGACCTGAGGCCACGCTGACCCTGTGTGGGCTTCACCCCAGTTAAGCCTCTGGAACGATGTCCCTCAGCGGAACAGACTTTTAAAAGTCCTGATTTTGTGCTCCATTGCTCCGCTGCTTGCCGGGAGCCGGCCCCTCCCCCCACAGTCTATCTTCCCGTTGCTTTGGATTCACTTCTCCGCCAGTCCTACCTTTCAGAAAGTGGTTGATTTTCTGTTTCTAGAGTTGCTGTTCTTCTTCTCTTCGATCTCCCGTTGGATTTGTAGGTGTTTGCAATCTTTAGATAAGCTATCTAGCTGATCTCCCGCTACCTGAAGTAGTCTCAGCCTGTTACTTCTCCGCCATCTTGACTCCTCCCTCTGGTCACTCTATTTTTAATTTCTTGAGGAAACTCCTTATTGTTTTCTACCTTGGCTGCACCAATTTGCATCACCAGCCGTGCAGGAGGGTTCCTTTTTCTCCACATCCTTACCAGTACTTGTTGGTTCTTGTGTTGATTTTAGTCATTTTGACAGGTGTGAGGTGAAATCTCATTGTGGTTTTGATTTGCCTTTCCGTTATGATGAGTGATGTTGATCTTCTTTTTATGTATCTGTTGGCCATCTGGATGCCTTCTTTGGAGAAATGTCTGTTTAGGTATTTTGCCCTTTTTAAATTGAATTATTTGTCTTTTGGGTGTTGAGTTGTATAAGTTCTTTATATATTTTGAATATTATTGAATATTCATAATGCCATTCATTATGTCATCTGTCATAATGTCATTCATATGTCATACTGTCATTCATATGTCATGAATGACATATTGAATAATATGTCATTTAAAAATATTTTCTCCCATTCAGTCAATTGTCTTAGTTTTGTTGATTGTTTCCTTTGCTGTGCAGAAGCTTTTTATTTTGATGTGATCCCAATCATTTATTTTTGCTTTATTTCCCTTACCTTAGTAGGCATATCTAGAAAAATGTTGCTATGGCTGATGTCAGAGAAATTACTGCCTGTGCTCGTTGCTAGGATTTTTATTGTTTCAGGTTTCATATTTAGGCCTTAATCCACTTTGAGATTATTTTTGTGTATGGTCTGAAAAAGTAGTTCAGTTTCATTCTTTTGCATGTAACTGTCCAATTTTCCCAACACTATTTATTGAAGAGACTTTTTTCCATTTAATGTTCTTTCCTGCTTTGTTGACGATTAGTTGGCCATATAGCTGAGGGTCCATTTCTGGATTCTTTATTCTATTTCACTGATCTATGTGTCTGTTTTTGTGCCAATACCATACTGTTTTGATTTCTACAGCTTTGTAATATAACTTGAAACCTAGAATTGTGATGCTTTCAACTTTGTTCTTCTTTTTCAAGATTGCTTTGGCTATTTGGTCTTTTGTGGTTCCAGAGAAATTTTAGGATTATTTGTTATAGTTCTATGAAAAATGCTATTGATATTTGATAGGGATTACATTAGATTTTTAGATTGCTTCGGGTAGTATGCACTTTTTAACAATATTTGTTCTTTCAATCATAAGCATAGACTATTTTTCCATTTGCTTGTGTTTAATTTCTTTCATCAGTATTTTATCATTTTCAGAGTACAGATCTTTTACCTCCTTATTTAAGTTTATTCCTAGGTATCTTCCTGTTTTTTGTACAATTATAAATAGGATTGTTTTCTTAATTTCTCTTTCTGCTGCTCTATTTTTAATGTATAGAAATGCAACAAATTTCTGTATATCAATTTTATATCCAGGCACCTTACTGAAATCATTGATCAGTTCTTTTGGTGGAATCTTTAGAGTTTTCTATAAATAGTATCATGTAGTCTGCAAATAGTGCAAGTTTTATTTCTTTTTTACCAATCTGGTTGCTTTTTATATCTTTTTATTGTGTAATTGCTGTGGTTAGAACTTCCAGTATGATGTTGAATAAAAATGGTGAGAATGAACATTCTTTTCTTATTCCTGACCTTATGGGGAAAGCTCTCAGTTTTTCAACATTGAGTATGATGTTGGTTTTGGCAAATGCTTTTTCTGCATCTGTTGAAATAATCCTATGGTTTTAGTCTTTTCTCTTGTTAATGTGATGTGTGACATTGGATTGATTTACAAACATTGAACACTTGCACCTTTTCATCCCTGGAATAATTCTCACTTAATCATGATGAATGATTTTTTTCATGTATTTTTGGTTTCAGTTTGTAAACATTTTACTGAGGATTTTTCACCTATGTTCCTCAGAGATATTGGCCTATACTTCTCTTTTTTGGTAGTGTTTTTATCCAGTTTTGGTATCAGAATACTGCTGGCCTCATAGAATAAATTTGGAAGCTTTTCTTACTCTTCTGTTTTTGGAATAGTTTGAGAAGAATAAGTATTAACTCTTCTTTAAATGTTGGGTAGAATTCACCTCTGAAGTCATCTGGTCCTGGCCTTCTGTTTGGTGGGAGTCTTTGATTACTGATTCAGTTTCATTGCTGGTAAATGATCTGTTCAAATTTTCTATTTCTTATTGATTCAGTTTTGGGAGGTTACATGTTTCCAGGAATTTATCCTTTTCTTCTAGGTTGTCCAGTCTCTTGGCATATAATTTTTCATAATATTTTCTCATAATACTTTGTATTTCTGTGGTGTTGGTTGTTATTTCTCCTCTTTAATTTCTGATTTTGTTTATTTGAGTCCTCTCTCTTTCTATTTTTTTCTTTCTGATGAGTCTGGCTAAAGGTTTATCAATTTTGTTGATCTTTTCAAAGAAGCAGCTCCTGTTTTCTTGATCTGGTTCTGTTGTTTTTTAAGCTTGTATTCTTGTGGGGCCTGCTTTTTCCAGTCCCATAGAACTTTGGCAAACAAAGCAACAGTTCTTAACCAGTGATCTCCCCTGGGCTAAATACATAGGTAGCAGATATGGAAATTCATCTACTGGTCTTTCCCCAAAGGAAGTCTGTTTGCATATTTGAAAAGCTACTGCCTGAGGGTCTGAACTTCAATCAGCCTGCATCTAGATGTTGACCGAGATCCTCTCTTTGGAACACTGACATGTCTTAGCACATCTCAACTACTGAGAGCCACTATGAACAGAGATGGGAGCTTGGACCTTCACAAAGTTTTGAGAGACAACCAATAGCTCAGGCTGAACTTAATGATAAAGTTCATCTCCTACATGAGAACACCCCCTCAAGACTGGGAGGGTTGGCTGTTGTTGGCTGTTGGCTGTGTAGAAACCTACAAAGAAAGTTAAGGAAAATGAAAAAATAGAAGAGTATGTTCCAAACAAAAGAACGAGGTAAAACTCTAGAAACAGACCATAATGAAATGTTGATGTGATTTACCTGATAAAGAATTGAAAACAATGGTCATGAAGCTGCTTACTGAGATCAGGAGAACAATGTATGAAGAAAGTGAGAATTTCAACACAGAGATAGAAAATATAAGAAAATACCAAACAGAAATCACAGATCTGAAGGATAGATAGAATACCTGCACTGAAAACTTTGAATAGAGAGGTTTAATAGACTATGTCAAGCAGAAGAAAGGATCAAGGAACTTGAAGATATGGTAGTGGAGTTCATCCGATCAGAGCAGCAGAAAGAAAAGTGAATGAAAAAGCACTTATAGAACACTATCAAGAGGACCAATATTCACATTATAGAGTTCCTAGAAGCAGAAAAAAGAGAGAAAGATGTGGAAAGCTTATTCAAACAAATAAAGGCTGTGAATGTCCCTAACATGAGGAAGGAAACATATAGTTGGATCCAGGAAACCCAGAGAGTTTCTACAGAGCTCTGTAGAAGAAGAATCCAAAGAGACCCACACTGGGACACATTATAAATAAAATCTGAAAAGTTAAAGACAAGAAAAAAAACTTGTTATATAAGTAAGTAAGTATTATATAAGTTATATAAGTAAGTAAGATTATCAGCAGATTTTTCAGCAGAATCTTTGCAGACCATAAGGGAGTAGCATGATATATTCAAAATGTAGAAAGAAAAAAAAAATCAACCAGAATACTGTACTTGGCAAGGTTGTCCTTCAGAACTGAAGGAGAGATAGTTTTCCAGACAAGTAAAAGCTGAAGGAATTTGTCACTATTAGGTTGTCTTTAGAAGAAATATTAAACAGAATTCTTTAAGCTGAAATGAATGGATGCTAATTAGTTACAGGAAGATTTATAAAAGTATAAATCCAACTGGTAAAGGTAAATATATAGTTGAGTTCAGAATACTGTAATATAATGGTGGTGGGAAAATCACTTATAAATCCAGTAAGAAGATTAAAAGTCAAAAGTAAAAATGCCTTGAATTTCAATAATTGGTTAATGGATATACAAGGCAAAAAAATATGAATGGTGACACTGAAAACATAAAATGGGGGTGGGGAGAGTAAAAATGTAGAGCTTTAGAATGTATTTGAAATTAAACTGTTATTAGCTCAAAGTGACTTATAAATAAATATAAGATGTTTTATGTAAGCTTCATGAGTAATCAGAAACCAAAAATCTATTGTAGATACACAAAAATAAGGGATTATAAGCATTCCACTACTGAAAATAATCAAATCCCAAAGGAAGAGAGTGAAAGAAGGACAGAACAAAGGAATACAAATCAGCTTGAAAACACTTCACAAAATGGCAATAGTAGGTTTGTACCTACGTGTGATTACCTTAAGTGTACTTGGACTAAATTCTCATTCAAAAGACATGAATGTATTAAAAAAAACAGCAAGACCAAACTATATACTGCCTATAGGAGACTCACTTTTGCTTTAAGGAAACACACAGAGTGAAAGTGAAGAGATGGAAAAACATAGTCCATGTGAAATGGAAACCAAAAGAAAGCAGAAGTAACAATACCATCATCAGACAAAATAAACCTTAAGCCAAAAAGTATAGATAGCATGAGACCAAAGGGGTCATTATATCATGCTAAAGTGGTCAATCCATTAAGAGTATGTAACATTTGGAAATATTTATGCATACAACATAGAAGCACCTAATTATATAAAGCAAACATTAACAGACCTGAAAAGAGAAATAGACAGCAATAAGTAATAGTAGGAGATTCAGTGCCCCCTTCCACCCACCTTTCATAAAATCAATAAGAAGCATTGGGTTTAGTACATGTTAGACCGGATGGATTTAACAGATATTTATAGAAAAATCTATGCAACAGGAGAAGAATATACATTATTCTCAAGAGTACACAGAACATTCTCTGGCACAAATCATATGTTAGTCCCAAAACAAGTCTTAATAAAGTTAAGAAGATTGAAATCATATCAAATATCTTTTCCAACCAGAGTGGTATGAAGACAAAAATCAATTACAAGACGAAAACTGAAAAATACACAAATACGTTGAGATTAAAAAATATGTAACTCAATAACCAATGGGTAAAAGAAGAAATTAATAGAGAAATAAAAAAAAAATCTTGAGACAAGTGAAAATAGAAATACAAGATACTAAAACTTGTAAGATGCAGCAAAAACAGTTGTCAGAGGGAAGATCATAGCAATAAATGCCACAATAAGGAATGAAGGATCTCAAATAAACAACCTACGTTTACACTTGAAGGAACTAGAAAAAGAAAAACACCAAACTACAGATCTTCCTTGACTTAAGATGGGGTCACATCCTGTTAAACCCAGCATAAGTTGAAAATACTGTAAGTCAAATTGCATTTAATACACCAGACCTACTGAATACCATGGTTTAGCCTCATGTACCTTAAATGTCCTCAGAACACTTACAATAGACTACAGTTGAACGAAATCATCTAACACAAAGCTTATTTTATAATAACATGATGAATATCTCATGTAATTTATTGAATATTGTCATGAAAGTGAAAAACAAAGTTGTTGTATGGGTACAGATTGGTTAAAAGTGTATGAGCTGTTTACCCTCATGAATGTGTGACTGACTGGATTCTGTGGCTTTCTGCTGCTGCCCAGCATCACATATCACTAGCCTTCAAAAAGATAAGAATCCAGAATTTGAGGTACATTTTCTACTGAACGCCTATTGCTTTCACACCATTGTAAAGTTGAAAAATCATGAGTCAAACACTCATAAGTTGGGGACCATTTGTAAACCCCAAATGAGTAGAAATAAATTAAGATCAGAACAGAAATAAATTAGAGACTAAAAAGAGAATAGAAAAGATGGATGAAATTAAGAGCTGTGCTTTTGAAAAGATAGAAAGACAAATCTTTAGGTAGACATAAAAAGGAAAAAAGAGGACTCAAAATTAGAAATGAAATAAGGACATTACAACTGCTACCACACAGAAATACAAAGGATCATAAGATATTACTAAGAATGATTATATGCCAACAAGGTGGACAACCTAGAAGAAATGGATAAGCTCCTAAAAGACATAACCTACAGAGACTGAATAAAGAATAGAAAATCAGAGCAAACCACGTCAGACTGAATTGAGTCAGATTGAATCAGTACTCAAAAACTTCCTAACAAAGAAAAGGCCAGGACCAGATGGCTTCAGTGGTGAATTCTGCCAGATATTTAAAGAAGTAATACCAGTCCTGTTCAAACTCTTCCAAAAATAGAAAAGAGGAAACACTTCCAGACTCATTTTATGAGGCCAGTATTCCTGATAAAAAAGCTAGACATGCACCCTATAAGAGAAGGAAATTTTAGGCTAATATTTCTAAACATAGGTGTAAAAACCTCAACAAAATATTAGTGAACTGAATTAAAAAATACATTAAAAGGATTATATACCATAATAAAATGGAATTTATTCCAGAGATTCAAGGATGGTTCAAAATCTGCAAATCAATCAATATGAAACACCACATTAACAAAATAAAGTACAACAATCATATGATCATTTCAATAGGTACAGAAAAAACATTTGACAAAATTCAACATTCATTTATGATAAAAACTTTGAACAAATTGAGTATGGAGGGAACAAATATATCAAAATAATAAGGGCCAAATATGATGCCTCCACAGCTAGCATCATATAAAATGGTGAAAGCTTAAAGCTTTTTCTCTAAGATCAAAAATAAGACAACAATGCCCACCATTGCCACCTTTATTCAACATAGTATTAGAAATCCTAGCCAGAGCAATTAGGCAGGAAAAAGAAGTAAAAGACATCTAAATCAGGAAGGAAGAAATAAAACTGCCTCTATTTGCAGATGATATGATATTATATATAGAAAACCTTAAAGAGTCCACCAAAAAACTATTAGAACTAATAAATGAATTCAGTAAAGTTGCAGGATGCAAAATTAAAATACAAAAATCAGTTGAATTTCTGTACAATAATAATGAACTATAAGAAAAAGAAATTAATAAAATAATTCAATATGCAATTGCATCAAAAAGAATTAAATACCTTTGGAATAAATTTACCAAAAGGGGGAAAGATATGTACACTGTAATCTGTAAGACACTGATGAAAGAAATTGAAGAAGACACGTTATCAATGGAAAAATAATTCTATACTCTTGGATTAGAAGAATTGATATTATTAAAAGTAAACGCCCATACTTTTCAAAAACTCAAAATTCTAATGGTACTTTTCACAGAAATAAAAAAAAAATCCTTAAATTTAAATTTTTGTGTTATGAAACCACAAAAGACCCTGAAGAGCAAAAGAATCCTGAGAAAGGGTAACAAAGCTGGAGGCATTACTCTGCCTGAATTCAAGCTATTTTACAAAGCTGTAGTAATCAAAACAATATGGTATTGACATAAAAAGCGGACACATAAATCAATGGAACAGAATAGAGAGCCTAGAAATAAACCGATGCATATATGGTTAATGAATTTATGACAGTGGAGCCAATAATGTACAATGGGGAAAAGGTCATCTCTTCAATAAATGGCGTTAGGAAAACTGGACAGTGACATGCAAAAGAATGAAACTGGACCCCTGTCTTACATCATTCACAAAAATCAACTGAAAATGGATTAAAGACTTGATCATAAGACCTGAATCCATAAAATTCTTAGTAGAAAACATAGATGGTAAGCTCCTTGACATTAGTCATGGCAATAATTTTTTTGGATATTATGTCAACTGCAAAGAGAGAGAGTTTGACTTCTTCATTGCCAGTTTGGATAACTTTTATTTCTCTTTGTTGTCTGATTGCTGTTGCTAGGACTTCTAATACTATGTTGAACAAGAGTGGTGAGAGTGGGCATCCTTGTCATGTTCCTGATCTCAATGGGAAGGCTGCAACCTTTTTCCCATTGAGGATGATATTTGCTGTGGGTTTTTCATAGATAGATTTGATGAAGTTCAGGAATGTTCCCTCTATCCCTATACCTTGAAGCATTTTAATCAGGAATGGATGCTGGATTTTGTCAAATGCTTTTTCTGCATCAATTGAGAGGACCATGTGGTTCTTCTCTCTTTTCTTATTAATTTGTTCTATCACATTGATTGATTTGTGAATGTTGAACCATCCTTGTAGCCCAGGAATGAATCCCACCTGGTCATGGTGGATAATCTTTTTAATGTGCTGTTGGATCCTGTTTGCTAGGATCTTGTTGAGAATCTTAGCATCCATATTCATCAGTGATATTGGTCTGAAATTCTCCTTTTTGGTAGGGTCTTTGCCTGGTTTGGGGATCAGGGTAATGCTGGCTTCATAGAAAGAGTCTGGAAGTTTTCCTTCTGCTTCAATTTTTTGAAACAGCTTCAGGAGAATAGGTGTTATTTCTTCTTTGAAAGTTTGGTAGAATTCCCCAGGGAATCCATCAGGTCCTGGGCTCTTGTTTTTTGGGAGGTTTTTGATCACTGCTTAAATCTCATTACTAGATATCGGTCTATTTAGGTTGTCGATTTCTTCCTCGTTCAATTTTGGGAGTTTACAGTTTTCCAGAAATGCATCCATTTCATCTAGGTTGCTTAGCTTATTGGAATATAACTGTTGATAATAACTTTTGATGATTGTTTCTACTTCCTTGGTGTTAGTTGTGATCTCTCCCTTTTCATTCATAATTTTATTAATTTGGGCTTTCTCTCTTTTCTTTTGGATTAGTGTGGCCAATGGTTTATCGATCTTATTGATTCTTTCAAAAAACCAGCTTCTAGTTTCATTGATACGTTCTACTGTATCTCTGGTTTCTACCTCATTGATCTCAGCTCTAATCTTGATTATTTCCCTTCTTATGTGTGGAGTTGGTTTGATTTGTTGTTGATTCTCCAGTTCTTTAAGGTGTAGAGACAGCTGCTGTGTTCTGGATTTTTTCAGTTTTTTTGAGGGAGGCTTGGATGGCTATGTATTTCCCCCTTAGGACCGCCTTTGCTGTATCCCATAGGTTTTGGACCGAAGTGTCTTCATTCTCATTGGTTTCCATGAATTGTTTCAGTTCTTCTTTTTTTTTTTTTTTTTTTTTTTTTTAAAGATTTTATTTATTTATTTGACAGAGAGATCACAAGCAGGGAGAGAGGCAGGCAGAGAGAGAGGAGGAAGCAGGCTCCCTGCCGAGCAGAGAGCCCGATGCGGGGCTCGATCCCAGGACTCTGAGATCATGACCTGAGCCGAAGGCAGCGGCTTAACCCACTGAGCCACCCAGGCGCCCCATCAGTTCTTCTTTAATCTCCTGGTTGATCCAAGCATTCTTAAGCAAGGTGGTCTTTGGCTTCCAGGTGTTTGAGTTCCTTCTGAACTTTTCCTTGTGATTGAGCTCCAGTTTCAAAGCATTGTGATCTGAGAATATGCAGGGAATAATCTCAGTCTTTTGGTATCGGTTGAATCCTGATTTGTGACCCAGTATGTGGTCTGTTCTTGAGAAGGTTCCATGTGCACTTGAGAAGAATGAGTATTCTGTTGTTTTAGGGTGGAATGTTCTGTATATATCTATGAGGCCCATCTGGTCCAATGTGTCATTCAATGCTCTTGTTTCTTTATTGATTTTCTGCTTTGATGATCTGGATATTATGTCAAAACAACAAAAGCAAAAATGAACAAGGAGGACTACATCAGACTAAAAGTCTTCTGCACAATAAAGGAAACATTCAGTAAAATGAAAAGGCAACTGATTGGGAGAAAATATTTGCAAATCATATACCATCTAGTAAGGGTTATTATCAAAATATATAGAGAATTTAAATACACAACTCAATAGTAAAAAAAAATAGTGCCATTAGAAATGGGCAGAGGAACTAGAATAGACATTTATCTACAGAAAACATGTATATGGTTAACAGGTACATGAAATGGTGCTTGACCCACTAATCTTCAGGGAAATGCAAATTAAAACTGCAGTGAGCTATCACCTCATACCTGTTAGAATGGCTATTATCAAATGGAGAAGAGATAATGAGTGTTGGTGAGGATGTTGAGAAACTGAACACTTATTTACTCTTGGGCATGTAAATTAGTACAGCCTCAAAAATTAAAAAAAAAAAAAAGAATTAGCATATGATCTAGCCGTCCCACTTAGAGGTATATATCCAAAGGAAATGAAAATAAGATATCAAAGAAATATCTGCACTCTCATGTTCATTGCAGCAGCATTCACAATAGCCAAGATAGGAAAACAACCTATGTGTCCAACAACAGATGAATGAATGTAGGTGTTTAGATAGATACACACACACACACACACACACACACCACATACACGCACACTCTAATATTTTTAGCCATGAGAAAGAAGGAACTCAAGTCATTTGTAGTAACATGGATGGAACTTGAGGCTGTTAGTTAAGTGAAACAAGCCAGACAGAGAAAGAAAAATACTACATGGTATCACTTATATATTGAGTTTAAAAAAAAGAAAAAAAGAAAAATCTAAGTGATTGCCCTGTCCTGGGTGGGTGGGGATCCCAAGGGAATAACCAAGAGGCTGGTAAAAGCCTTCAAACTTTCAGCTATAAGATGAATATGGTCTGAGGATCTAATGTAAAACATAGTAACTATAATGAATAACACTATGCTGTATAATTAATATTTGCGAAGAGAGTAGAACTTAAATGTTCTTACCAAAACCAACCAAAACCAAAACAAAAAATGATAAATTCGTGAGGTGATGGATATGTTAATTAGCTAAATGAGAAAAATACTTCCACAATATATTATCAAATCACCTCAATGTACACTTTAAATATTTAAACATTTAAATACAGTTTTATTTGTCAATTCTACTTCAAAGAAGCTGAAATTTAAAAATCTGTTGTTTTAGGAATCAAATTATACGGACTGTTTGTTATCATAGTACAATTTCACCTATCTTGACTGATACACTGATCCTATGTATTTAGATTGGGAATCTGGCTTAGACCTGTTATAAAGTAGACCATGTTCACTTTCATTTTTATGAATTATGTGCCAGCCCCTCAAATTCTCAAAATTACTTACAGCCCCTCAGATTCTCAAACAGTTGGGAATATTTCCCCCTACACATCTATTTTCAAAGTGTTTCTGTAGCTGACTTTAGGCATATTTGATAACTCCTATCATATACAAATACAGGCATTTATACCTTTATTCTCACAATATTTATGATTAGCTTTGTCCATATTTTTTTGTTGCTCTGGCAAATATCAGTAGCAGCTGTAAGATAAAGATTTTTTAAGTCCAGATTTTGTAGTTGTATGGAAATGAGAAAGGTCAGAAGAAAAAGATGCTGTCCTTTCTCCTATCTAAAATTTTTTTCTACAATCCTATATTTCCTTCTTTTCCTTGTGCATAAAACTTCATATTGCTTGTCATAGTTTACAAAGACCTTCTCATTTTCTCCGTATTATTTCAAAAATTTAATCCTGTTTTATAGACTTCATAATTAACATTTTAATGGCTACAAAATACTCCATTGAAATTGAATAACATAATTTATACTACAGTTTCCTTATTGAACTTTGAGGTTGCTTCCATTTTTTAGAAGAAATACTGTTGGAATAAATAATTTTAAACAAATATGCAAGACTGTATACATCTAATCAACATTATTGTGTAAATACCTTTTAAATCTAAACACATATTTTAACACAGGTGCCACTGATGTAAACATTTCTGATACTTTTTTTTGAGATTGTCTTCAGATCTAGTTGATCAATTACACATTTAAGAATTTCGTTATTTTATAACATATCTTGGTTTTGGACTCCAGATCACTTGTTCTTTTGTTCATATTTTGGCTGTTTCCAAAAATCAATTCTAATTTTAAAATACCTAATTTTGCCTCCATTTTGACCATTTGGAAGGCTACCAAAATGTTCTGAAGCCAATTTTAGAGGAAAAAGTGCCAAAAATGTTTAGAGCAATGGTCATTTACTGCAATAACTGTGCATCTTTGCACAGTGACAGCTTTGGAGAGCTAACACTGCTTTTGTTAGGTGAATTTGGGTTGGTTTGTTACTATGTTCATTAAGTCCGTAACTCTGTAGTCACACTTCTTGTGAAACAAATATTGTCTCAAATAATGTCCCTTCCTTGAGAGCAGGGATGATTCTTTCATAGAACCTGTATTAGTGCCCTGCATGTAGTGCTTACCTTACCTGTGTATGTTTGTGATCAATTCTCTAGAAGAATATTCTGTCAAGAATACACTTTTTCCATCAGCAAGCCCCTATTTTTGAATAAACTCTTCTGGTGAAGGCTCGAACTCTCCAACACTTGGGACCAACAATATTGGCATCACCTGGGAATTTGTTAGAAATGCACATTCTTTGGCCCCACTCTGCACTTCCTGAATCAGAAATTCTGGATGTTGGGCCCAGTGATCTGTGTTTTATCAAAACCTCCATGTGATTGTGACCCCATAATACATGATCAATAAATAGTAAAGTTTGGAGAAAACTGGTAATAGAGTTCAAAGAGATAATATTATGATGAGTGAAAATTAGCATCGGAGGCCACAGGTTAGAAAACTCTATGTTTTCTGAGCACATATTCTGGGCTAAAAACTGTGCTGTAGCATTGGGTAGGCAAAAAGCAACAAAGAGAATGTAGAACTGGTAGTCTAGAACAGATCAAAGATGATGCATAATGGGCATAAAATATATAAATAGTTACTGTGCCCTGTGATGAATATGAAGTATAGAAGTATATGTAAAATATGGGTGGGGATGATCATAACTACCATTGAAAAGCCACAAATTATCTGTCAGGCACAGTGCAAGTGCTTTCCATCACAATATATCATTTTTCTCAGTCTGCCCGTCAGAAGGAATATAAAAGATTAAGAGGTGCTGTGTAGCTTGAATAGGTTCCCTTGAACCTGGGAAGAAGAGCTTGGTCTAAGAGTTTGCTTTTCCTTGCCCAGAGCACTGGAGCTATTCATGAACTCTAAGTCTGTCAGTTCCTTTCAGCAATGAGTCTATGGGCACCCATCTCAGAATGGATGTGAAGATTAAATAAGGTAATCAATGAAATTGCTTAGCTCAGTATATGTCTTAAGTATTCAATAGATAGTATTATTTTGCTTGCTGTTAACCATCATCATCATCATCAAAATCATCATCATTGTTCCTAGAGTGGTGAGTGGCAGTATAATATAGATTCTATATGCATTAAGAGGGTGAACTCCAGCCATACTGCCAGGGTTCAGTTCCAGCTTTGTCAAATTCTAGCTGTGAGACTATGGCTTAGCCTCTCTTTACTTCAATTTCCCCAGCTGTAAAGTGGGGACAAGTAGAGTGCTTACTTCACAGGATTATAGTGACTGGTAAATGAATTAATGTATGTAAACACTCAGAACACCACCAGCCCTGTAGCAACTGCTCGGTAAGTGCTAGCTATTATTATTGTTCATGTTTGGGGGAATGTTCCATGGCCTGCTCCGTCAGAGAGTTTAACTTTTCCTTATGGTATGTTGGGAGTTTTGAAGTGTTTATGCTTTAGGGGCCCATGGGATAATGATATCATGTCCTTAAATCTGTAGGGTTTAAGGCTCTACTATTTAAATAAAGGCCTTTTTGTGGTGCCTAAAAATAAGGAGGAAAAAAACAATACCAAAATTAAGCTTAAAAAAGGCCAAGGAAGAAAAATTCTAAAGCAAAGGGCAGGGCATCCATTTTTATTTTATGGAAATGTCTTATTTGAGCAAGTTTACTGATAATGATGTGCAGATGCTGTTAGTAGACATTATTTTTCCCCTTTGAAGTAACTGAGTGCTGATTTCCTATCTGTGCCAGGAGTCTTTTCAGAGTTGATTCTGTGCCCCTCTATATCATTGTGGGAAAGAGATCTCATATACCGCTTTCCTAAAGATTAGAAGACTAAATCATGTACCTGTTGCCTCAGAAGATGTCCACAAATGTGAATAAACAGTTAAAACACTACCAGATGCACAGGAAGAACCCTTGAACACAAATTCGATTGACAGCAAGAAAATATTAGCTTTGTAATTCTGCCTAGATGGCACTCTGGTGGACCGACACTGCAGAGGAATTCAGCTGCAAGTATTTCACATAATTGATGGTGGAAGAAAGGAAAATTTCAACAGATATTTTTCTGTTAATTTGCCACAGGTGCTCAAATGCCTATGACCTAGTATTTCAAGGATTCAAACTGCCACTGTGATAGCTTCAGGCTTTGCTTCCAGGTTATTTTATAGACTGTGGCATAGATTTTTAAGAATTTAATTCTGCTTATTGGTAATGTTGCAGTTCACATGATTACAGCCCAACAGGATGAGTGTAGTTTCTCAAAGAATCAAGTGGATATTAACTTAATTTATATCACTCCAGATTTATGTTCAGTTATTATCATGTGCATTTTGCATTCGGTTCTTTTAGTTTAACATTATTTCATCTACATGTTTCCATGTATTGCTTTTGGCCATTTATTTGCCTTTGCAGTCTCATTTTCCTGCCACTTCTGCTGGATTATTTCTAGATTTTCACATTTATACACAGAGATGCAGGAAACATCTTAATATAAATTTTTTTTCTCATTCTATAATATTGCCAAAGAGTTTATCCTTCAAAGCAGAATAAACAAACAAAGTAAGAAATTTTACAATTCTGGCTACATATTGGGAGATCACACTCTAGAAATACTAAATTAATTAAATAATACCATCAGCATGGAATGTATGTATACTTTCCCTTATAATTTACACAATACTGGGTTTTATTTTATGTATGTAATGGCTTTTTAAAATACAAATGACATAAAATTTACCATCTTGGGACGCCTGGGTGGCTCAGTTGGTTAAGCGGCTGCCTTCGGCTCAGGTCATGATCCCAGCGTCCTGGGATCGAGTCCCACATCAGGCTCCTTGCTCGGCGGGGAGCCTGCTTCTCCCTCTGCCTCTGCCTGCCTCTCTGTCTGCCTGTGCTCGCTCCCTCTCTCTCCCTCTGTCTCTGACAAATAAATAAATAAAATCTTTAAAAAAAAAATTTACCATCTTACCCATTTTAAGTGTACAGGTTAGTGGTATTAAATACATTCATAATGTGAAACATCAGAACTATCCATCTCCGTAACTCTTTCATCTTATAAATCTGAAATTCTATACCCATTGAACAGTTTCCACTTTTCCACTCACCACCAGCCCCTGAAAACCATTCTAGTTTCTGCCTCCATGATTTTGATTACCCTAAGTACCTCATATAAGTGGAATCATATGGTATTTGTTTTTCTGTGACTGCCTTATTTCACTTAGCATAATACCCTCAAAGTTTATTCCTGTTGCAGTGTATTTCAGAATTTTCTTCCTTTTTAAAGCTCAATAATATTCCATTGTATGTATATACCACATTGTGTTTATCCAGTCATCCACTGATGAATACTAGGGTAGCCAGTATTTTATTTCAGCTCTTGTGAATAATGGTGCTATGAACATGGGTTTGTATCCTTGAGACTCTGCTTTTAACTGTTTCGGGTTTATGCCTGGAAGTGGAATTGCCAGATCATATGATAATTCTATTTTTAATTTTTTAAGGAACCACCATACTGTTTTCCAAAGAGTCTATTTTATATTCCTCATTATAGTGCACAAAGGTTCTTATTTCTATGCCTTCTTACCAACATCTGTTATTTGCTGTTTTTTGATTGTGGACATCCTAGTAGACATCCTAGACATACCTACTAGGTGTAAGGTGGTGTCTCATTAGTTTTGATTTGCATTTCCCTAATGATTAGTGATGTCGAGCATCTTTTTTTGGGCTTATTGGCCAGTTGTATATTTTCTCTGTTGAAATGCCTAGTCAAATCTTTGCTCACTTTTAAATTGGGTTGTCTGGTTTTTGTTGTTAAGCTTTTGGAGTTTTCAAATTATTTTGAATATTAATCCCTTATCAGAGATATGATTGTGAGCATTTTCCCTCATTCTGTGTATTGATTTTTTACCTGTTGATATTGCCTTTTAATGCACAACATTTTCCAATATTCATGAAGTCTAATTTGTCTATTTTTCTTTTGTTGCCTTTGCCTTTGGTGTCATTTCCAAAAAGTTCTTAGAATTTAATGTCATGAAGCTTTTGCCCTACATTTTTCTTCTAAGAGTTTTATAGTTTTAGATCTTTCATTTAAACCTTTGATCCATTTTGAGTTGATTTTTGTGTGTGATATTAAATAAAGGTCCAACTTCATTCTTTTGCATGTGGATATCCAGTTTTCCCAGCACCATTTGTTGAAAGTTCTGCCCTTTGCCCCATTGAAAGGTATTTGCACCTGTCAAAAATCCCATATAGTCAAGGATTTATTCCTGTGCTATTTTATTACGTCGGTTTGTGTTTATGCAAGTATGACACTGTTTTGGTTGTGGTAGCTTTGTAGTAAGTTTTGAAACCTGGAAATGTGACTCCTCCAGCTTTATTCTTTTTCAAGAACTAGTAAGCTTCTCTTGAGAATTTTAGGGTGTTTTTTTTCTATTTCCACAAAACATGTCATTGGAATTTTTTGAAAAGGATTGCATTGAATCTGTAGACTGCTTTGGGGAGTGTTGATATCTTAACAATGTAAGTCTTCTAATCCATGAACAATGAATGTGTTTCCATTTATTTATATTTTCTTTAATTGCTTTCAGCAGTGTTTTATAGTTTTCATTGCACAAGTTTTTCACCTCCTTGTTTAAGTTCATTCATAAGTATATTGGTCTTTTCAATGCTATTGTAAATGGAATTATTATTGTAGTTTGTTTTCAGATTGTTCATTGTTCATGTATAGAAATGCATCTGATATTTGTGTGTAGGCTTTGTATCCTGTTACTTTGGTGAATTGATTTATTAGTTCTGATAGGGGTTTTTTTTTGTGCAGAGTCTTTAGTCTTTTTACATATAAGATCACATCACTTATGAACAAATACAATTTTATTTTGTCCTTTCTAATTTAGATATCTTTTATTTCTTTTTCTTGCATGACTGCTCTGGCAAGAACTTTCAGTACTGTATTGAATAGAAGTTGCAAAAGTTAGCATCCTTGCTGTGTTCCTGATTTTAGAGGAAAGACTTCCAGTTTTTTGCCATGAAGTATGTTTGGTGGGGGTTCTTCATATATGGCTTTAATTATACTGAGATAATTTCTTTCTATTTTTAGTTTTTTGAATGTTTTTATCATGAAAGGGTCTTGAAATTTGTCATATGTCTTTTTTCATTACTTAAGATGATCTTATTTTTCCCCTTAATTCTGTTAATGTGGTCAATTATATTCATTGATTTTTGTATATTGAACCATCCTTGCATTCCAGGAATAAATTCCACTTGGTCATGGTGTATAATTCTTTTAATATGCTGCCATTTGCTAGTATTTTGTTGAGCATTTTTACATGAGTGTTTTTAAGGGTTATTGATCTATAGTTTATTTCCTTGTAGTGTTCTTGCTTGGCTTTGGTGTTAGGGTAATACTGGCTTCATAGAGTGAATTAGAAAGTAATCCCTCCTTTTTACTTTTTAAAAAAAGTTTTAGGAGGGTTGATGTTAGTTCTTCTTTAAATGTTAGGTCCATATACACAATGGATTATTACTCAACCCTCAGAAAGGATGAATATCCAACTTTTGCATTAACGTGGGTGGGACTGGAGGAGGTTATGCTAAGTGAAATAAGTCAAACACAGAAAGTCAATTATCATATGGTCTCACTTATTTGTGGAACGTAAGGAATAACATGGAGGACATTAGGAGAAGGAAGGGAAAAATGAAGAGGGAGAAAACGGAGTGGGAGATGAACCATGAGAGACTATGGACTCCAGGAGACAAACTGAGGGTTTTAGAAGGGTAGGGGTTAGGGAGGATGGGTATTAAGGAGGGCACGGATTTCATGGAACACTGGGTGTTACACACAAACAATGAATCATGGAACACTACATCAGAAACTAATGATGTACTGTATGGTGACTAACAGAACACAATAAAAAAAATAAAAAATAAATTAAAAAAAATAAATGTTAGGTAGAATTTGCCCTTGAAGTCATCATGGCCAGGGCTTTTCCTTGTCAAGAGATTTTTTTGATTACTAATTCAATTTCCTTACTAGTTACAGAGGTATTCAGGTTTTCTATTTATTCATGGCTTAGAGTTGGTAGATTTTATGTTCCTAGAAATTTGTTCATTTCATTTAGGTTATCCAGTTTGTTAGCATATAATTGTTCATATGCTCTTTTATAATCCTTTTTTATTTCTGTGGAATTGGTAGTAATGTCCCCAGTTTTATTGCTGATTGTAGTAATGTGACTATTCTCTCTATATTTCTTAGTCCAGCTAGCTAAATGTTTGTCAATTTTGTTGATCTTTTCAAAGAACCAACTTCTGGTTTTATTGATTTATTTTGGTTTTATTTTCTGTTCTTTTTTCTATTCTCTGTTTCATTTATCTCTGCTCTAATTTTTTTTTAATCTTTGTTCTAATCTTTATTTTCTTTCTTTCACTAGCTTTGAGTTTAGTTTGTTCTTCTTTTTCTGTATCTAGTTCCTTAAGTCATAAATTTTGGTGGTTGCTTTGAGATCTTTCCTGTTTTTTAATGTAAAACTTTTCCTCTTAACAGTGATTTTGCTGCATTCTATGTTTTCATATGCTGTGGTTTTGTTTTCATTCATAGCTAAATATTTTATAATTTCCCTTGTGACTTCATCTTTGATTCATTGGCTGGTTGAGAGTATGCTGTTTAGTTTCCACAAATTTGTGAATTTTCACTCTCTTTCTGTTATGTTTCTAATGTCATTCTGTTCTGGCCAGGGAAGATGCTTTACATGATACATACCTTTTCAAGTATGTTGAGACTCAGTTTGTGGCATAACATGACCTATCCTGGAAAACATTCCATGTGTGCTTCGGATTTGTATGCCACATTCATGCATCTAGGTCCTTGAGATGTATACACATTCCTGCCACTCAGCCCCCACCTAGTTTTCATCCATAACACCCAGAGGCCCAGGCTAAGAAAACGAAAAGTGGGGCCTATTCAGAGAAGCCAGAAGCCTCCACCCTTTCCAGACTCTTCTCCTTGAGAGTGTGCCATTGTTGGATAGAGTTGTCTCTTAGATCTAGTGGGTTTATTGTGTTGTTTAAGTTCTCTATTTCCTTACTTATCTTTTGTCTGGTTGTTCTGTGAAAGGGAGGTATACAAAAAATGACTTCTAAAGGCTGAAGGAGACAAAAACAAAAACAAAAACAAAAACAAAAAAACCCTGAAGAAAAAGATCGAGAAGTCCAGCTTGATGAGAAATGGTTTATCAAGGGGACTCACGGACAGAAGTGTGTTTTGAGTGGATACAAGGCGAGTAGATCTCTGAAACCCCACCTCCTTTAGGACCTACTTTTATAGGCCTAGACGCTGGGAGTAAATGCTGAGGGACCACCCAAGAGGAGAATGTTTATGAACAGGTGTATGTCACAGGTTGTGCTATTCACTAGTAAGAGTTGAGTATTGAAATCTCAAACTATTATTCTAGAGCTGTCTATTTCTACCTTCATTTCTGTCAGTTTTTTGCTTCATATATATTGATAGTCTACCACTAGGTGCATAAAAGTTCATAATTGTTAATATCTTCTTACTGCATTGACCCTTTCATTAATATAAATGTTCTTCTTTGTCTCTTATAACCCTTTTTGATTTTAAAGTCTGTTTTGTCTGATATAAATATAGCCATCCTTATTCTCTTTTGGTTAATATGTGCATGGAATATAATTTTTCATCCTTTTATTTTCAAAATATTTGTGTCCTGAGCTCTTCAGTGATTCTCTTGTAGATAGCATGTAGTTAGATAATTTAAAAAATCCATTCTGCCAATCTCCACCTTTTGATTAGAGATTTTAATCTATTTACATGTGAAGTAATTATTGGTAAGTAGGGACTTACTCCTTTCATTCTGCTATTTGCTTTCTTTATGCTTTCTAGCTTTTTTTGGTCCCTCATTTTCTGCATTACTGTCTTCTTTTGTGTTTAGATGATTTTTTGTAGTGGAATGTTTATATTTCTTTTTCATTTCCTTTTGTTTGTATTCTAGAGAATATAGGACTCATATATACATAAAATTATAGGACTATAATTTGAATTTATACCAGCTTAACTTCAATAACATATAAAAACTGATCCTTTTCAGCTCTACCCCCATACTTTTTGGTCAGTGATATCACCAAGTTACATCTTAATACATTATGTGTCCCCAAATAAACTAATAATTATTTTAAATGCATTAGTCTCTTAAATCATTTAGAAAACATGAAAGCAGTACTATAAACCATTGTTGCAATAAAAATAGCTCTTATAATTGCCTTTTTATTTATCGAGGTCTTTATTTCTTTATATGGCTTCAAGTTACTGTCTAGTGTCTTTTCATTTCACCCTATAAGACTCCCTTGAGCACTTCTTACAAGGCAGGTTTACTTCACTATCTTCCCAGAATCCTTTATAATGGCCTCTTTCAGTAATTTTAATTTGGATTTATTTATTTGATATGATGCTGTGTATTTGTGAAAAGAAAGAATTAAGATTAGTATTTATAATTTTTAAATATATAAAGCACCATTTTTTGATCACCATATTTTGATCATTGCAAATGTTTGGAATATATTTGCCACAAGTAAAAAGAAGTTTGACTCATTGTGGCTGTTTTAGTCATGATTCTTTAGAAAAAGAGAACCAAATGAATATATATATATATATATGTATATATATATATATATATATGAAGAGATTTATTATGACTTGACTCATGTGATTATGGAGCTAAGGAGTCCCAAGATCTATGGCTGGCAAGCTGGTGAATCAGAAGAGCTGATAATCGGGGCACCTGGGTGGCTCAGTGGGTTGGAGCCTCTGCCTTCAGCTCGGGTCATGATCTCAGGGTCCTGGGATCGAGCCCTGCATTGAGCTCTCTGCTCGGCAGGGAGCCTGCTTCCCTTCCTCTCTCTCTGTCTGCCTCTCTCCCTGCTTGTGATCTCTGTCTGTCAGATAAACAAATAAAAATATTTTTAAAAAAGAAGAGCTGATAATCATGAAGTTGTACAACACCCATCACTAATTTTAGAGCATTGTCATTATGTCCCAAAGAAATCCCATACTTACTAGCATTCACTACTCATTTTCCTTGCCCTCAACCAGCTTGAGGCAACATAAAATTTACTTTCTACCTCTACAGATTTACCTATACTAAACATTTCATATAAGTGGACTCTTATAATATGTGGTCTTTTTAAACAAAATTCTTTCACTTAAGATAATATTTTCAAGGTTCATCCACATTGCAGCCTGTGTAAGAACATAATGTTTTATTGTTAAGTAATATTCCGTTGAATGGACATACATTTTATTTATCCATTCATGACCTGATAGACATAAGGGTTGTTTTTATGTTTGACTATTATGAATAATGCTGTTATGAACATTTGTGTGCAAGTTTTTGTGAATATATATCCTCATTTCTCTTGAATATATACCTAGTAGTACATGTTTCACTTTTTAAGGAACTGTCAGACTGTTTTTAAAGTGGCTACACCATTTTACATTCTATCAGCAATGTACAGGGTTTCAAATTTTCCACATCCTTGCCAATACTTGTTTTTATCTGTCTTTTTGATCATAGCCATCCTGCTGGGTATGAATGACATTTCATTGTGGTTTGGATTTGCATTTTCCTGATGTCTAATGGTATTTAGCATTCTTTTATGTGCTCAACATCTGTATATTCTATTTGAAGAAAGTCTATTCACATTCTTTACCCATTTTTTAATGAGGTAACTATTTTATAATTGAATTCTCAAGAGTTCTGTATATATTTTAGATATAAGTGCCTTATAAGGTACAGAGTTTATGGACATTTTCTCCTATTCTGTGCATTGTCTTCTCACTTTTTGATGGTGCCTTTTGAATTACGAGGGTTTACAATTTCGATGGTTCAGTTTATCTATTTTTTCTTTTGTTGCATATGGTTTTAGTGTTGTATCTAAGACACAATTTCATTACCCAAGGTCATGAAGTTTCATAGTTTTAGCTCTTACACTTAGATCTGATTAATTTTTTTAAAGATTTTATTTTATTTTTATTTTTATTTTTTTTTAGAGAGAGAGGAGAGGGAGAGGGCAGAGAAAGAGGGAGAAAGAGAATCTTAAGCAGTCTCTACACCCAGCACAGAGCCTGACTCAGGGCTGGATCTCATGACATTGAGACTGTGACCTGAGCCGAAGACAAGAATCAGACACAACCAACTTAGCCACCCAGGTGCCCCCTTTGATTAATTTTGTAATTGATTTTAATATATGTTGTGATATATGGGTATAGCTTTCTTTTCTGTTACATGTGGATATTTTATTGGCCCCAGCACCATTTCTTTGAAAATATTTATCTATATCCATTGAATTATTTTGGCACTCTTGTTGAAATGAGCTGACCATTCTTTTGAAGGTTTATTTTTGGACTTTAAATTCTATTCTATTGACTTATGTCTATCCTTATACCAGTGCCACATTCTCTTGTTATCATAGCTTTTTTTTTTCTTTATCATGAAGGAATGTTAGATTTCTCAGGATCCATTGAGATGTTCATATGGCTTTTGTCCTTTTGTATTATATGATATATTACATTGGTTGATTCTTGGATGTTAAACCAACCTTGCAGTTCTGGGATAAATCCCTCTTGGTCATAGTATATAATCCTTTTTATTTGTTGCTGGTATCAGTTTGCTTATATTTTGTTGAGGATTTTTTTTTGCATTTATATTCATAAAAGATGTTAGTGCATAGTTTTCTTTTCTTATGATATCTTTGTCTGGTTTTGATATCAGTAATCATGACCTTGTAGAGTAAGTTGGGAAGTGTTCCCTTCTCTTAAAGTTTTTGGAAGAGTTTGTAAAGAGTTGGTATTAATTTTTAAGTACAAGCGTTTGGATTTTTTTACAGCTTGCTTTATAGTTTACCCTTTGCTATTGTTCAGTTGCAGGTGGGGTTATAAATGGGAGCAGGAAGATGGTGTTTAAGGCTGATCATCCCTTGTAGAATAATTGGCAGTGAAAGGACAGGACTCCAGATAAAAATGTTGAGTCCTCATTCTTCCTACTTCTAAACCGTGCTGGATTGTCCTACTGGAAGACATTCTTCATGGCAGAAACAAATTACAAAGGCTTTTATATCTTGAATTCTGAACCATAGTTGGAAGATGCCTTTCAGTGCTGTTTTCCTCATTGGAGCCATGGGTACAAGCCCAACTTACTGTCCCGACTTTAAGAAAATTACCTGTAACTTATTGCTACAAATTTATATTTAAAAAATCATATAAACAAAACAAATGAGTGAAAGGAAAGAAATGAAAGTGAGATTGGCAAACCAAGAAACAGACTTTTAATGTAGAAAACAAATTGATGGTTACCAAAGGGGAGGTGGGTGGAGGGATGGGTTAAATAGGTAATAGGAATTAAGGAATGCATTTGTGATGAACATCAGGTGTTGTATAGAAGTGTTGAATTACTATACTGCACACTTGAAACCAATATTACACTGTATGTTAACTAACTGGAATTCAAATAAAAACCTTAAAAAAAGAGAGAGCCTGTTTACCTGAATTACTCTTGAGTAGGAGAGTCTGAGAACAAGGAGAGCGTTTGTTGAATCCCAGACATCATGTAAGGTAATCCAAACAATAAATATTTAGATTGTCTTCCTACATGTTTCAGAGTACTTTTGGTCATTAATCATTCTACCAACTCAGTGGAAAAATTACACTGAAGAAATAATAACTAATATTTATTAAATAATTATAATGTGCCAAATACCATTTTAAATTCTTTCTATATACTATCTTTTATCCTCACAGCAATATTATGAAGTCAATATTAATATTATTCTCCACTTAATAGATGTGGAAACTCAGAAGCAGAGAGGTCATGTGGGTTGCTTCATGTATTGGTAGAGCCAGTATTTGACTTTGATTATGGGACCCTACAGCCCACTGTGAACCAGAAGTTAGAGTGGATTAGGCATATTCCAGAGCAGGGGTTCAGATTCAGGGTTCCTGTATCATAATTTTTGAGTTTATAAGTCATTTGTTTCTCTCTTGATGAAGACTAACATTTAAGATCTTCATAGAGGGTGTGCTAAGATGGTCCCAAGGATTTTAGATGAGACCATCTCCCTCTGCAGGGATGATGTAACAGACAAGTTAACAAAATAAATATTTAATATTTATTGAGTGCTATGTTTCATGGCAAGTGAATCACTTGTATAAATTAATTGAATCTGCAAAGTAACTCTGTGAGTTAAATATTATTATCACTTTTATTTATAGATGAAACCACTGAAGCAAGTATATATACTTTGCCCAAAGTCAATTAGCAATAATTTCCATAACCCAGATTTGAACCTAGATAGTTTTGCTCCTCAGTCTCTGTTCTTAATCATTTTGCTATGCAATTTCTCTAAGTAAGTAAATAGTCACCAGACATAATTGTCACAACAGTGCAGTCACACCAAGAAAGCAGTGATAAGACTGGATCATTCATGTTTATGCATGGGGAGGTTGGAGTCCCTTCTACAGAAGAGAAATGTGCTATGGCTGAGAGGAGGAGAAAGAGTTTCCTACAAATATGAGGCAACATGAAACAAACATGGAAGTAGGAAAAGAAAAATTACTTTTAAGAGGGAGACTGTTAGCTTGTGCCTTCACAGAAGATGGAAATAGGCTGATAGGGAGTGGTGCACACTGGGAAACCTGTGCCAGCTTGGTCCCGAGGGAGTTGTGGTTTGGGAAGGTTTGGAGTCCTACCTCAGGATCGAAAAGGGGCAGTCTGAAAGAGCAACTTTTGGAAATGAGTTTGATAAACTCAATTAGCATGTATAGAGGTTGGATCAACAATAGATTAACAGAAACTTTAATGATAAGTGTTTTTAGTAATCTAAGAAGCATATGGAAATTACCAGGAAAAACTTGACTATTGGGGTAATATTTTTGTTTTAGTGCCAAAATTCTCCCGGTTTTCATTTTCTTGTAGCAGTTAAATCAGAGACTGGGATTTATTCAGCACTGTTCTTCATGGAAGCACAAACATTTCCCATAGTTCTACAATTTTCCTGCAAAACATTCTACCACCAGTGCTGGGCTGCATGTTTGGATCTCTGTGGTTGAGAGGGAAGAGAGTATCCCCAGAGCTTGTACATGACCAGAGAGCTGGATGTATGTGGGCAGTTTTCTTCCAGCGGTGTGGGTCTTCTGGTCTGTAGCTTTGATGAACTTCAGAGCTTTCTTTGTCTTCTCGAACACATGTGTTCACTCACCTCTTGGTCCTGAAGGCATTGTTAATGTTCTTTTCAGTTTGAGGCAATTCGCAACTTTAAGGGATCATCAAAGTATCAAAATAAATTTCACGTAATGTTTTTAATGAGATGATCATTAAGTTGAAGTTTCTAAGTTATTTTTAACAAAAAGATAAATTCACATCAAAAGCAAATAAACCAATGTTGCCCACCCATCCCAGTTCTCATATGCAAACTCTCACTGGAGAGTCAAATGCCAAATACAGACACTTAAAAAATACTTTTGGTCCATTTTTACTTTAAAAAAAAAATTTTATTTATTTACTTGACAGAGAGAGATCACCAGTAGGCAGAGAGACAGGCAGAGAGAGAGGGGGAAGCAGACTCCCCTTTGAGCAGAGAGCCTGATGCAGGGCTCAATCCCAGGACCCTGAGACCATGACCTGAGTTGAAGGCAGAGGCTTAACCCGCTGAGCCACCCAGGTTCCCCAGTCCATTTCTACTTTTAAGGTAACCTGATGCCTTCTTTTCTCAAGTCCTCACACAGGTATTCAGGAATACCAGGATGGTGTGCCAAAAATCCCGACAGCTTGTATCACAGTGGAAGATGCAGAGATGATATCCAGGATGGCTTCTCGTGGGAACAGAATTGTTATTCAGCTGAAGATGGGGGCAAAGAACTACCCAGATGCTGATTCCTTCAACACTGTAGCAGAGATCATTGGCAGCAAGTACCCAGAGCAGGTGAGTGAAGGAGGTACATGGGCTGTCTGGGAACAGAAACTCATCCAAGGCAGGGTCTTTATTTTTTTCCCCCCACCAAAAGTTTTACAATGAATTGAAGAATGAAATAGGATCCATGGTGTGGAAATTCAACGTGTGTGTGTGTGTGTGTGTGTGTTATTTATTCCATTTGGAGCCACGTTGGCACTTGAGATCATACCAATAGCTAATATTTATTGTGCTTATTGTGTGGATTGTGTTATTTGAGTCTTTCAAAACTCAGTGAAGTAGGATTTATTTTTATCATTTCAAAGGTGACATAGAAGGAAACTCAGGTCCACACAGCTAGTAAGTGACTGAGAAGGAACTCAAAACCAGCACCTTATAAATGTTAAATCAAGTTTTAGACCACAATAATTTCCTATTTTTTTTCCTTAGCAAAGTTTGAAAATCAAATAGTACTAGAGGTAGATTCAGACTATGCTAACTGAAGGTTAAATAAGTTTAGCAAGTTACTTATTCTCCGAGTCTTAGAGAACTTGTCTGCAAAGAAGGGATGGTCTATGTAATGTAGCAGGATTATCGCGATGTCTCAATGAGCCCCAGTCCATCACATAGCCTAGCACAGTGTTTGGTAGAGTGCAGACACTCATTTAATGGAAGTTTACTTCACATGACATCGAGTGTACAAAAAACCCAGTTCTGATAAGATGTCTGGTGCAGATTTCCTCTATTAGTAATTATTGAAATGCTGAAAAATAGCACTTGAAGTTCAAGTTATTCTAGAATTACAGACTTGTATTTTGCTTAAAGGGGTAAATGGGATGAAAGAAAAAGTGAATAGTGGTGGAGAAACAAACCTTCTGTACATGTCTTTATTCAGGACCTCTCCTAGTCATAAGGGCTCTGTTGCAGTGAGGATTTGTATTATGTTCAGGTCCTTTTTTTCCTTCCCAAAATACATCCAGGTTGTGGGCATGCATCAGCCTTAGGCTTGTAGCTACAGGAATCATGGAAAAGCAAGATCTCAGAAGGACCCTTGGGAGTCAAATAGCTATAGACAAACTCTAGTTTTCAATGTAGAGAAAAGAAACAAATAAGCCCCTTGCCCTTTAGGAACCTGATAACAGCAAAAGAGCCCAGAGTCTATGTTCCAGTTTCCAAGGAGTCAGACTCCTTAAAGTATATAATCCTTACCAGGTATGTTCCCCAGTTAGTAGTTCCAGGATAAAGTGTTGCCATTTTTAAGGCTGCTAGTCCAGGGCAGGGGGGTTTAGGATTATCTGTGATCAGTTGTCTGGGTGAGCAGCCTGCTCTGGCCCCTAGGCTGGGTGGCAAGATGAGAATGAGTTATTGGGAGCCTTAGTCTGAAACTGCCAGGGGGTGTCAAGGTCTGAGCTAAAGCATTAAAGCAGGGGAGTTCTTGGGGCTATAGCGGCCTGAAGGCTGAAGTCATGCTGGCTCACAGGGCTTCCTAAGAGCCACTGACATCTCCTGGTTGGGAAGGCTTGGGCCTATTCCTCAGCTTGGGCTGATTGAAAAAAAAAATCAGCTTTACAGAAATATAATTACATAAATTTACCAAATTTAAGTGTATAATTCAATGAGCTTTGAAAAATGTACGCAGCAATGTAACCACTACAGCGCTCACAATAGGGAATGTTTTCATTACTCCAAACATTGCCTCGTGTGCCTTTGCTGTCCCCTGGTAGCTACTGATCCACTTTCTAGATCTAGAGTTTTTTCTTCTCTAGAATTTCATAAAAGTGGAGCCATTGAACGTGTAGTCTTTTGAGTCTAGCTTCTTTCACTCACATATAGTGCTTTTGAGATTAATCCATGTTGTTTTACCAATTGTCTATCCCTCTATATTGCTGCTGAGTGATATTTTATCACATGGATATACCACAATTTGTTTATCCATTCAGCAGTTGGACATCTGGTTGGTTTCTAGTTTTTGACTGTTACCAGTAGAACTTCTGTGAATATTTTTGTGCAAGTCTTTCTGTGGACCTACGTCTTCATTTCTTGTTGGGTAAATGCCTAAGAGTAGAGTTGCTGAGTCAGCCTGAATATTTAGCATGCTGATCTCCATCAGGATGCTTCAGTCCCTGTATTCTGGTGGGGATAGCATCTTCTCTAGGTGGGTGGATTCCAGAGAGTTCCCAAGACTCAGGATTAAATTTTTACCTCTACCATAGCATTGCATAGCATTCCAGAAGTGGGTTATAAGTATGGTGTTACCAAGATATACAAGGTAGAAAATTAACAAAAGTTTTCCTACGAAGAAGTCACAGTATTACTTCCACAGAAGAAATGGAGATGAGTGCAGTGAAGTCTATGTGACTATTTTGGGGGAGGAATCTGCCTCAGAGTCTGTGTGAAACCACAGGGGATGTCCAGACTGTGAAGGAAGGCAGCAAGCATGTGTTCTTCTCTCTAGGCATTAGGTGAGTTAAGGAACCTGAATAAGCATAGTCCATCCCTGATCAATGCTTACCCCTTCTATGAAGCTTCCTCGGGTAACCCTGACCTCATCTCAGCACTATATGCTCTTATGTCATCTCCCGCCAGAGCTTGCTAAGGCCCCGAGCAGGCAGTCTGTTTACTTTTTTTGCTTTTCACTAATGCTTATCCCAGGACTTGGCATGTAATAGCTTTCAACACATATTTTTTTTAAGATTTTATTTATTTGAGAGAGAGAGAGAGATCACAAGTAGGCAGAGAGGCAGGCAGAGAGAGAGAGAGGGGGAAGCAGGCTCCCTGCTGAGCAGAGAGCCTGATGTGGGGCTCGATCCTAGGACCCTGAGATTATGACCTGAGCCGAAGGCAGAGGCTTTAACTCACTGAGCCACCCAGGTGCCCCTCAACACATATTTTGTTTTAGTAAAATGAAGAGAGGAAGTAAAGGAGAAAGAGGCTGGAGAATTTTCTTAATCTCAATTCCTTTTAAATCTAGAAGTTCTCCTGCCCATGTAGAATACTGATTGTCCATTGACATATTGAACATGACCCCTAAATGCAGCTATTGTCCAAAGCTGAACATGTCAACTCCTTCGATCCTGAACACTTGCCTTAGTTTCTGTCTCTGCAAAAGGAGCCGTGTTTACCTGCCAGCACGGTGAGTTAGTTTTCATTTTCTCCTCTTTATCACTGACCTGTGGCTGACACCCATCCTATTAAGTGTCCTAATTCAGGCCCTTGCTATTCCCCCCTGATTTTACTTCTGATCTCTCCCCTATTTTTGCCATAAAGCTCAGAGCTGTTTTAAAACGTTGATCTCCACCTGGTGTTTCCTGCTGTCAGACTCCACCTCCTGTTCCCTATGAAATATAGGTTATGATACAGATAAATACTGGGGTGAGTAATCAGAGGGGAGCAGAAGACAGAGGAAAAGAGACATGGAGGGAGGGAGGCAGGTATAGGTAAGAGGAAATTACGTAGCAGAAAACGAATGCTCAGAAGCAAGCAGAAAATGAGAGTGAAGGAGGGAAAGGACACGTCTGCTGGAGATTCAGATGCCTACTAAGAACCATTCTCTCTTTGGCTGGTAAGGGAGTCTAGCTCTCCTCAACTCTGGCAAACATTCTGAAAATCGCTCAGCTTTGTTTTTAATTGTAAGTACAGTAGTCCTGCCTTATCTGAGGTTTCGCCTTCCACGGGTTCAGTTACGTGTGGTCATCTGCAGTCCGGAAGCTGATGCTCCCTCTTCTGACGTAAGGTCAGCTCAGTAGTAAGTGAAGGCCAAATCCCATGCCTACGCCATTCCCCTCAGTGTGGCTC
Source organism: Enhydra lutris kenyoni (assembly GCF_002288905.1). NCBI lineage: Eukaryota > Metazoa > Chordata > Mammalia > Carnivora > Mustelidae > Enhydra > Enhydra lutris. The sequence goes on along the minus strand of NW_019154098.1, from coordinate 40,385,269 downwards.
ATCACGTAGGCATTTTATCTTCACACTTCCTTGTAAGAAGAGTGAGGCCAGTACAGTAAGGTATTTTGAGAGAGACACCACATTCACATGACATTTATTACAGCATGCTGGTATAATTGTCCTGTTCTATTATGTTATTGTTGTTAAGCTCTGTGCCGAATTTAGAAGTTAAACTTTATCATAGGTGTGTGTACAGGAAAAAATATAGTATATATAAGGTGCAATGTTATCCATAGTTTCAGGCATCTACCGGATGAGTCAGAGGACTCTTGGAATGTGTCCCCTGTGGATAAGGAGGGGACTACTGTAATGGCCACAGTGACATAAACATTGAATTGTTTCAGGTGGCTAACTTATCTCTGACACATCCTCTCTACCTTGCTCTCCCTATCGCACTGAAGAAGAGTATTCAATAATGCTGAGCAAGTTACTTGCAATGGAAATTAGCTCTAAAAAGAAAGAGGGTTTATTGCACTTTCTTATCATTCTGCTTGCAGATTGAACATCCTGGGTGACTAGAGGGTAGGCTCACATTCACACAGTGGCTGACAGACGTCCTTCAGGACTAGCACCCAGCACAACCCCTTCTATCTCATTATTCACACACAGGAAAGAAAAGCAGTTACCACATAGAGAATCCCTCTGATTTGGCCCAAGAACCATGGACAAGGTGTGGTGATTTTCAGCTCTAGAAAAGTGTATACGTGATTGATGAGGCATTGATACCTTTTGAAACCCTGTTGCATAATTCAGCCATAAGCTTTAAGTTCTGAATTAGCAATAGGCTTTTAAAAATGCCAATAATACAAGTACTTTATTGAGTTTCAATATGTGAAAATGGCCGAAGAGGGGTATTATGTTCATTAATTCTACTCTCCTCCCAAAGAACCCACAGTGACATGTTTTGGGTCTTCCAAGCCCAGAATCATGCCAGTGTCAGGGGGACCCTGTCCTGACAGTAGCCTGAATAACCCTTTCCTGTGATGCTGCCAGGGTCCCTCACTCCAACAAACAGGCAAATACACAAGGAGGGTTGTGCTCAAACTGACCTGACAAAAGGGCCGATGACCTGAAACTAGGGAGTTAGTGCACCTGTAGGACAGACTCTCTCCTGAGAACAGACTCTCCAGTGTTGACTCTTGGGGCTGGCCCATTTTTTCTGCTCGTCAGTGATTTACTAGGCCTTACTATATTCCAGAAGTCTTCTGAGGGAATTGTATGAAAAAGAAAAGTGTTACACATTTTTTTTGGTTGATAATATCCAAACCCATTTTGATAAAGCCTTGATGAGTGAAATTTTTTTTATACATACATTTTCCCTATAACAGTTATTTTCATGGATTTAAAGAACAATTTCAGTTTCATATAAGGTATTATTTCAGATATAATGCAGTACTGTGCAGGCCAGTGGGAAACATTGACATGAAAGTTCTAGTTTGTTAACTGGATAGCTCACTTTTTCTTTGTGTGTATGGGTGGAGGGGGTAGGGTTTCTTTAATTTCTACACTATTAACATTTTGGGCCAAATAATTCTTGGTTGTAGGGGTCTGCTCTGTGCACTGTAGAATATTTAGCAGCACCCTTGGCCTCTCCCCCACACCCTATAACCATGACTGTCAAAAAAAACCCACAAAAACTCCCGACATTGCCCAATGGCTGGGAGAGAAGTCACCTCAGATTGAGAATCTCAGGTGTGGAATAATAGAAGGAACACAGCATGGGTGTTGGCCACGCCTTGGTTCTGATTTTATTTCTGCCACAAATAAGCTGAATGACCTTGGCCCACTCAATCCTTCAACTGTAGAATGAGGGACTTTGGGAAAACTCAAAGATCATTTCCAGCCTTGAAATTCCATTATTTAAAAAAAAAAAATACTTGGGGATTATCATCAGACTGCTGGTATACCCACTGTATGCTTAGATAGTAACAAGACATAGTGGGAGCCCTTTGATTATTTGACAGAGTAGCAGTGTCTGTAAATGTTTTGTTTGTTTGTTTTTTAACATTCTGTGTTCAGATACAGTTAGGAACTCTTCTATTGCAAGAATAAAATAAACTCCTTTTTTGGTGGCATTTCTTAAGGCTTTATTGTGCTAGTGTACTCTGGGAATTTTTAAAAAGTTTAAATATTTGTAATATTCCCCAAACTTTTGAAGAAAAAATAGGATAGAGGCATAAGATACCCTGGATAGCTTATGTTTTGGCGTTTTTTTTTAAAGATTCGTTTTTTAAAACCATTCATTAATACAAAACAGATTTACTGAGTACATGTCAGGCGTGAGTTACAGCAATAGGGTTAGTTCAAGTAGACAGCAGAGCACTGTAGTTAGAAACATCGCGAGTAGAATTTAGACCCTACCTCTTACATTTTCTTGGTAGGTCATTTTGCCTCTCTGACCCTCAATATATATTGACCTTTACTGGAGAGGGGAGAGCTTATGCAAAAGCAAGGAGTTGAGAAATAGGAGGGGCACATCAGAGGAACAGAGTGCAGCCTTGGCGTGCCATGTGCAAGGCTGGAGCTTTGTCCTGTTGGCAATAGGAAGTCTCTGAAGGGTTTTGGCAGGAGTTTTGCATTTTATTTTATTTTATTTTATTTATTTTTTGAGCTTTGCATTTTAGTACACTTTGGCCACTGTATACATGTAGAGGGGGCAAATACTGAAATTCAGCTAGGAGATAGGAGGACGTGAACTGGGCCAGTTAACATAATGTTGGGAAAGAGGATGATGCAGGAATTATTTAGGAAATAAAACCGGTAGAAGTTGTTAAAGTTTGAATACAGGGGAGAAAAAGAAGGAAAAGTACGGATTGGGTGGAATTCATTCATTAATTCTAAAAGAATTTATTGAGCTCTTACTCTATATGCTGGCTATATCACATTACCCTCATAGCACTTGGGGCAGAAGAGACAAGCAAGTAACCAGATAATGGCTATGGCAGGTGGTAAGTGTCATAATATGGCAGCTACATGGTATAATACGGACTCATTTCAGGGGCAAACATCCTGGTCAGGGAAGCCAAGGGAGCCCTTCTGGAGAGATCCCGTTGATTCCTCAACGCTTGTAGTTAACCATGAGGACTTAACCAAGCTAAGGGGGTGGGTTTGGGATGGGAAATGTTCCAAGTGGAGGGAGTTGTATGTATGAAAGCCCAAAGAATAGTGTTATTCTTCCTTTAAAGGAATGCGATGTGACCTATAATTTCTAAATCCGTCTGATAATGAACCCTGTATTCTTGGAGTTACACTGTAAAATAACCTACAGAAAAATGCATGGCTTCTTCCATGTATATATGTTTTTAAAAATAAATTATTGAAAAGCTCAGGAATTCTTTTGGAAACAGCTTTAATGTGATGTTGTCAAGACCCTGTCGAAGGAATAAACAAAACCTGATTGACCTGATGAACAGAATCATGCCATACACAACTGACTAGTTAGAGGCATTAGAGCAAATGCAGTTTTGCCTTGCATCTGAGTATGTAGTCTGATGATTTGTAAAACCTCCTTAATGGGTACAGCAAGTTATTTTGCCTGGGTGGGACCCTTTTTACTAACTTAAGCAGCTGTTTAAACTTTCATCAGCAAAGTAATTATTAAATCTTTCATGAACATATTGGTTGGAACATTTGTTCACATCTTAACCTTAAGTTGGAAAGTTTCGGGGGGTGGGGTTAAAGAGTTTGAAGCTGGCAGATTTCATTCTTTTTTTTTTCTTTTTTATTATAAACATTTTATGGCTTAGAACCAGCCAACCTAAATCATGGAAGGAAAAATACATGTGTGGTAAGCATGAGGCATTTCATTGTTTATTTTTAAAATTTCTGAAATGTGCTCATAGCTGTGCATGCCTCTGGGCTCATAAAGACAGCAAATGGAAATAGCTCCAGCCAGACAGGCTGTTTTAGATAGATAGCCACCCAGGTAGACAAGGCCGTCCTTGGACAGTGCTCTTTCCGGAGTCAGTAATTCATCCTAGTGGCCAAAATGGGACTTGCAAAGAAGAGGATGCCATCTTTCAGGGTTATTTTTGTTTTTGTTTTTTTTAAAGATTTTATTTAGTTATTTGACAGACAGAGATCACAAGTAGGCAGAGAGGCAGGCAGAGAGAGAGAGGAAGGGAAGCAGGCACTCTGCTGAGCAGAGAGCCCGATGTGGGGCTCGATCCCAGGACCCTGAGATTATGACCTGAGCCGAAGGCAGAGGCTTAACCCACTGAGCCACCCGCGTCCCCCATCTTTCAGTTTTGAGCACCTTTCTTTTATTAATGATGGAGTCTTTTTAATAACAATCATTAGACGAATAATAATCCACATTTATGGAGTGTTTATCATGTCATGGGCAGTTTTCTAGATGCTTCTTGTGCGTTTTCTCCTTTAATTTTCACTGTGACCTTGTCAAGTAAGCCATGCTGTTATACCCACGTTACAGAGGAAGAAACTGAGGCTTAGATCCCAAAGTTCACAAAGCTTTGTGGAAGAGCTAGGAGTAAACATAAGTTTATTCTGTCCTGGAACCCATACTCTGACAATTCATTATCCTGGACCTCTTAGTCTTTTTCTATTCTAGTTTGTGAGATACTGCTATCTGAAGAGCTTTCTGTTTTACCCTAAATGGAAGGAACACGAGCACAACTGTCAACACTATCAAGAGCAGCGAGAAATGCTTGTTGAATACCTATTCTGTGTAGAACTCTGTGTTACAAGCTCAGGAAATAGTCTGATGCAAAGAGAAGAGAGTGTAAAGGGCCCCTTGCGTGGTGGTGAAGTGGAGCAGGCAGTGAATTCCACAGCTTGGATTCTGCAGTACTGACGCAGGGCCTGGGGCGCTCCAGCCTGGCTGGCCCAGCGCAGACCTACCCTGCAGTACTTTACAGTTGGCGGTGTACTCTCCCCTGTATTATCTCATTTAATCCTGACAAACGGGCTGATGATTACAGTTTCACTTTAAAGAGGAAGAAGCGGAGATTCAAGTAAATTACCCAAGTCAGATCCACATTTAATAAGTGTTAAGATTCAAGGTCTTTCCTCTGTAACTTGCTGTAGTCACTGCATAGAGCCCTGCGACTTAGAACATAGAACAAATGCGTTAAGGATGTTCTAAAACACAATCTGAAAAATGAAATTTTTTGGATAAATAATTACTATATAATGCAGTAAAAGCAGTCTCAATCGTTTTAAAATTGACCACAAATTCTTTGATCTCCTTTTAAAAGATAGAACCAGATTACCTTCCCCCATGTGTAGGCTGTACTTAATGATTTGCTTCTACTGAATAGAATGTGGCAGAAATGATGGTGGGTGATGTCCGGGATTAGAACATCAAAAGCATGTGGCTTCTTCCTTGCTCTTTCTCATGGATCACTCATTCTGGGAGAAGCCAGCTGCCATGTTGTGAGGATACTCAAGAGGTCCTGTGGAGAGATCCATGTGGTAAGAAATGGGGGGCCTTCTCTTACCCACCAGCACAAATCAGTCAGTACGTAGATCCAACAGCTCCAGTTGAGCCTTCAGATGACTACAGCCCTGGCCAGCATCTTGACCACACCTCATAAGAGACCCTGAGCCAGAACCACCCAGTTTCTCTGCTCCGAAATTCTTAACCCACAAAAACTATGTGAGGTAATAAATATTTATTATTTTAAGCCACTAGGTTTTGGGATGAAATAATACAGTAATCAAAGAGCACAAGATACACAGAAAGGAATACTATGTCTGAGCTGTCAGGAAAGCTGGCTACTGAAAGGTGAGAGAGATGAGCAGGAATTTAATGGATGGACAAGGAATTTATTGGGAAGTGTTCTGGGCAAAGAGAAAAGTGTATGCAAAAAATGTGCCACAGAAAGGCATATTTTAGGAACTGCAAAGGAAGGACAAGACAGACTCACAACATAAAAATCATAGCATTTGGGGTAGAGGGTTCTCACTAAGTACTTACTATATTATATGACATTGTAGCAGCTAACGTTCCTAAGAGTGATGAGTCTGCAAGGAATTAAAATACATGAGGTGATTTAGGAAGACAGGAAAGCAATCAAAACGTTGAAATATTTACTTCAAAATTAAAATAAAAAATGTACTGTTTAAATCCTTCATGAAAGGGGAGTCCAGGTTATCCGAAATAGCTACCTCCCTATGTTGTTACTGCACTAAACTGTCTGGGTCTGTGTTTTGAAAACTTTAAGCTTAAAAGTAGGGCCAAGAAATAGCTAATGAAGAACACCTGGATTTTCCCCAGGATTTTCACTCTACCGGTTCTGCTACAACAATCAGGTAGAAATTAACGTTTTATAACCAATTATGTGTTTTGCTTGACATCCTGCTAACCAACTGAATTTTTAAAAAAGGGAATTGCCCAAATTGACTTGTTATCCTATGCCATATCTCATTCATGGACTATTTATTGAGTGCTACCCATGTGTTACCTACTGTGACAGGCCCATAAACCGAACCTTTATATTAAGGTTGCAGAAATCTCTTTGCATCCCAGTTCCAACTCCACTGTTTTCTAGAGTTAGTAGCAGCTCCTGGTAGAAAGACTGTATTTATTGTTTAAGTTAGATTTTCATATAAAATTATTATCTCCTTATTTAAAAAACAGAGAAAAATAAAAAGAATTTTTACCCAGAAACAAATTAACTCAGACAATTGCTGTTAACATCTTACTGCATTTCCTTTCCTATGTATTCTTCTATGAATTCTTTTTATATACCTATATTTTATAGTGTCAGATCTGATTTTTATTTAACATCAGGCAAAATATCCCTTGGGATAGAAACTTTAGTATCTAAGTTATTCTGACAAATAGTTATTCTGTAATTTACTTAACCTGTTATTAGAAGTTTTGATTATACATGAATCTTTCAGTAAAAATGATGTTACATCTAAATAAATATGTGGCTAGGGAATTTTGAAGTCTTTTGGACTGTTTATCGGTTTTGCTAAAACAGAGTAATTTTAAATAATAATCAATGGGAAGCTTAGGAAGAGGTTGACATGGTTTCTTTCCATGCCAAAGAACTTCCCTTGGAACATTCTAAGAACACTGTGTGGCCATGTGCCGAATGTGCCGTCATAGTTATGCTGTTAGTTAAATTAAACATGAACGACTGAATGAAGAACATTATTATTCTGTGCACATTCTTGACTCTTAATTTAAGGTTAAACTAACTTGATTTAATGTCATGTGAATTTTTAGCAGCAATTATGGCCAGTTAATGCATGTTCTTCCTTGGTCATGCCTCATCTCTTTGCAAAATTACAGTATTTCATTCCAAATTTATTCTGACCAGAACTTTCTCCCATTTTCCCTCAGTGTTTATATCAGAGGCCTTTTGAGTTTATACTGTAAACCACCACTTGTGTATTTTTATAATAAGCCTCTAAGAAGTAGGCCTGAATATGAGTGCATAGGACTCAATATAGATCAGAGAACTGGACCTCATTCCTTCTTTATCCATCAGGGGCTGTTGTGTGGATGAGAGATACGATCTTAACATCTCTGTTCCAGTCTTTCTCCTCTCCTGTCTGGTGTACCACCACCCAACCAATATTCCTCAAGGATGTCTCAGTACAGAAGTATGCCTCTGTCAAGTTCTATTTAAAAGAGGCAGTGGCGGGGCGCCTGGGTGGCTCAGTGGGTTAAAGCCTCTGCCTTTGGCTCGGGTCATGATCCCAGGGTTCTGGGATTGAGCCCCACATCGGGCTCTCTGCTCAGCAGGGAGCCTGCTTCCCTTCCTCTCTCTGCCTTCCTCTCTCTGCCTGCCTCTCTGCCTGCCTCTCTGCCTGCCTGTGATCTCTGTCTGTCAAATAAATAAATAAAATCTTAAAAAAAAAAAAAAAAGAGGCAGTGGCTCCCCACTTACTGTCAAAAAAAATAAAAACCAAACAAACAAACAAAAAAACACCTTGCATCTAAAAGGTGTTATACTGGTCATGCCTTTCTCCACAGCTGATCTATGTCCTCCAAGCCTGGAAGATTTGCTGTTCCATATGTTTTGTGTCATGTCTCAGTTTCTTTGCCTTCTTCATACTGATTCCCTTTTCTGTATCTACCTGTTGAAGTCTGGCCTACTCTTTCTTTATTCATTTATTCACTTTAATTGAATGATTCCATAACTTCATTCATTTAATAGAAATTTACTGAGCTATAGTTGCATGTCAGACACTGTTCGAGGGCAAGTTCAAATGCTACCTCCCCTAAGAAACCTTTCCTAATCACATCAGCCATATGTAAGTCTTCTCTCTTTACAATTTCCAGGGTCTTGTTTATACTAATGTCTTGTTACTAATCTATATCTCATTGCTGTGTATACAGTAGGCACTCAAAAATGTTTTTTTTTGCATTAAAGAAAAATGAATAGGTGAGTGAATTAATTATTTAAAGAAATTCTTTGCGTTCTCTACCAGTGGAAGCTAATGACTAAAATAAAATGATGAAACTGGTCTAGAAATTTAATATTATTGTGGGTTTCCAGTCTGTGAAACACCCTTTGTGTGGTTTACAACAGAGAAGGGAGTGAATGCTTTTTTTCTCAGCATTCTACCACATTCTATATTATTTAGATATTAAAGGCAGTATTATACTTTGTCATTGCTTTTTATTATAAGGCAGTGTTTTAAGGACGTTACTGAAAAGGAAGATTCCACTTCCAGAGTGCTAGTAGCCTCTTCTAGCATTCAAAAAGCATATATATTAACCAGAATAGTAAGAAAAGCAGTAGCTTAAGTAATTTTGAAAAACCATTTATTTTGAGCAATAAAAACTAGGAGCCTTGATTAGTTCCCAATAGAAGTGAGCCATCAAAACAATAGTCATAACTATGAGCTTGTGTTTACCACCTCTCAGGGATGTTACTGCCCAGTTTGTCATTTAATTCCCCCAAACAACTCTATGTGAATCGGGTACTTTTATTTTGCACATTATACAGATGAGGAACTGAAAATTTAGAGTTAGGCAAATTGGTCATGCCCAGTGGACAATGAAGGTGGTTGGTGGGCAGAGTAAGCCCATGAGCTCAAGATCTGCACTTGTTCAACCTCTGTGCTCTTCTTTTTCTACTCATGAGGTTGGAAATGTGTAGGCTGTGACAGTGACTATACATTGAAGATCCTCTCAGTTACCTTGAATGACTTCTATTTACTTAATTGTTCTGTACTAGCTCTATGTATGGTGAATAAGACTGTTTTTTGCTTTGTTTTGTTTTGAAAAACCATTGGAAACCATTGGAACCCCAGCAAGGGGGAACCTCAAAAAAGCCACCATTTTGAGGCTGTGCACCATTCTGAAGCAGAGTGGGTTTGACTCTCCTTCTGGAGATGATTGATCATTCTTTAAAACCTTGAGTTACTTTGAATTCTTTTTTTTCTTTCTTTTTTTTTTTTTTTTCATTTAGGGCTGAAAAGCAAGGGAAAGGTAAGGGGCCTCTAATGAAGGTATCAGAACTTGAGAAAGGTGTTTTTGTCTGCCCAGGAGTCCTTCCTTTGAGAATGGCCCCTCTCCCAACATTTGTGCTTGTGGTGGACTGCCAACTCCTACTACTAAAAACTGGAATCTTGAGCAGGAACACACAGGGACAGAGCAAGTTGGGGATGACTCATTCATGTTGTTGCTCTGTACAGTTCAGGATCCTGAGCCTCAGGTTTACCTTCTGAAAAATGGGGTTTTGTATGCCTCACAGAGTTGAGGATTCAGTGAGATGTTGTCCATGAAAGCTTTGGCACAGAATAGTTATCCAATAAATATTTACTGTGCTTCGAGATTCTGGGGACAGTTTTTTTTTCCCTGAAAGAAGGAAAGGAAAAAGTAGACTCTTTCTACTGGAGACACATAAGGTGCAGAATTATTGATGGTACTTGAGAAGAACTCGCAACCATTCAAATGATGAGTTAGGAAAAGATAATCAGGGTGATTGTGAACTGTGGAATGATGCACTGCTACTTTAGCATAACACTGTTGTTAAAACTCACAATACTTCATTCTTAAAAAAAGATCAATGGTATGAAGGAAATTCAAGCCTCTTGGGGGTGAGGGTTTGGAGGGGGTGTGGAGGGAAGGAGAAGGATGTTAGTCTATAAAAGGATAGCCATCCAGTCATCCAGTGGCCAAATCCCTTTTTTAATGAATAGAGTTATGGCATTGCTCCAGCATATTAATAAATGTTCCCCTGTGGGTGGTGAGAACTTCAAATGTGAAACAGTGCATATTGGATTTGATAATAAGAATATAGAGAATTATAAATGAGTTGTCCAGGAGGCATCTGTGTTAAGGAGACTTAGGATCAGGACTTTGTGTATTCTAGTCAATGAAAAGTTGTGGGCAGAATTAGGGTGCTGTGGTGGAAAAAGAAAGGATCCCGCTGGTTGGTGGAACATTGATGTGAAGTTATGGGGGAGTTTCAATTAAGCATGTATCTTTGATCTTCAATATGCTGTCTAGAGAGAGTATTAGAAGCTGTAGGTGCAGCTACATACCTACTTAAAATTGACTTTTTGTTATGTTATTTCTAGTTTGATTGACCACCAATTTAGCAGCAGTTGTATAAAAAGTAGGTTGGAATTTGGAATGCATTTCTACATGGACATGAGACTGAAAATCCCTGTTTATCTTATAGCATTAAGTATACTAGAATAAGGTCTGAGAATAAGAGAAAGTTGGTGTGAGGGGCATAAGGTGAAGGAGGAAAAGACTAGAGACTTTGGGCCAACATTTGGCAAACAAAACAAAACAAAAACTTAATAATAGATAATGTTGTCTTTGATTATGGCCCCTCTTTTTTGTCCTTTTCCAATTCCTGATACTTTTTCTTCCTAATAGAACCCTCTTGTTTCAAAACAACCTGATGAGGTTGGTATTATCCCAATGATATAAATAAGAAAGTTGACGCTCAGAGAGACTTATGTAACTTGTTCATGTCCATATAGTAAGTGAACAGGAAAAGTCAATTTCATAATCAAGTATGCCTGGCTCTAAAATTCATGAATTCTGACATTTTTGTCTTGTGATGTCTGAGTTAATAGTGCCACCATTAACAAAATAAAGGAATATACAAAGAATATGGGTTGGAATGGACTATAGGCAAAGGAAAGTTGAATTGAGTTTTAGATATGTTGATTTGAGCTGCCTTGGAATAGCTGTGTCCTGTTCTCAGGTCACAAGAGAAATTCTGGTTTGTTGCCCGGAGGTGGGCATGGGTACTGCTGGAGTGTTTCATTTGCTGCGGAATAGTGGAGAGGATATAGGTGGCTACATAGCTAGCTAGATAGGTAGGTAAGAAGGTAGGTATGTATATATGTATGTAGATAGATAGATAGAAAAGTTTGTTGGTGAGGTGGGTGTTTGGAAGTTGGGACATTTCTGTAGTCACTAGTCAGTATTCCTGTTGCTTAGCAACTTTATTTCCTCATGAAGCTATGGCAAATAGAACTTTCATATATTTTTTTTTTGTGCCTAAGGGCTGATAGTGCTGCCTATGAATGATGCATAAGTGACAATTTTGTGTTACAAGCATTACTCTGACTCTTGGAATCATTGAATCTCAAGGTTGGAAGGGAACTTAATATTCTCTCTTGGATTTGCTCTGTATTCAGACTTTGCTTTACACCTGCATGAAGTCCTTACTGACACATCCCAGTCCTTTAGGTAGCACTCCTTCTATGAAAGATCTTACTTTTGAGGTGAAATCTTTCTATCTGTAAGTAGATATACCACAATTGTTCCTAGATTCAACCATAATAAACAAATGAGCTCTACACGAGAGCTCATTGCACATAGAGCTCATTTGGAAACAGCCTTTATGTATCTCCTAATTTTCTTCTTACTGAGCTGAGTTTCTCCTCCCGTCTCTTCAGTGGTCCTTTGTGGGGAAGGACTCATTGGCCCAGGTTCTGGAAATGTATTCAGCAGATGGCCTCCATTGTCATCTCCTTCAGGGATTGTTTCACTGGCAGAAAGCCGGTCCTACAAGGTCACACCCTGTCCTGGTGTGGTCCACATCCAATGACTGATTCATAGGGGGTATAAAAGCCCAGTTATTTCAGTCCAGTTTGGGACAACTGACAGACCATTTTTGTTCAGAGCTGCCAGTGGGGTCAGCCGAGGCCATTGTTGGGCTGCATCACAACGCAACTTCTCCTTTTGTTCCTTCTCGCATTCTTCCCCTCCCTTTCTTAGGTGTTCATCCCAAGGGCATGCCAACCTCTGGTGCAGTCTGATTCCTGAGAATCCAATCTGTAATGTGTGGCTGCAGGTCTTCTCATGAGCCCTTCACGAGAAGGGATCATTTCCTATATGATCATAATACATTTGGTTTTAAAGAATATTTTAAGTTAATTTTCATTATTATGAATCCAGTGTGGAAAGTTGATATAGTAGAGAAATTTTTCAGTGGCAGTTTCTTAGTTTATGTTCCCCTTCAAAAGCAGAGCCTGAGATAGGAATTATATATGAGTAGTTTATTTTTGAGAAATTATCCCAAGGAACAGAAGTGGAAGACTAGAAATAGCAGAGGAGGGAAAGCCAGTCCAAGGGTTCATTATGGAGCTACTTACCACTATAAACAGCTGGGATGTGTTCCCACTGTGACCCTCTGAGAAGCCAGGTAGAGGGGTCTGCCAGATAATGGAAGAGGAGAGAATTTAGCCATCAGTTCCTGATTCCTGTTGGTCAAGCCTTGCCTTATGAGGTTTTAACTCCTTTGCATCTTCAGGTTTGTGCATGCCTCAGAACAGCTGACTGAGTACCTGCCACTTTCCCAGGAAGCAGGCACAGAAAGCCCAGGGCAGAAAGTGAGACATGCCAGGTACAGCTGAGGCAAAACGCTATCAGGTTACACCTGTTCACAACTGGTTGCCGCAGCAATTGTGGGCCTAAAAAGTTGGACTGAGAAGATACAAGCCAGGGCAAGAAAGGACCAATACAGGGTAACAGCTACAAGTAATAACATTGTGTTTCTGGAACTTTCTTTGTATATGGGTTTTATGAAGGACAGAATGCACTGGACTGTATTTTCTCCTAACAAGTCCATGGAACTGTTGCTAGGCTTCTCTTCTTTGATCATAAGAGGTAGAAAGACTTTCGGATGCATTGGAAGTAGTGAAATGGTACACTCACTCATGAATAAAATACTTCTCTTGGCTAGCTAGACTTATCAATGTTAAAATACCACAAAGAGAAATTGCAGAAACCACTATAAAAGGTCTTCACATTCCTCGTGCTTTTCTACCAATAGCAGACATTTATTGCCAAGTATTTTGACAATGCTTTGTCTAGGAGTCCCTTTAAGCATGTTTGATTTAGTTGCTCTGTGTCCATGGCATTTCAAATGTCACGGAGATTTGACTCTGGTGGTGTTAAGCCGTGCAGCAGTCTATTGTTAAATTGGGGTAAGAAGTAAGGGAATTGAAAAGTAACTTGTAATCGAGATGAAAGATCATCTTTCATTGATTGGACTCAGGTGCTGATTTAGTGTCATATCCTGTATAGGGACTACTGTCCCTTAGGCTTGGATTAGCCACTAGTGACTCAGCTCTGAAGTGGTGAGTCCCAGTGATCTCCATCCTTTCATAGCCAGTTTTTCACTGGCAGCTTCCTAATGGGCCAGTCTTTGGGGGTGCCAAGTGGCAGAGCTACGGGCTTTCTTCAAGAGATTTGAGAGATGTAGTCAAACAGCCAGTTACCATTTTTATTTACTTTGGGAGAGCTTTGAGTCCCGAGACCCGCATAAGATGGCCCTGGTAGGTTTTGCATTGTCTAACAAGACATGTCAAAAATTTCATAGTTGTCATCCCAGGAATGGCAGAAGCCGAAATGAGCAGACCAGGATGGAGAGGCTGGTGAGAAAGGAAGGGGCTTGTGAGAGCCACACAAGACCAGATATCCAAGCTACAGAAGGAGGAAGGTCAGTTAAGGCAAAGAAGGATAAACAGGGTTGAGTTCTTGAAATTTGTCTCAGGAGCAGGCAGCTGGTTAGGAGGCTGAGTGGGAAGAAAGAGGTGGGGCCCAAAGCCAGAGAGCCTAGGAAGTCAGATGTCAGGTTGTGGCCCAGATTCCTAGTAATAGCAAATATTTATTTTGTGTCACTAATTATTATGTGTCAGGTGCTGTTCTAGTCATTTTGTGTGCATAAGTAATCTCGGTCTCACACTAAGTTTTTGGGGTAGGTGCTATTATTATCAAACCTCTTTAATGCATGAGCTAACTAAGGCACAAAGGGGTCAGATAACTTGTCCAATTGTCTCATGGCTCTTACGTGGTTGAGCCTGGCTTCAGACTGGGCAGTCTTTTCCCAAAGTTCATGTTCTTCTGACTGTTGCTTAGTGCTTCCATTCTTGCTTTTGAGGAAGAAGCTTCTTACATATTATGCTTCGAGATGGAAGCCTAGGTTGGTTCCGAATATGTTGGGGGAGAGAAGGAGATGGGAGTATCTGATATACATTTTATAAGCTGCCTCAGATCCATCTGGGCCACCTGCCTCTTGCTTTCACTGTCCACACAACCTCCTGGTAGTCTGCCTGAGGAGAACTGGGCCCTTGCCCTTGCCTGTCACTGCTGCATGGCCAGCCAGTCCCCTGCTTGGAGTTTCTGGCTCTTCCTGCCATTTCAGGAGTTGGATGACACAGCCAACCACAGGGCCTGGGATGAGGCCCCATGAGCACTGGAAGAAGCTGGATAGTACATTCTGGAAGTGCCCGAAAGTTAACTCCCCATGGGGTGAAATTTGACAGAGGAGAGTGAGGGACAGGCTGGAAGTGGCTAGACAAATGCCTTCTTTTTTTCTCTGTCTCACAAATGACTCCGAGGCACATGTTTTCCTTCTGGCACATCCAGAAACATCCTTTGTGTCAAATGGATTCACCTGCCTTGAGGACCTGTTGTGTCTCTCTGTGGTTTATCTCAGAGTGATGGGCAGCGTGGTCAGTCCTCACTTGGCATTGCCCGACCCCCTTCCTAATCTCCCTTTCCTCCTTTCTAACCCTTGCCACTCTGGGTTTACTCCACCTCCCTCACCAGAAAATCTTGAAAGTCAAGCTGAGAAAATGGGCCTGGGCTAAAAAGTGAGAACAAATGGAGAAGCAGGCAATGTCTCAGCAATACTTCTTTGTTGAATGACAAAAGGACATCGATTTTTTGAAAAACTCATTTAGAATAAAGTGGAAGTTGATACTATGACTAATGGGGAAGTTGCAGTGCTTAATAAGAAGTTAATTTTACCACAACATGAGTACTTACAAAGGAGGAGTGAAAAACCTTGTGGGAGTAATCTCTCCCTGGTTAGGCAGATTGGAGATAGCATTTGCTTTAGAGCTGTCAGGCCTTCCCCTCCTCCTGTGTTACCTGTAGCGGGGAGAGCCACCATTTTCTAGGAGCTTGGGTATAAGCCCTACGCTGCCCTAATGGTCAGTACACTCTCATTTAGTCACTTGAGGTAGGAAAAAGATTCAGTGACGTGACTGCTGAACAGCTAATGGGTTCCAGTGCCAGAGTTCACACCCAGGCCTGCCAAACTCCAAGGCCTATGCTCAGGACTGGTGCCTGCTGCCTTCTGGAAAGTTCTTTATCAAGGGAGGTTATTTGGAGCAGGGAAACGCCACATGGAGAGGAAATATGGCAGAAGAGCATCTTAGTCCCTTTGTCCTCCTTTAGTCCAAAAGCAGCTTGTGGTGCGGCCAGCTGCTAGGGTCCGCGGCATCCGTGCCCACCTGCCCGCTTCTGGGTAGTAGATCGTGGGTACTTGGAAGCCAAGAACACCTCCCATTGTGAAGTAGTAAATGGGCCCTTTGGCTCCTTGATCTCACCTTCATGTATTAGAGCAGCGTGGATAAGTCCTCTGCGTCTGCCTGGCAGAGCCCTGCCCCGAGCCTACCACAGCCAGCAGACTTCTTCCTCAGGACCTTTCTTGGTAGGTGTCCTTAGAGGAGCCAAGTTGTCTTTACAATGATTCCTTTGATCTAAAGCTCTCGCTTCCCATCTCTCCCTCCTTGGGGCCTCCCCAGGGTTTTGTGTTCAGGCGTAAGTAGGACTTTATTTGCCAGGGAAGGAAGCCATAGTACAGGAGATCCACACAAAGGAGAGTACAAATTGCATTTCCTATTTGACTTTGACGTGTCTCATACCACTTCTCATTACCCTCCTAGTAATGTTTTTGTGGTTGTCTTTGTTTCATTTTCCTTCGATTTTGTTATTTGTTGTTTAAGTGCTGGAGACAAAAGGCCCTTGTTGAAAGTCATGAGTCCTGGGACATGACTGCAGCTGTGGCTTACCAGTGGAGGGTGACCTTGATCTGCCACCCAGTCCCCTGGGGACTCAATTCATTCACCTGCAAAATGGAAGAGGGGGTGAGATTATTTATTCCCAAACCGTGCTGATCCTGAGACTCACCACAGATGCTATTTCAAAAGGGCCCCATCTCAGACCTACTCATCACAGTTCAGGTGAAGGGAAGACAAGGGAGCATAGGGAAGGAGGAGAGGGTCCCCTGGTCATTCTGATGCATAGTTCAGGACCCACTTTATGCAGTCCTGCTGGTAGCACCGCTCTGGTAGTGCCATTGGCCCTGTATGGACTTGTGGGCATACAATATGGTTGGGGCCTCTGGGAGTTGTGCAACACAGCCCCACTGTGGGAGCTGACTTCTGCAGAGGGTCATTTCCAAGCATGGCACTCCTCGGTGTTAGGACAGTAGAATGACCTGCCGAGTAGGCATCGGCCCAGAAGCCTGTGGTGAAGGGTGGGAACACAGTAGCTATGACAACAGAGTAGAAACCTGGAAGGAGCTTAAGAACAGCTAGGCAACATTGACTCACAGGAGGCTGGCTACCGGATTATCCACGTTACTGGTACCTATCTGAGAAGAGGGATAGGTCTATGAAGAAGTAGGGCATCACAGGTGGCTTGGTCCAAATGGTGGGCCTTGGGTCAGAGCTCCCCAGACAAGGTTCAGTTGAAGAGAAGCAGGGCTTTCTCCCAGCTAAGCCAAGCTTATAGTTGCCAACTAGTATCTCCAGTTGGGGGGTTATTTGCCTTTGTTTTCACTTTATGTATTATGACGTTCTCTTTGAAAAAATAATCCAAATCAAAGAAAAGAAAAAAAATTGTTCATACTTAATGAGGCCTGAGTAGAAATGTCACAGTAGCTGCCAGAAGCTAGGCTGTATTGATAAAAGACTAGAAAAAGAATCGGGGCACTGGGACAGATAACAGGTTAAAATTCTGGGGGAAGGTGGTTAGGATGGAGTCATCATGGTAAGTGAGTATTTTTTTTTCTTAAGCTAATAAGATGCTGCTGAGCAGGCCTGAATGAAGTATGTTCATTGCCTAGGACAGTACTTTGCTTATTTTGCATTGAAATCAGTTGAAGCACGTGTCAAAAGTGCAGATTCCTGCCAAGCCCCAGCTATTTCGGAGTCACTGGGTATGAAGGGGTCACCTGGACTCCTCATTTCACATGAGCATTCAGGATCCACACTTTTGAGAATCCTGTCCTAGATGTTGAGAGGAAGGATGGGGAGCTCTGTCCCAGAATTACATTAGCTCCTCTGAGCGTTAGGTTCCCTCCATGTAATATGAATAGTGTTACTTTCCCCTACCAAAACTGCAATCCTCAGAAACAAATTTTCAAAATACAGTAGCTACCCATCACCCGTGTTGTGATGAGCACTGGGTGTTATACGCAGCTAATGAATTGTTGAACACCACATCAAAAACTAATGATGTGCTATATGCTGGCTAACCAAACATAATTTAAAAAAAAAAGAATTTAATGGTAAGGAAGAGCTAAAAAATAAATATACTGGATAAAAGAGATGGTGCTAATTACTTATCATAGAAATCTACATGAGTTAAAATCCATTTCCTGGGCTTCTGTAAACTTATCTCCCACCCCTACTGCTTAGTACAGGGATATGGGTATGGAAGGTGCTATGCATTTGTATAGTGTAGTACAGTATATACTATTGCATTTGCTTAGGAGCCCTTGAAAGGTTTCTAGGGTATCAAAATAGAGAACTGCTATTATTTATGTCTCTGTGCCTATTAGAAAACAGGATCTTCCAGAACAATGTAGAAGGAGAATTTGCCAAGACAGATGGATGGAGGGAGCCCAGCAGATAAGGAAAACAAATACTGACCAATACATTATATTCATAATTTATTTTATATTTATAATACATTTGTTTCTATTTGGGAAATGTGTTAAAATCTAGCTGCTGTAACGAAGAGATCAAGGATGAAGTGGCTCAAACAAGAATCAGCTTATTTATTGCTCATGTAGCAGGCGCGAATGGTACATTTCTCCCGAGTAGCTCAGCCGCCCGTGGTCATTCAGGGTACAGTTTCCTTCCATCTTGTTGCTCTGTTATCACCTAGGGCACTGTCATCATTGCATTGCAGAAGCTAGCTTGTCACCCAAGAAAGCGAATGTGAAACATCTCAAGGCTCAGACCTGGATGTAGCCCATATCACTTCCATTCACAAGGCGTTGGTGAGCCTGAAAATTGCTGCTATGCCTAAGTGAAGGGGGGCTGGCAAATGTAGCTGAGCTGCATAGCCATAAACCCAGCTCTGCCTCTATTACTAATGCCGTAGATGAGGGGAAGAACAGAGCTGGGGACTACCTAGCAGTCTTGGCCACAGGAAAGGTGTATGGAACTCTGAAAGTGGAGCCAATCACTACCTTTCATGGCTGCACTAATTAGCCAGAGCTGTGGCCTGTGCTGGGGAGTATTCTGTTTCCTTTGACGTGTTGTTCCCAGCCCGTCTCAAATGTCATTCCTAGTATCCACCTAAGCCTCTAAGTTATTCTGGGCAATGTGGAAGTTGGCTTTCCCATTTCTCAGTTGTGGGGTTCTCCTCCAATAGCCTGTGTAAGGTCATGAGAAAAGACTTATTGAGTCCTGTCCTAACAGTTAATAAATGTGCCCTTGGTTGAAATATGTTGGCAAAAATACCAGTGTGAATTGTCATCCATTTGCCGTTCCGACAGTTGTGATAAAATGAATCTCAAGTGTGACTATTGTCACGTCATCGGAGGTTCTGAACATTAAGAATGTTTTCTTAAGGATCATCCAGGCAGAAAATGAGTTCACAGATTTTCAGCATTTTTACTGATAATTCTCGAGGCTCTACTTGTCCCTGTACTCTCTTTATTCTGTACTACCTATTTAATCTCTCCCTCCCTCCCTTTCTCTCTCTCTGTCTCTTTAGTGGGTGGGGGAAATTCAGGGAAAGAATGTTCCACCATGACAATGTATTTCTAAATTCCTCGGGCTTGTTATTTTGTGATATATAGCACTATTTGAAACAGGGTCTTATAATTAGCTGTCTTGGGATGTTCTAAAGGTGATGTCACTTGGCTGCCATGCATCTTGCAAGATGAGTGACTTAGGCTGGAAGTTGGCAGGTGACAGACACTTTTAAGGAGGATGCAAGCAGTTTGGTAGAAGTGAGAGCTGTGCCTGAATGGGTACACTGGTTTAGAGTGATCTCCCCGCCATGTGAATTGGAGCCTTATGAGACTATGATGTGACTCCAGTGCAATGAAGGTCCTTCACAGAATTGGAAGGCAAGGCTGTGAGGACTGAGATTGTTCAGGAAGCTCAGATGACTAAAGGCAGAAACATTCATGTGTATAAGTGGGGAACGGGAGATAGATTACCTTTCTGACAACTAGCTGACATTGTCATTAAAGTTTGTCTTACTGGAAGAATTATGCAGCCATTTCTCTTTTCGGTTTCTCTCTCTCTCTCTCACACACACACACACACACACGCACACACACACCACATATGCACGTATATTTGGGGGCAGGGATGTTTGGTTTTATTTTGTAACACAATTTAATAGCCTCTTCTATTCTCCAGGAGATCTAGGCTGCCGGCCATGTTCCCACAGTATTTTGGAATTATTCTGGAATTCTTCCCTCTACCCTCAGCCTGTCCCATCACCCAAGTGATTTTAGTGATTCTCTAGGGCCTCACCAACATAGCTTGGTGAATGTTGCATCTTGGATTTTATGTTTTGCCACTTGTGATAGCAATGTATAATAAAACCAAGATGTGACCTGTTTTGTGTCCAAGAACGCATGTGTCCAGGATTCTGCCTGTGATGTGCAGTGTGCCTTCAGTGAGGGGACAGCTGTGGTGTGAATGGATCTGTGAGGTAAAAAAAGGGCTTTAATTTCTCTTCCTCTTTTCCCATGGTTATAAAACTTTGTTATGGTAAGCTAACCCTCTGATATCATATACAACTGCTGGCATTCTAGGTTGTTTTAATGGCCACTCCTTATTGCTTAATCCTAAGTATTACCATCTGTTTCTTTCTTAATTATAAATGCAGCAGGAATTCACAATGACATCAGCAACGGTGGAAATAAAATGGAGTTAGAGGCCTTGTACTTGACACCAGCCAGGCTTCCTCTAACGCTTTTCTTCTGTTACAGGCATTGGCTGGTCAGAGAGAAGAATTCCTCAGCAGTTTTCTCTCTGTCTCAATGTACTTACTTTGAGCGTATCATGCTATAAGCTGAACATTTATTTAAGTGAGAGCATTTTAGTGAGACTGAGCTGTGTCCTTGGAGCTGGGGATGTGTGGGCAGATCGTTCTCACAGTATCAGAGGCCAGCGGTGTGATTGTTCTGCTGTTATTGGCATGTGTTTTTGTGAGAAGAGAGATGAATGGTAATAGCCTGATGACATGAGTCATGTCCATACCCCAGAGAGGAGCTGGGAGTGGACATCTAAGGGGCTGTGATCAGCCCACTAGTAGCCAGTCTTCCTGTCCCCGAATAATGAGGGCACGTTTGTGGAGGAAGGTCATGTAGAAATTGAAGGAATATGTAAGTCTGCCTTACTTAGGCTTATATTTTTCATTAAGTGGGAAAACTTAATCAATTTTAGACTCCTAGCATTTTAGAATTAAAAGAAATCCTTAGGAATCATCTAGATCAAAGCCATGGTCTCTTCTTCCTTTGTCTGGTACTTGACCAGGTTGAGCATGAGCTCTGGAGTCAGCAGAACAGGGTTCCAATCGTGAGCCACCTGTGCGTGCTTTGCATGCTTTTCCCTGAATTCTTAGAGCCTTGGTTCCTGGGTGACCGTGGATGTTTCATAACACTTCTTGTGGAGCCTACTGTTTGGATTAAATGAGAGAGAACATGTAAATCCTCATCCGTGTGTGGCCCCTGGTTTTCTTCCCTTCCTGCCATTCACCTTTAGGACACTTGAAGAAGTGTTGGTCAGAGAGGTCAGATGCCTCACCCAGTGTTGTACATCTAGTTATGGTGGACCTGGAACCGGAAGTAATATCTTCCAAGACCAGTGTTTTCCAAGATTTTTTCTCAGTAGGTCATGTCTAGACCTGTTGTCTTTCTCTATCCATGTTACCCATGGAACTTTTGTATAATAATAACCCTAATAATTACCACTTGTATGATGCTATTTAATCTATAAAATACTCTTTAAAATGTATATTCCCATTGAATGTGCGGTTGCTGAAATCATTATTAAAATCACATCATTACTCCTCTTTTATAGTTGGGGAAACCTACAAGTGTCTTGTTGAGGTCACACTGAAGATTGAGTGAGGACCACAACCCAGGTCGTGAGACCCCAGTGTGTGGGGTTCACTGTGTTGTAAGTGCACGCTTACTGTTACGCCAGCATATAGAGCAGAGGACAGAGACGTGAAGCAAAGAGCCATCACAGTTGTTGTCCACAGTTTAGTAGCTGCAGGTAGGACACTTCAGGACAAGGATGCTCCCAGAAGAGCAGAACAGTTTTCTTGAATTATATTAATGTTTTAGCCATCTGTGTGCTTTCTGGCCACCAGAAGGATCCCCTGGGTGAGTAAAAGAGGTAGAGCAAGGGATGGTGGGTTTCCGCCAAGAGGAGCTGGAGAACCAAACCAAAAGAAAACAAAATGTACAACAATCAGGAAAGGCCCTTGCTCCAACATGCAGATGAGTGGTTTGCTGCTTCAAAAATGCAGCTCATAAATGAGAAGACCACGTGAGTTGTTTGTTCCTGCCAAGTCTATGTTCAGGCCCGTAAGGATCAGGCTGGTGCCTGCCTGTTCTCACGAGGGCCTATGAGGGCTCAGCAAGAGAAGAGTCAGTGATCCTTGTGCCGGGCCTTGTGTCCCAGGGCCCTGTCCAGACGAGATGTCTCCTTTGCGCTTTCCCAGCCTCTAGGCCTTGTGTTTTGTCTGTCCCTCGCTCTGTGGTCAGTGATCCTCAGAGATAAGGACAGCTTAGTGAGTGTCACTTCTAATCGTTCTCCCATGGGTAATGCCATGCTCCTCCTGTCCCGCATCACTGAGCCGCCAGGCCCCTGTATAATAAGCAGGCTCACTGAAAAGCAGTCCTTTCCGGCAATAAAACTAAATCTTTTAATCTCAGAAACCCTCATATTGACCATGTGCAGAAAACATGCAAATTTTAAAAAATGTAAATATTGACGTTCTGAGGTTTTTCTATGTAACCCGATTTAGTTTGACTTTCTCATTATTTCTGCTATTTCCGGGGGCATTTTACTGAATCCAGGTTTATAAAGCAGCACAGGGGCAGTGTTATTCAGAAGGTAATAACACGGTCTGTGGAGTCCGGCAGACCTGAGGTTGAGTCCTGGATCTGCAGTTTCACCATGTCCCCTCACATCAGAGCTCTGAGCCTCGCTGTCCCCATCAGTACAATGACAGCGATGGTACCCACCCACCACCAGCGCTGGGAAGACCAAACGAGCGGCCGCCTGTGAAGTTCTGTTAATTCAAAAACAGCATTTTGCCTGATCTCACTCCCAGAACCAGATGAGTGATTCATTTGTGATGTTTTTTCCTCATTAGGAAGCTTTAGCTAGACAAGGTCATTCCGGATTCTTTTAACAGGTGAGATACATTCATTTTATTGAAAGAAATAAAAAATATTATTTTTAACACTTTGTACCTTGCTATTAGAAGTCAAGTCTTATAACATCAGTTCATTTTCACTTCAGGTTACTTTCATTTCTTATCCTTTCACTGTGAGCAAGGCAGCAAGAAAGGCATCCTTTCTGTTATCTGGCATACGAATGTGAAAATACCTTCTATGTGCCAAGTACATCTCTGTGAGTATATTGTTTGTTTTAATCCAGCCTTTTTTTTTTTATGTCAGAAAAATCTTCAAGTTCCATTGTAATAATAAGGACTAGAAATGCTTATGAAAAAGTACATTAAGAGATAAGGCTATTCTTGAAGACTCAGGGCCATATCAACAGGTTATTATATTTTTGTAATTCTATTAAATCCAGGCATGTGCCAGCCAAATTCATGACTTTATATAGGGTGGTTTTTTTCCTTTTTTTTTTTTTTTTTTTTTTGCTTTTTGCTTTTTGCTTTATAGAATTCATGCTAAAATAAAGGACTGTGAATTCCTTTGCCAACTCTTTGAAGGAAAGAGTAGAATCTGACCTACCTCAAAGGAGTATTAAGAGAAACAACCAAGTTATATTGCTGCAGGCTTAGGATCTTTATTAAATAGTCTGGTAGGTCAAATCTGCCTTAGCTGCACAGAGTGATTCCATATGCTTTCCTCTGAAACTTCTCCTTTGTATCTGTAAGTGGGGCTGTTCTGAGCCCAGTGTGAGAAGCAGCAGTGGATGAGAAGCTCTGAGATGAGGAGAATGCACGAGACATGCCACACACAGACAACTCATCCCGATCAGGATGCCCTCAACCCTGGCAAGGCTCGGACTGGCTGCTCTCTCCCACACTTTCTCCTTGCTGCTCTGCTCCCACCACACACAGGGCCTGAGCTTATGCGCACCCGTATGCATACAGCCTTCTTCTCTTAGAAATGCAAAGTGTAGGCAATGGTGTTCTAGATGAAAAGGTACCATGATCCTCTGCTTTGAAGAAAACTCTGTATTCAACCCTTTGATTCTGCTAAATATGCAGAAGCATGAAGCCAGGCAATCAGGCAACCACATGTAGCTCCAGATGCATCATACATATGGGCCATTGTCCACACTGCTGGGGAGGCTGGCAGCATTTTAAAAAATGGTCATAACACATATGGTCCCTTGCTTGTTGCTCTGGCTTCCGAGGTCTTGCTGATCCAACCACATCATCCTTATGCTGTTTCCAGGAAAGCAAATCTCTGTTTGCTCTCAGGCTGTGAACTCCCTGAGCTTCCCTAGCACAAGGTGGTGGAGAAGTTAATCCAAATGACAGTGACGGGCAAGGAGCTTTGCCATACCCCTGCTCTTGCAAGGAGAAGGGACAAGTGTGAGGTGTCACAAGAGGAAATTAACTGGATTGGACCCTCTCAATTTAGTGTCTGGGACCCCCACTCAAGCTTTTAAGCTGTAAGAGATGATACTTTCCAATTTCCTTTCTAGCCAAGACGCCGGGTTTGATTCAGGGTGGAGTATTGTACGTATTTTCTAAATGTCCTACTTCCCATCTCTCATCATCCAAAACTTCAAAAAACAACTTAATGGAAGTTGTTTTGTTTATGTAGCTATTTATAAATTGTTATTCAGTTTGAAGTCTTGCTGCTTGCTGAAAACTTTACCAAAACAAATGGTTTTGACAGGCATTTACTTCTCAGCCGTTACTTTGCTGTTTACACACCCACATGATTACCTTGAACAGCACTGCAAAGAAATTGCAAGATAATGCTGCCTCAACACATGCTAGGTTTACAAAGTGATTATAAATGGTTTTTAAAGAAAATAATTCCCATTCCTTTCATTGTGTTCAAGCTTCTCTACATAATTGTGCCCCACGCGCATTGGGAGACTGGTGGGTAAGTCGGGGCACAGAGCCAAAGCAATTTAGCTGTTTTTCAATAGACAAATTATATTAGTGCTGCTTATACTTTCACTTTTAAATTAATTTGACCAACATTTATTAAGTACCTTCAACATGTTGTAAGGAAGCTTTACCTCTCTTTGGGTTTGAGTTTTTTACTTGTTTTGATTAGTTTTGTGAAAGGAGGACTTTATAGCTATGAAAAGGCAGTGGTAGTTACTACAACCTAGATATGAAAAAAAAAATCGATTCATTCCTTGAATGCCTCCGTCCTGGAGCCACTTATAGTAATGGCAGCAAGACTGTGAAAAGGCAAGAACGGGGCCCTGAGCAGAGCTCCAGGGATCCGTCTGCAGCGGTTACAGCAGGTATGGGCAGTAGGAAATTAATAGATAGAAGCACTGCGAGGGGTGCTGGCATTTTATCTATCCTGTGAACAGGTTTAGGAAATATAATTGGCTGGTGCTCAGAAAACTGAAATACGATTTTTGTGATAGTAATTTTCCCTGCAGCTTTGGCATTTTCCTTTCCATTAAACTTCTTAGTTTTTAGGGAGGGTAATACAGCCCCTGTCCTGCTTTGTCATTTTGGGATGATTTATTTTAAAATTATAGTAAGGGATTTTGGGTCAGAATTCCACGAGGCTAATTGCAAACCGAGTTTGCCGACTCCAACTAACCATAAATGGTCCCCACCTCCAGCATATAGAACAGGAAATGGCATGCTTGCGTGCCAGGAATAAGGCAATTGCTCAGATGGAATAACACTTGGCAGTTTGGGGGAATTTGTTGATGGAAGCCTAAATCGTAGGTTAGAGACTGACTTGTGGGATGCACTTCTGCCAATTATGGTCCATTGTGCAGTCAAAAATGGGAAAAATTACTTACTGCAGCTGGTTCTTTGGCACTGAAATCACTGATGGAATAATCAGAGGGAAATCTTGTAAGTTATCAGAAAAGATGGATTGTGATACAGGATGCTGGTTTTGTGGCTTATCTGCCTTGCCTGTCTCACAGGACATGGAGGAGGAAAGGGAGCTGGGGAACAGTTGGGTGGTCCTTAGCACTGACTCACTTAGTGATAACTGAGACCTGCAAATGACTTTTCCCTTCTGCCACTGAAGGGGCCTGTGATTTTTAACAGTTGGGGCCTTAAGAGTACCCTTGTCATGATGAGCACCAGGTGATGTATGAATTGTTTTAATCGCTGTGTTGTATACCTGAAACTAGTATAACACTGTATGCTAACTAACTGGAATTAAAATTAAAATGTAGGGACGCCTGGGTGGCTCAGTTGATTCAGCGTCTGCCTTTGGCTCAAGTCATGATCCCAGGGCCCTGGGATGAGTCCCACATCAGGCTCCCTGCTCAGCGGGAGAGTCTGCTTCTCCCTCTGCCTGCCACTCTGCCTACTTGTGATCCTTCTCTCTCTCTCTCTCTCTCTCTCAGTCAATAAATAAATAAAAATAAAATCTTTAAAAAAATTTAAAAAAACAAACAAACAATGTAAAAAAAAAAAAAAGAGTTGGGGCCTTAGAAAGGTTCTTTTTCAGTATGTCTCTTGTGTCTAAGGCCCTTGGCATAATTGGAGAGGAGGAGACAAGCTCTCTGAGTGTCTGTAACTGCCTAGTTTAGGAGCTTACACACTGTATACCTAGAAGTCTGCAGCTGGAATGCTGAACCCCAGAATAACTATAGCCGGTTATTACAAGCATGCCTATGACTGAATGTACTTTTTTCTTTTTCATTCATGGACTTGTACATATCCTAAAAAAAAATCACTCTAAAAATAAGATTTGTAAAAGAGGAAATAAGAAAACACACTACTCACCCACATAGACTAAATGGGCTCCTCTCCTCACTGATGAATTCTAAGTCATTTGAGTCTTTCTGTACTTGTCTCATTTAATGCTCCTTTCCCAGAAGACCTCACCATCATTCACCTCTGTGTCCTCCATCACCGTGCTCCCAGTATTGAGGACAGATCTTCAAGATGCCTTTCTTGAGGATCCCATGTCTCTTCTTTCTAATTTCCTGCTTTCATCCTCTGTGCTTCGGTCGAAATGTCCTGCTCACCTCAGCCTTTTCTTTGGATTGTAAGTTACCTGAAGGGACAGCTGCAGTAGACAGCTGATATTTTAGTGTATTCAGCATCTGCTTCCCCTCCTTCTGGAAATAGTGCACTACTTACTTGGGAGAATGTACTCTCTCCTACTGCGTGCAGGCTAGGTAACAACCCAGTTAAGATGTTCCCATTCCAGGCACCTGGGTGGCTCAGTCAGTTAGGCAACTGCCTTTGGCTCGGGTCATGATTCCAGGGTCCTGGGATCAAGTCCCACATTGGGCTCCCCCTGCTCTGTGGGGAGCCTGCTTCTCTCTCTTCTTCTGCCTGCTACTCCCCATCTTGTGCTCTCTCTCTCTGTGTGTCAAATAAATAAATAAAATCATAAAAAAAAAAAAAGATGTTCCCATTCCTCTGTGCCCAGAGGTGGTCACATTATGCAAATGAGGCCACACAGAGCCTTGTGATACACGTGGCCAGTTTCCTGGGTTATCTGCTTTACCTGCTGTTCTGAGAATTTGAGCTTTAAGTAGAATTCCTCCACAATGGAAAAGTTCTAGAGCTGATTCCTGTCAAGTGAGTTCCCTGAAAAGAAGGCAGTAAATCCCTGGTGCCTGCTTCCCATCCTTTATAAAGACCGGTCAGGTAGCTTTACCTTCATTCATGTGAGCTGCCCCATATCTTCCCAATAAATCCCTTTATTTTGTTCCGGTTGGCCCAAGTTGATTGTTGTTCACTGACAAAATATCCTGATTACAGACTTCATCTTCTAGTGCCCATGTAAAGGTCACAATGGGGTGCAACAGGTTGAAAACATTGTGAGGCTTGTTGCCTACAGTTTCAAAAGTTCTAGAATTCAAAGTGATCATGGATATGAACTAAACCAAATAATATTTTCCCTTATATCACTTCAATTCTGCGAAGAGTTTTAGAAACTTGTGAGTTTAAAATGGTGAGTTAGAGTAGAAATAATGGAAATTTGCCACCTTCTTAAAGTGAACTTTTTACTGAAGAACAGTTTTGAATTTATAGAATTACTATGGAAACAGTGCAGAGTTCCCATATAATTCACACCCAGTTACTATTAACATCTCACCTTACTATGGTACATTGGTCATAATTGATGAACCAATATTGATGTTGATCCATATTTTATTCATGTTCCTTCAGTTTTTCTCTAGTGTCCTTTTCTTGTATCTGAGTTTTACCCAAGAATCCACACTACATTTAGAAGTCTCATCCCTTAGACTCTCCATGGTATGAGGGATTCTCAGACTTCCCTTGTTTTTGATGGCCTTTATAGTTTTGAGGAGTATCAATCAGATATTTTATAGAATATCCCTCAGTTGGAGTTTGTCTGACATTTTTCTAATGATTAGACTGAGCTGTGTACTCTTGGTAGGAAGACCACAGAGGTAAAGCACCCTTCCCATCACATCACATCACATCAAGGGTAGATGCTCTCAACTTGATTTATCACTGTTGATAATGACCTTGGAAATCTGGCTGAGGTTGTATTTGCCAGTTTCCTGCACTGTAATCTGTTTCCCCTTTCCATACTGTACTCTCTGGAAGGAAGTCAGTGTGTGCAGCCCGCACTTGAAAAGAGTTGATGAGTTATGCTCCACCCCCTTAAGGGTGGAGTATCTCATTAGTTACTCGTCATTCTTCTGCACAGGAAATTTGACTATCTCCCCTTGTCTGTCTACTTACCTTTTCAATCTTTCATTTAATTTGTATGGATGCATGGATATTTATCTGTATTTTAGATTATAATCCAATACTACTTTGCTTTGCTGCTCATATTGTTCTGCTTTGGCCACTGGGAGCTCTTTAACTTGGCTCCCCATCCCTTTGACATACTCCCATTCTTGTGGGTTTTTGTTTTTGTTTTTGTTTAAGCACTTTCTTGCTTTCTGGCCATGCAAGGTGCTCTAAGTTTATCATGCTTATTTTCTGCCCTTGTTCTAGAATCAACCATCTCTCCAAGGAGCCCTAGTTCTTTTCTGGAGAATGGCATTAAAAACCAAGATCGGGCATTAGGTATGCTTGTTACTCCTGGGGTGTCATTGCTGCAGATCCTCTCAGCCAGCAGAGCAAGGAGGTATGGGTTGGTATACTAACCCATTTGTGTATATATACCTGGAAATAATTCTATGGCTAACCATCTTGTCTATATTAAGTTAAACATGAATTCATACTGTCTCCAGCTCTAATGCCTTACCACATTGTCACATTGTCCTCTTCCTTTCCTGTAACCTGCCTCCTCAGCTGTGAGAAAGCTGGATCCCACCAGCCTCCCCACAAATACTTAATTGTTCAGTTCCCATCTACGGGGATTGTTCTGGTATCGGGAACTCACACCCCTGTGGGAAACAGCTTCATTACCTGGAGGCCGGTGCTTGTAGTGCAGTTCATTTTACCTTTAGCCTTATGGATTCCGCTCATTTCTGGGGTTACTTGGATGAGCACCTTACCCCCTTCCTTCTGCAGTGGGGTTGTTTTACACCATGATATTTTTTAAAGTATACTTTTATTTACTCAAAGGAGAAATACATAGCTGAAGATGTCAAATAGCGCTGAAGGGCTTCTAATAAAAATAGCAGTCCCCTCCTTCTACTCCTACTCCATCCTGACCCACTTCCCAAGAGCAGCACTTCCAACTCTTAGCTGTTCTTGCCCATACGTCTGAGCAGTGTGCCTTGTAGCTGTCTCTGGAGCTGTTGATTTTCAACACGATGCATTGATTTCCTATTATTGTAGAAGAGGATTAGCTTTATTTCACCTCCTTCCACTTACCCATTTCTTCACATTCATAGTTATTTCACATTTTATTTTCCTCCCTCCCTCCCTCCCTCCTTCCTCCTTCCTTCCTTCTCTACATCCAGCATGGAGTCCAACATGGGGCCTGAACTCTCGGCTCTGAATCAAGACCTGAGCTGAGATAGGAGTCAGATGCTTAACCGACTGAGCCACCCAGGCACCTCCGCCATTTTTTAATTAAGTCACTATTCAGTGTTTATTTTCCTTTTTGTTAATTTTTGAAAGTCCTGGAATTAATAATTACTTCATTCTATGTACTTATCGCTCTTACCCAGCCCATATTTTTTTTCTCATGTGATCAAACTTGTAAGAAGACTTTTAGTCCTTACTCCTCATTCTCACCTCCCATCCTCACCCTCTGTTTTCTGGGTTACTTCATTGGGCATAGACATAAAAAGCCAGGAATGAGGCTGCTTGAATGTGGGAGCTGGGTGGAAAAGGAGACGGGGGCTCTTGTTTTATGTGCAGGCTTTCACTTCATCTCCCTGTTCTCAGATTCGTGCATTCCTCTTCCTTCCACTGCGTCCAGTCACTGAGTTCCAAGCCTTTCTGAGTCCCCTTCTGTGACACTTACATACCTGTTCTCTGGCCTTGGGAGAATGTGGGTTGCAGGTGCTTGTGTGTGGGTATGAAGGAAATAAGGACCTGGGGGTATACGTGCTTTTTGTAAACACTTTCAAGCAAACTTCCTGCTTTCGACCCTATGTCTCACCCCTGCTTCACAGGTAGCCGGCACCTCTCATTCCTGTACGTTCCTTAAGTTCTCTGCGGTGATGTGGCTTGTTTCTCTTAGGTCCCTCTCGATTTGCTCCGCCAAGTCGGCAACAATTCCCGTATTTGCTTTGCACCCTCACTTTATGTGATTCAGTGTTTCAGATGTCTTTAAATTTCCCAAAGATTGGGTTGGTATTTGTGTTTCTGAGACTGTAGTTGTTTGGGTGGGGGTGATTTTGAAAAGAAAAGGGAGCCCCAACTTAAACAGGAAGTCTTGTGCCTGGGCTGCATTTCCTATGACCCACACTGGACTTAGCTCATGTTACCTCTTTGGAGAAGGAGCAGCTGAGTCCTTTAAGCAAAGAAAGTTACTTTGGTTTTGGCTTACATAGAATTCTGACTGTTCCTCTGTCATGCACATGCCACACTGTACTGTAATTGTATTACCTCTGTCCATTTTCCCCACTAGACTGTGAGCCCATCTAGGTCAGGAACCACATCTAATATGGGCGTACCCTAAGCCTTGCACTGTGCTGATTGTGTGACATTTACTTAATACATGGTTATTAAATCTAAGAATAAGTAAACAGGACTATGTTTGCCACAGTCACTCTGAACAGACCCTAAAACCTCTGGAATACATTGTCATTTCTCAGACACCAATCTTACAAGTTAAGGGATAATGTTGGGCTGAACTAGAATCTCACATTTTTAAGTTTTTACCCAGTTTTATGTCCCGGAACAGTATTGCCTCTTGGTGTTCTAGGGTGACCTGGAAAGGAATTGTAGGAAATTGAGGATACTATAATTTAGGAGATTGACAAAAGAACTGGATTTTTCTAATTAGATAGAGACATCTTTCTTTAATATCTTTTACTTTATACTTTAATATCTTTTATGTGCAGATTTGCTGTGATTTGGGGTATAGCCTAACCTTTACAACTAATTAATTTAGCAGTGAAATTAACTTGGAAGTTTAGTTAGGGTTAAGATAAGAAAGCCACTGGAGTAACAATTAAGAATGTGGGCTCTGGAGTTAGAGCTGAACTTGAATCTTAGCTTCTTTGCTAGCCAGTAGGGTAGGTCATTAATTTTTCAGAGCCTCAGTTTTTCTATAATACATTTGGGATAATAACAATACATATATTATTGGGTGGTATGAGGGTAAGATAAAATAATGTATGTAAACCACTTAGCATAATGCCTGGAATGTGATAAGCTTTCAACAAATATTACTCTATTTGACAGTTAAAGTAATGCCATGCAAGTATTTGATGGTTATCTAAAATAACTTGAAAAAGTTTAGTGAAAAAAATTTGGGGGTGAGGATTGGGATTGGGCAAAGAAGATTTAGCAACCTAGGGAAGCAGGGGTACTTTCTTCACTAAGCCCTCTTAAATTGAAAGATTGTGTTCTAGCAGCCAAGGAAAAGAGCAGCTATACAAACCATTTCTTATGATCTAAAGTCCATTAGCTACTCCATTTAGCTGTTAATGTTGTGAGGCCATCGGTGTAAATAAATGTGTTATTTGGTAATGGACTTGTTTTCTTAACAATTATAATATATTGTTCTCTCCAAAGGCTATAATTTAACTCTGCCATTCTGCTAATTAGTCAGCAGATCCGCCTTCAGTGTTGTCTCAATGTCTCATCCCCTTCCCACATTTTTATATTAAAACTTATATTTAGTTGGTGTTATGGGCTGAATTCTATTTCCCCCAAATTCATACATTGAAGTCCTAATCCCCAGTACCTCAGAAGGTGACTGTGTTCAGAAATAGGGTCTTTAAAGATGTGATTAAGTGAAAATGAGGCCCTTAGGGTGAGCCCTATTCAAGTATGACTGGTGTCACTCGAAGAAGTAATTGGGGCACACAGAGAGACACCAGGGGTGCATGTGCGCAGAGAAACAGCCACACAAAGAGAGAAGAAGGCTACCTGCCAGCCAAGCAGATGGGCCTTAGGAAAAACCAGACTTGCAGTCTCCACAACTGTGAGAAAATACATTTCTGTTGTTTAAGCCCTTGAGTCTGTGGTGTTTTATTAGGGCAGTCCTATCAAACTAGTACAGTTGGCCCTGAGGAGGAAAATTCACTCTGGAATTTTGGATCTATTTTTGTTCCTTGTAGTTTATAAAGCACTTTACGCACACTTCATTTGAATCTCACACACTCCTTTAAAGTAAGTGTTATTAACTTCATTTTACAGATGCTGCAACTGGGGGCTCAGAGAGTCCGTCCACACCCATAGCTACTCAGGACACAGGACGGATTTGAAGCCCGGCTATTTGATTTAAATCTCCTTCTCCCTTCACTTTACCGAAGTGTCTGTCACTGTTACCACAAGGGTAGAGAACGCACCTGTTCTTCCTCGTGTAGTTTATATACTTGACTAGTTATAAGACGGTTTTGACAGGTTACCACTGACAGGTTAACACAGGCAACTGTGGCTTTCTGCCTAATGCCGGAATGAAGAAAACAGCAAACTTGCCAAATCCGAAGAGAGAGTATGTTTGTTTATTACTCAGCTTCCAGAAGCTAACGTGTTTCAATTCTCAGTCATTGTTCCGCTGAAAGTGAAGAATGAACATTGATATCCCTGTTGTGGTGATTGCAGTGTGTTTGTTTGTTTGTTTGTTTGTTTTAGCTTTCAAGCTATTCCATGTGGTTAGATCAATGTTTAGTTTGTTCATTCATTCTGCAAGTATATATTGAGTAGATATTATGAGCCCAAGTTTAGACATCGGTTTTTGAGGTAGGAATTAGTGTGTTCAGCGGGGAAAGATGTGGCTGAACAGAAAGCTGTTGGCTCTTGAGCCAGGGAGAACTTTCCTTTCCATGAGGTTACGCTGTAATTTCTTTGTTATGTGGAACATACACCTTTCCCAATTCTCAGCTTAAGCTTTCAGGGTTTTCCTTTGTCCTTAGAAAAATGTCTGTAGAAATTTGCAAAAGCTGCCCTCAAAATAATGTAATAAGTGATCCGACATTACTGGTCTTCTATAATCTTAGTTTATGGTCATATTCATTCAGTTACTTAACTGCTTGCTTATATGTGGAAGTATCATAAACAGACAGGAAGAGGACATTGAAGTAAAGATTTGATTTGGGATTTCTTCCCTGTTAGTTTCAGACTACAGTTTAAAGATGTTTATGTAGATTATATTTTTCTCACCCAAAATTTTACTTCAAGAAATGAAGAATGCTCCTATTCTTCCCTCTAAGAGAAGAAATGACTTAAAAATTCATCTTCTTAAATTAAATTTTTTTAATTTCGGAGACCTTCACTATTCTTGTGTGCCAACACAGAATGTGTAACTTTAATTCTCTGGCCATCTAATTAGAAAGATGTTTCCTAAGTATGATCAGCATTGGAATTGGTCCAGAGCCCATATTTATAAAACAGTAACTATGACAACCCATCCTTCCCAACCAGGTTCAACCCCTAATACTTTCCCAACTGTCTGTTTTACAAAATGACATAAGTAGAGGGTTTGGGGTGGGGGAGTGGGGGACTTTGGATGATAATCAAAATGCTTTTTGCAAACAGAGCCTTTAAAGCTGTTTGTTAAGCAGCATGTGATTCGGACAGTGGGAGTTCATCAGACAGCAAGGATTAACCCCCGAATTTGTTTCTCTTTTTCCTTTGGAAGGGGATAGACCGCTGTGAATTCCATGTACTCAGCCTGAGCTGCCAAATGGGATTGGAAACTATTTGACTCACTAGTCGCTGAAACATGAAGCAGGGATAATTCATTGTTTTCCTGGTCTTGGTGACCCTACATAATAGGGTTTTGTTTTATTTAAAAAGAAGTAAAATATATATTACAACTTTCAACAATCTCTCTCTGACCCTGAAAGTCTTTTTAAATATTTCATCCTTTTCTGATTAAGTAGAGTGATACTACTTATCTGTAACAATTTTAACCAGACTCCTTGTAGTTACCTCTATTCCAATGTAGGAAGTCCTCTTAAGTAAATACTTAACAGATCATAATATGCTGGAAGAGCCAGTTTCTAGAGATGAGTGCATATGTGGTTGGTTTTGGTTAGAGCACTATGGTGTACAGAGGGCTTGCAGTATCCCAGGCCGGGTCTGAATAGTCCTCTGGCACTTGACTGGGGAGTGTATCCCATAGGATTTGCTGAAACTCAAAACTGAGCTAGTGGCAGGACTGTGCAACTGAGACCCCTCCTTAGCATTGGTCCACTCCCCTAAGTCCATGTCTCGATGAGAATGAATTCCCTGTAGGGATAGGGAGTTGGTAGAGCTGCCTCTGTCAGGACAGTTCCATCTTTCTTTGGGCCAAAAGTAAGTAGAAGGTAGTAGGCTACCTACTAGGAGTTGTTCAACCCTATCTGCAAGAACCATTGCCCCTGAATATGGAAGCCATCTTAGTTAGCCAGGACTCAGCTGTGGGGATTAGGACCTTACAGTCAAGATCATATCAGACCTCTTAGTGGCACAGGGCACAATTAACCAGTTTGACTTTCTGATGCTCTTTCTTCCCTTGGCTTCTATACTATCCTTGCTTGATTTTTTTTTTTTTTTTAAATATCATCTCTCTGGAAATCAAAGTTCTAACCTGGGGATTAAAAGTAATGCATTGAGCTGAAATTGTTAACATTATGATGCAAAGAAGTATAAAGAAGCCTTGTAAAAAATGAACTTGAGTCATCAGTGGTATTGCAGTTAAACGTATGGTCTGGGTATTCAAAGAGAGTATATTTTTAATGTGTTTGTCTCCCATGGAATACCTTCTTTTTTCATCCCTACACTGGTGTAGCTCTGTAGATCAGAATCACTGAACTAGAACCTAGCCAATGGGAATATTTCAGTCATCCTTTATCTTCTATTTCTCTCTCTTTCTTCCAATATTATTTTTCCCAATGGCCAGTGTTTATCTTATTATTTTATCCATTCTCCCCAGTAATATACTCTTGTTCATCCATCCATCCACTCATCCATCATCCCATCCGTCTGTCCGTCCATCTGTCCAACCGTGCATCCGTCATCTATTGAGCAGCTACTGCATGCATGCAAGGTGTATTCTCAAAGCATCATTATTTCCCTGACCAAAGTCGGAAGATAATGAAAAATTAGATGCTCTGTTCTTAGTTTGATTCTTCAAAGGCAGACCCTATAATACAGAATTCGATGTAGATAGTCTATTTGGTAGGTGGTTCCAGGAAGCCTAAGTGAGATAAACAGGGAAAACAAAGGGAAAAAAAAAATCCCAAAAGGATGCATTTAAGACATGGGTAGTTGCTATAGGCAACTGGCCTCAGTCCTGCTGGGATTTTTTCGAGAAACTCTGTAGAACGTTTTCAAATTGTCCCACTGAAAGATGGCGAAGCTGAGATGTTTATCTACTGACTATTGTCTTCCTTGCTTGAAGTTACCCTGAGAGCATTAAATCCGTGGCATTTTCCAGATTGCTTCATAGTAGGCTTCCAGTGCTAGGGAAAGCCCTTGGGCAGAAAAGCAAGAGGACAGGGGCACAAACAGTTTCTGTTCACCAAGACTACAAGGGAACCCCAAGGCGGGCTTGCAGGCTTTGGGGTGGGGTGGCCAAAGCATCTGCCTCAACCTCTGTGGCCATCCCAACTGCTTAAAATGGAAATGCATGCGAGTTTTCCATTTTCCAGTTAAGTCTACCAGAGTGAGCATTTACTCTATTTCATGTGCAGAAACACAGCACTATCTTTAGAATTGGACTTACTCATTTCCTGAGTATATATATAGCTTCCATTTTCTCTGCAACCTCCTTTCAGCAGATTTATACAGACAGGAAAAATATTGCAACCAAAAGCACCACTGCAAATTTCCCTGTACTGACGTTAATCATGCCCATTTGATTTATCATCTGTCATTTGAAAAGAATATTTTGCAACTCTTATGCAATGATTTTTTTTTATTTTAAGAAGAATGATTACATCCATGCAGCATAACTCTTCTAATGGCTAATGCAATTTGTTTTATCACCCATTCACTCCCTAATATGTGTGTTAGGAAGCTGACACTCTTCATGGAAAGTTGGGAGAGAAATACTCAATTTCAGAGAAGAGGAGATGGATATAAAACCAGACTAGATACAATGATTGATTATTGAGTGCTTGGTTTGCTGGGCTTAATTTACCAGGTACTGTTGAACTAATGAAAAGACAAAGAAACTCTATGGCTGTAATACTTTCTCAGGTGTCCAACTTCGAATGTCATCTACTTTGGGTCCATTGAAAAGACTTTCATTAACCCTTTGTCATTAATTGACCTATTTTGTGTTTTGTTTTGTATTTTTTTTTTAATTTTATTTTTTATAAACATATAATGTATTTTAATCCCCAGGGGTACAGGTCTGTGAATCGCCAGGTTTACACACTTCA